>NW_008351701.1:160754-185170 GCF_000622305.1 Nannospalax galili
AAACAAAAATGCAAAGACAAACAGACCCCAAAGACATGGGGTGAAGAGGGCAGCACCATTCAGACAGCAGGGAGGACCAGGGAAGAGAGAGAAGGCAACTTGTCCCCCTCACCCCCAACTCCACAAGCACGGGGTCTCCAGAATGGCCCCATGGGGGCTTCGGGGCAGGGTTGCAGCCAGGTTGGGCAGAGATGGCACAGCTGGTGGGCAGGAAGCCCAGCACCACAAGATGGCTCAGCCTGAAGTGGGAGCTGGGACAAAGCGGCCTGGAGCCTCCAGTCCCTTAGAGAAGAGCCTTATTCTCAGTAAGCGAAGGGACCAGGGGTGGGGTCTCTCCCTGAGCGGAGCATGGTCATCTCATCCGCAGAAGCAGTGGGGTACTCCAGGGACCCCTGTCACCTTCTTAGTCACTTTTCTCCTTGGTCCCTTCAGGTCAAGCCCCACTAGCTGGCTCCAAGTCGTGGGGCATGAGCACGGGTCCAGTCTGGGGTCCCTAGTTCCAGAGGGACTGCAGTGGACACAGCCCCTCAGCCCTGACTCCCACAGGAGGACAGTGAGTCATAGAGCGAGTCACTAAGGGACTCTGAGGTCTCCAGTCCATGAGCACCCCCACTGGCCACTCTGCCTTCCTCGCCCATGTCTGAAGTACTAGGGGTGCGACTGCCTCCAAATGCTGGGACCTGAGGCGTAGAAGATGTGTGGCTGGGTTCCAGGTCCCGCTTGCGGTCCATGGGCAGGGCCTAGAGAGGACAGACTGCTCAGAGGATGCTCCTTTCCACTTTCAAGCCCAGCCTGAAAGGCACCCTGTCTACCTAAACTGCTGAGGGGGTCCACTGAGGCAAGCTGAGGGTACACACAGTCCTATCAAGGTTCTGGGGAGTGATGGAAGCCCTCTCCTGAGGTGGAGTGGATGGGCTCACTCACCCTCAACCCTCATGGACTGCTCAGGCTGTATGTACTTACTAGAGACAGTGGTCTCTCCAGGTTACCCCCCAACCCCCGCCCCTGCCACTCAAATCTCTTCCTTTTTCCCTTTTGTAGTCTCACCGTGGGGGTCCTAGGCAGCCCCTCCAGTTGTCGGGTTGGGCACAGGAAGGGGTCATTGGAGCTGCTGGCTGCTCTGGTGTTGGGGAAGGTCCAGTTCTTGGCTAGCTGGATGGGTGGGGGAGGACCTGGGTCTTCACAGGGATCTGTCCAGGAAGAAGGGGAAAGTAGATGATCTGTCCAGCTCACAGGATGCTCTGGGGGACGTCCTACTCACCTACCAGGACACTCACCATCGGGACAGGTCTGATGGCCTCGGTGGCCTGGAGGAGCAGTGAACAACCCAGGAAAGGCTGGCATGCTGGGGTGCCGCTCACTCACCAGCAGCTCCTCTATGCCTGGCACCTCCCGCTCCAGAGTGTGGGCACGGCGGGGGACTTTGGTAAGGGCTGGAGGCCGAGCTGGGGGCACCCCTGGTGGGGGCTCCAGCCGTGGTGACTTGCTCTTGGGAAGATTCTTGCTGGGAGTTCCATTGCTGCCATGATCCGGGGGCGGGAAGGTCCCAATGCCACTGTCCAAGGTCCTTGTCAAGGAACTACAGGCTGAGGAGAGGGCATGTGGAAGGTATGAGGCAGGGGCTCAGCCCCTTTGCTCCCTCCCCCAGCTTCAGGCCACCCCACTCAGGGTTTTTCTGCCTTAACAGGTTCACCACACAACTCCCCATCACTGGTCCTCGGCTTGGCACAAGCGTCACTGGGAGTAAGGAGAATTATGCCTACACAGCCCCGGAGCTTCCCCACCACCCAGCCAGGACTGGGCACCAAGTCACTCAGGACCCAGCACTGCTGTGGTGACAGGGAATAAAGTGGGGTAGGGACAGGAGCAGTTCCCATCTTCAACCCTGCTGACCTGTGAAGTGTGAGGTGGGAACTGGCTCAGTCAGGCTATCCTCTGAGGGCATCTCTTCCTGCCTGCCTGGCTCGCTGCTGGGCTGTGTGGGTACAGGAGACCTGGGTGTCCATTCCAGTGCCTCCCCAAGCCTCCCACTTCTGGGGAGCAAGAATGTGGGTATGGGGGGCCTGGCCTTAGGCCCTCTACACAGCCCCCATTCAAGACCTTACCTTTCCAGAAGGCTTTCCACAGCCCTGAAGTGGACCCACCAAGCCATTCCGGGGCCCACAGGCTGGCCAGGGGCTCTTAGTGTCAGTGGACACTGGCTGGAAGTCGCCATACTCAGGTTTGGGGTCCCGCCAGCTCTTGGGTGGCAGCTCCTTGCCATCCACCCTAGGGACAACAGTGCAATGGAAGTGAGGGAAGTTGACACCCAGGAGTCATGCCAGTTGATAAGATTCTGACATAGCTGTCTCCCAAGGCTTCAGGTGTTGAAATGCAATCTTTCTTTCAGAGGAGGGGCCTTTGGGAAATGACTAGAATTAGACATGGTCATTAGGGAAGAGACCCCTGTGGCTAGATCCTGGTGGCTTTAGAAGAGGGAGACCAGCAACACCACACACATACATGCACACTCCCTATCTCATTCCATGACTCTTTGGGTCACCCCAAAACTCTAGCAGCAGAAGGTGATCACCAGATGTGACCTCTAACCCTCCAGGGTATAAAGTACCCTGCCTTCGTATGTCTCGGGTGTCCTGGCTGCTGGGCTGGGCTCGCCCCCAGGTGGGGCTGCCCATATCAAGGATGGAGGGGCCTCACCTTCATCATGGCGCTGCCTGGGGTGGCAATGAGCATGCTGAACATTTTCCTGAAGTTGAAGTATGGAGAGCACGAGAGACCCAAGCTTGTCACCTACTCCCATCTTTGCATCGGGACCAAGCCCTTTCCTTGAGGAGATGGTAACCATACCCTTTTCTGTAACCCTCACCAAACCCACTTCTGATTGGCAATGAAGATGAGTTAAAAAAAAAAAAACCTGGACCTGCACCCACGTAACAGGGGCCACAGCATTGGTTTGGACCATTACTCTGCATGTGGATGAGAAAAGTATATGGGATGTTAAGCTCATCTTTTCTTGTATCAAATGGTGACCATTATAGCAACCTTTCATTCCATCCCTTTGCTTGTGGGAGTAGATGGCTTAATAACGTAAACTCGGGGGAAAAAATAGTAAGTACCCTGGTATTCTATTAGTGTCACAAAATGGACTAATAAATCAGCCTTGAACCCTCAAATGGGTTCAAGTGCTTTAGAGAGGCACTCAAATCCACCCAGGAGAAGGGGACATATGGTTGGTTGTTCCTGTAGGAAAAAGCCCAGAGAATATCTGGGGCAAGAGGGAAGGTGGCAGTCCTCCTCCAAATCTTCCCAGGGTCAACACTGGCAGACCAGGTCATATTCTGGATCATGTGCAATACTCTCTACCTGCTGCCCTGGGATTTCTAACATTGTAGTCCAAATACTGCCCTTCTAGGCTTGAAGTCCTTCAGCCTTTTTTGACTAACTGATCTAGATAGTTATCCATGTAAAGTAACCATGACTCCCTTTGTGGGTGTTGTCAAAGGGAAGATAGGCAGTGGATCTTTCTTGTTCCTTCCCTGAGGCAGGTCAGTCCAGCTGGAATCTGGCATCCACTTAACTAGTGCATTAGGCACCTCAGGGGCTGCTACTAGGGTAGAAATCAGAAAAATGGGAATTACTAACTTGTCTCAAATGAGAGCTAGTCTTTCCAGAACTGACACCAGCTAGCCAGTGAGGAGGCCAACAGGTGTAAATCCAATTTCCGAGTCGTAACCTTTCCTCTAGGCCAGGTCATCAGCTTACAGATGCTTTGGTGGTATGGTATTCCCTTTGACCTCTGGGAAGCTCAGTCTTTCGAGGCAGCTCCAGGTCTAGAATCGGGTGTACCCCATGCTGTGTACCTGCTGACTGGTCCCACACACTCACCTGTTGAGTAGCTGTTGCATGAAGGTGTCTGCACCCTGATACATGCCAGCTAGCTGACCCTGCACCTGCCCCAACCCTGGGCTGGGCACTGTGGCTGGGCCCCCAGGTTGTGGTCGAGCCCTGCTGCTCAGATAGGCCTTCTCTTCCTCCAGTGCTCGGCGTAGGTCTTCAGCCTTGGCCATAAGCTTGGAGATGTTGAGGCTCTCTGCCTCCAGCTTCCGGGTTTCTGTCTTGATCTCCTTCCGCAGTGGGGAGCCCCCGCCAGCTCCTTCCTTGTTCTTGGTAGCCTCGGTGCGGCGGTTCAGCGCTGGTAATTTGCTCTTTTTAAGGCCAAACCAACTGGCGATGCTGCTGGTGTTGCGATGCTTGGCTTCAGAGCCTGGTGCCCGCTCCTGGCCCTGGAGGCGCAACACGTTCTCCTCAATGCCCTTCATCACCTTCTCCTCAATAGCTGAATGTGGGGCTGACCCCTCAGGGCCCTGGATTGGATCGGTGGGACCAGGTACTGGGGATGTAGGCTGGCCCAGTGTACTGGCACAGTCTGCCCACGGTGGGCCCTTCCCCTTATCAGGCTTGGGAGGCTCCTTGGTGCCTGGGGGGACCCCAGCCCGGGGTACCACCTTGGTGGGTGACTTGGAGGGTAGTTTTGTTGGACTGCTGTGAGGGCTTTTGTTGGGCTTGCCCAGGCTAGGGCCTGAGGATGGCACTTTTGCAGGGGCCCGGGGCATCTGGGGACACAGGGCCCCTGCCAGCCGGCTCTTGGCCAGCTCCACTTTGGTGAGGCAGCTCCTTGGTGAGACAGGCTCCAGGTCCACTCGAGCCCCCATGGAGTGGGAAGAGTAGACTCGGGTCCCAGGATCTCCAAGTCCAGGTTCCTGCTGCTTCAGGCTGCTTGTGCCTAAGGCCACTGCTCCCCGAAGGACTCCCTTAGCTTCTGGCTGCTCAAGGGGTTTGTTGGTGGGGGGTATCATGTCTCCAGTACTCTCAACTGATCTCCCCACTCCCCGAACCTTCTCAGTGCCAGGCCTGGCTGGCACCCCATTCTTTTCTTGGCCCAGGGGCCCCTCTGGGCCTGTCTTCAGTTTTCCTAGGGCTGCCAGTCTGTCCCGCAGCGGTGTGTAGCTAGGATCCCCAGGTCGCCGCCCGGACCCCTGACCAGGCTTCTTGGATGAATTGCCTGGGGTCCTGCGACTGGGGTGCGGAGATTCCAAGCCAGTCTTGTCTAGACTCTTCTCCTGGGGGCTCCCATAAGGACAGGATTCTGGGAGACAAGGACCGGGGGCTCCAGGGCTCCTGAGGACCTCAGGCCCCTGAGGTACCTCCAGAGCCAGTTGTGGGTAGGTGGGCACCTGCAGCGGGGATGGAGGTGGCTCTGGGGAGGACCCCCTAAAGGTGTTCCGGGAAAGGTCCAGGATGTTCTCGTAGCAGGGAGACACTACTGGTCTGGGAGACAGTGTAGTGGACGAGGCTGTCTGGGGGGTTCTGAGCTGCACAGCATCTGGGATTGTGGAGCAGGGAGAAGGGCTACTGGGGAGGCCGCGTGCTCCCTCTGGGGACAGCTCTCCGCCACCTAGACCCCTGCGGGCCAGCAGTGGGGAGGGGCTGCCATCTGAACCACTGTTACGACAAGGGATTCGAGAATTTCGGGGGAGCTGGGGGCTGAGCTGGGGGCCTCCTGGACTGGGGACCCTCTCTGAGGCCGGAGGCAGTTTGAGGAACTTGAGACCTCTGGCTGGAGAGGGTAGAAGGGGTCCCTGGGCTTCCCCTGGAGAAGGGGGCCCAATTTGGAGCTTGCTTTTCACCTGAGATGAAGAGTGGGGGTGGCCAGGCTGTGATCCCAGTGGGACATCCCCTGTACCCATGAACATACTGAGGAAGGGAAGGGGCCCCTGGCCCTCTGAGGTAGCACCAAAGCCCAGCTTGTTGGCCTCTGGGGTACTTCCACCCCAAGCTGACTTCGGGAGGCCTTTGGACTTGGACAGCTGTCGGGGTCCTGGGTCTGGGGAGGATGGCTTTCCAGGACCAGGGTGGTCGCCATTGAGTGGGCCTGTAGCCCCAGCCAGGAAGGCCTGGAGGTAAGTTTCTGTGTCCTCAAGGAGTTGGCCCAGGTTCAACTGCTTGCGGGCCAGGGCACCTAGCAGGGTGTCGGGGCTGGGTGCCTCATTGGGGTCACCTGCCTCATCAGAAGATGAGGAGGAGCTGCTGCCTGGGGCACAGTGTGTGCCAGAGCTGGGGCCCTGGGCTGGTGGTGGGCCTCTACTAGAAGTCCAGGGCTGCCTGGAACCTTCTTCTTCCCCTGAGCCCCCTGAGAGACGCTCCCAGTGCAGCAGGCCTCCCAGGTTCCCAGAACCAAGCAGCAGATAGGGTGCCCAGGGTGAGAGCTCAGACTGGGGTGGGCCACATAGCTCGCCATTGATGGGCTCTGGGGAGCCAGGGCCTTGGCCTTGAGGCTGCCAAGGGGTGGCAGGTGAGCACAGAAGCAAAGGATCAGTCTCTTCCAGGGCTCGCAGCACCTCCAAAATCTGGGCCTTCTTTCGAAGAAATGGGGACAGGGCATCCAGCGCTGGGGGTGGGGTGGCGGGGGGGCCTGGGCCTCCTGGCCTCAACTGCTGTTCCCAACACACCTGAGGGGAGAGGAGGCATGAGGAAGAGACTGTGTGTCGCTGGCAGGTGGTTCTAGGCCCAGGCCCTGAGCTAGACATAGGTGAGTATGCCAGAACAATCTGGCTTGGCTGTGTGGTCCCCAAACGGTTCATAGTCCCTGGGATGTGATAGCTGGGATTCCTCAAGGAGTGCTGAGCCCCAGTTACCCAGCTTTTGTGCCTGCACACTTGGTGTAGGGTGAACCCCCCATGTCCGGCCTCCTGTCCCTACTATTTGCACTGGCAGGCCTGACCAGCTACAACTCTGAATTCTATGCTTGTCCTAGGGAGGGAGGCCTGTGAGTATTTTTCAGTCTCCAGAGACAACAAAGATTCAAGAAGAGGGTGTAACACAGCCAAGACCTAAGCCACTCACTGCAGGCAAGCCCGGTTTTCCTAGGTCAGAGAGCTGACCCACAGACCTGACTGCCAGCAGAAGGGGCCTGGGGGGGACTCCACGCAAACCCTTCTCTGCTGCTACTCTGTCCCTCCCAGTGTTTGGTACAGTGGCTAACGACATTTTCTCTGGAGTCAGATTATGTATCAAGTCCCAGTTCCGCCTAGTTATATGGACCTTCAGCAAGTCATTTGACTTTGAAGTTTCATAGTGTCATTTGTGAATTGATATAGTGATTACGTTTATCTCCATATAATAAAAGAACCCCAAGGTGTCTTGCACAGCGGCCAGCATGAAATGAATCTGTAAGTGTTAGCTGTGACTCTTACTGTATGACTTCATACATTTGCTTGTAGGCTGGGGAGGGTAGACCTGTTTTTCTTGGTATGAGGCTAATAGCTGAGGGCTCACACTTCTAGCCTAGACAGGAGTCTGTGCATGGTAAACAGCCCTTCCTTGGGTTTGTTAGAGACTGGCAGTGAAGCCTCTAGCCAGTAAGACCACAAACCCCAACACCCACCCCTCCTACCTCTCTTTGCCCAGCACAGTGTCCTAGGGGCAGTAAGGTGGCTGGTCCCTCAGCAGTGCTCAGAGATGGGGAGGCTGGTGGCTCTGATGGTGGCTGGAGTGGGGTGAGTGGGATCTGCAAAAAGAAATGAGAATTGAATGGTTACTACCTGAGCCCTCACAGGGCCGGGCCTTTCTATACAACTGTGTCCCTCCAGGGATTTCTCCTGACTCATGGTGCGGCTCCTGCTGTTGCCCTTTTTGCTGGTAAGGGAAGCCTCAGTAGAGAGCAGCACAGGAAGATCTGAAAGTAGTGTAGGCCCAGGCAACAAGAAGGTGGGCTGGCCTGGCCCGATGGCTTTGGGGAAAAAGAAACGCTCCAGGTCCAGAGGACAACAGCAGATCTAACCCAGTGTGCCTATCCTGGCTCCAGCACCGACTTCCTTCTCTGGGGTGCTTCCTCCCCTCTTACAAAGGAGGCTCCATTCATGATCCTTTCTGTTCTGACCACCTATGATCTGAGGATGGCAGAGACTAGAAGTCTTAAGAAAGAGAAAGAGGGACTGGTGAGCTGACTCAGTAGGTAAAGCACAAGCTGCACCAGTGTGAGGACCAGAGTTTGGGTCCACAGCACCCATGTGGACGCCAGGTGGGCATGGTAGTCCACCTGTAATTCTAGTGTATGGGAGATGAAGACGGGACTGGCTACCTAGATTATCCAAACTAGGAAGTTCTGTGCTCAGATGAGATGCCTTATCTCAATATAAGGTGGAGAGCAATCGAGGAAGACACCCAACATCAACCTCTGGCCTCTATATGCATATGCACACACATGTACCTGTCCACATACATGTTGTGCTGGTTTTTGTCAACTTGCCACAAACTAGAGATACCTGGGAAGAGGGAACCTGAACTGAAGACTTTCTTAGACTGACCTATGGCCATGTCTGTGAAGCATTTTCTTAATTGCTAGTTGATGTGGGAGGGCCCAGCCAACTGTGAGCGGTGCCATATTAGGCAGGTGTTCCTGGGCTATGTAAGAAAGGCAGCTGAGCAAGCCAGGAGAAGTGAGCAGGTAAGCAGCATTCCTCCATGGTCTCAGTTCCTGCCTTGGCTTCCCTCATGATGGACTGCAAGCTGTAAGCCAAGTAACCCTTTCCTCTCCAAGTTGCTTTTGGTCAGTGTTTTATCACAGCAACAGAAAGCAAACTAGGACACATGTGAATACATGCACACGTCACACATACTTATACATGCAACAAACAGAGAGAGAGAATCCGAGAAGGCAGGTTGAACTGGGAAGATGGCTCAATTGGTAAAGAGCTTGCTGTGCAAATATGGGGGCCTGAGTTTGGATCCCCAGCACCCACGTTAAAAAAAAAAAGCCAGACATGGTAGTACACCCTTGTAATCCTAATGCTTGATGAGTTACAAGTCAGTGAGAGATCCTTTTCTCCTGCCCTCCCAAACAAGGTAGACAGTGTTTGAAGAACGTACCAACAGACAAGACTGACTTCCAGTACACACACACATGCACACGCACACGCGGAGGCAGGGAGTCCTCATTCTGTGTCCCCCAGTGGACGTGGACAGGTGAAACAATCTACCCTGAAGACTCTAAAAGGAGGATGTAGTCCTTGAGGAGTCGTCTCTCTTACGTCTTGACGGGGGGGTGAGTCAGCGTTAACCCTTTCTGCGCCTTCAAAGCCTGTCTTTGCAGTACCTGGGCTCCACTTTTTGCCACCTGTAGCCAGTTCCTTCAGCCTAGACCTTTCTGCTTCTGTCCTGGACACTGCTTGTCATACCAATGAATCTCCTTGCCCCAGTTTGGTGGTTTTTTTAGTCTCTCTTGCACAATAAAGCCAAAGCATCCTTCTTTTTAAAGTATTTTTTTGTGTGCAAAAGCTTCTTATCGCTGCCGGTTGCCCATGTGGGGCTTCCACCCTGGCCTGCGGTTCTTCCTGACGCCAGCTCCAGCTTCCGTCACTCACCGTCCTTTCACACGTCCTGCCTCCAGCCAAGCTGCTGCTCCTCAGGCCTCCCAGCTACGCTGCTCTTTCCATGGGGAATTTTCCTCAGCATTGGTAAGACTCTGTCTCTCTACTATCCATCCACACCCAGGTCCAATGTCATTTCCTTATAATAATCTTCCTAGTACATGTATGTGTATGTACACAAGGGTGTACATGCAGGCCAGAGGTTAACTGGCTGCTGTTCCTCAGGAGCCACCCACCTTGTTTTGGTGAGATAGGGTCTCTCACTAGGACCCGGGGCTCAATGACTAGGCTGGTCGGCAAGCCCCAGGGCTCTGCCTATCTCTACCTCTCCAGAGAGTGAATCACAAGTGCATGTCCTCATGCCCAGCTTTTAACACGGGCTCTGGGAATCAAACTCAAGTCCTAATGTTTGTGTGGCAAACACTTTACAGACTGAGTCACTCCCTGACCCCAAGTCCTGTGAGAGCTTGTGTCTTCTCCTGCGCTTGTGTCTTCTCCTGCACGGTCACACTTGACTCTGTAGCGTAGCTGTCTACAGACCTGCCTCTCAGAGGTCCCAGCCTTCCAGGGCCACACCCATCCTGACAGGATGCAACCCCCAGGCTTCTGTTCAGGTCCACAGGCATTGCCAATACTGCTCAGGAGAAGAGTTTAATTAGCATCTGCTCAATACTGTTTTCATCCCAGCAAAGCACAACCTGGGAATGGCATTAATAATGGTAAACTGCTGCCATTCACTGAGTTCCCATGAGCCAAGCACTATATACTATCTCATTTAAGCCTTGAAACAACATGCAATATAAGTATTTTGTGAACATTTGTAAGGAAAAAAAACCCTAAAATTTATATAGTTTGATACTTTGCCACTTAGGTAAGAAGTGGTTCAATTAGAAATCCAATTCCAGTTTATTTGAGGCTAAGGTTTACACTTTTCCATTACATCATGTTAACTCTGAGAAGGAAAAAATCTATTGGCCTCAAACCCTAAGTGGTCCCAGAGTTCATTTAGAAAAAAAATAAGTGACTTAAGGCTGCTCTATGCTCTTTTGACAGTCTCTGAGATGGTGTGAGCTTTGCTAGTGGATAGGCCTCAAGGCTCTCGGATGACTTCTTCAGTGGGACAGATGCACAGCAGGGACAGCTGCAGATTCTCTCCTGTTGACTGGGACCAAATTCTACACTGTCTTGGTAACATGGGGGATCAGAGATGCCTGACTGGGTTACTCAGACAAACACACAGATTCAGACAGACACTGACTCACAGACCTGTCCCTAAGAAAGTGCTTCTTTTCTTGTCAAAATGGGGAAAGGGGCTGGTGGCTGTGAGAAGCAACCTACTGCTCCCTTGACTTCCAGGACTGCTCCCGATCCTCTCATCCCTGTGTCTCACCCTATCCTTGGGGTCCCTCACAGAATAATCTCAGTGACAAATGAACTCAGAACTCACTCCTGGAGCCTCTCGTGGCTCCTGGAGCAGGCAGGGGTCCAGGCTGCCAGCAGAGACCTATGCCTGTGAACATGTGTGCCAGTGGCCAGTATATGCCGTTGTCTGTATCCAAAGTTATCAGGGCCTCTCTACCTCCCCACAGCTAGAGTTTCCTGGCCTCTTTCTGACATGAAGTTCTGAACTGTCTTATGCTTAGCCCTGCCCTATCCCTGGCTAGGAAGAGGCCACGTTAGCGGCCACGGAGGCCTCCTGGGAGCTGGAAATAACTGCACTTGCAGCCTCCACCCAGCTCCCTACACGGGACAGGAGCACATGTGAACTTTCTCTGTCAATAATAAGGGATAAACCAGAAATGGTGGCTCATGCTTTTAATCCCAGTGCTTGAGAGGCAGGAGTTCAAGTTTGAGGTGAGCCTGGGCTACAGAGTGAGAACCTGCCTCACAAAACCAAACAAACAAGAGATATCATCCAGCTGGGTGAGGAAAACCTGGAAAGAAGGTGACAGCTAAGCTTGTGGTGGGGACTCAGGGAGATGCCTCTCAGCTAAGGTGCAAATCAAATAAGGCTGGCAGGACTTCCCTGGACACACAGCCACCAATGTGGAGGGGGACAGCTGATAGCCCACTTCTTGTGAGGTGAAATAGAGTGCTGATGCCAATGGGGCCACAGGAAGTGGCCTGTGGAGGAGAAGCGCCTGTGCCCACCTGAGCGGGGGAGCCGGCTGTGAGCTGGAGCCTCTGCTGCAACAGCGCGCTCAGCATCTGGTTCTGCCGCTCCAGGTCGAACACCCTCTTCTTCAGCTTGATGCACTCCTCCCGCAGGTCCTGGCCACCCAGGATGTGGAAGAAGCAAAGGGGAGGAGGCAGGAGAGGGACAGCAGAATGAGCACAGATCTTTCCATCTCAGCCTGCTGTGTCTGCAGCTATAGTCTCTTCTGGAGATAAATTCCCTAATGTTTATCACCCTAATGGAAGGTGAAAGCCCATTCTCTGAGATTTCCCAATCCCTGATGCCAGTTTCCTCCCTCCTAGAAACCACATGTCAAACAAAGAAGAGCCCATATGAGATAGGGAAGATCTTGAGGTCAGAGTGGTCCCTCTGTCAGAGCGACCACAGTATCTGAGTGAACATCTGAAGGCCGCTGTGCTCACAGCATCAATGCTGCCTTTGGTCGGGGTCACCACAACCAGAACTCAGCAGGGGGTGGGGTGGGGGGCTAAAGCGAGGCTTTAGATCCAAACCAAAGTTCCCACAGTTCAGAGACCTAGCCTTACATACCCATCCCTGTTTCCAGGTAGAAGAAAAAAAAGGACCTGCCAGAGACAGTAAAGGGGCCTAAATGGAGAACCAATAGCCAGCTCCTCCAAGCCCCCTTCTCTAGTCTCTAGTGAAGGCCTGGCTGAGGCTGTGCAGTCCCAGGGCAGGGCCTCTTGCCTAGACCCTGGGTCTATCACAGGGCAGCTGGGTGGGAGTATAAGAACGTTTCCTGAGGTCACTCACCTTCTGGTTCAGCAGTGCCTGCACCACATGGTTGGCAACCTGGGGGCAGAAAGCCAAGAGGCTGAGCTGACAAGCTGTGTCCGCCCGCCCGCATCCCCAGCAGAGCCCCACAGCTGACCCCACAGACCTCATCCAGACAGCGCTCGTAAGTCTCCCGCTGGTTCTCATTGGCCTGGGCGAGTGCTGAGTTCTCTGCCTGCAGGGTTGAGGAAGAAGAGGAAAGCTTTGGGGCCCATTCTTCCCCTGGCGGGGGGGGGGAGGCCAAGAGTGTACTAGCTGCAGCCCGCATGCAGCAACCTGCAGAGATGACCAAGGACACAGTGGGGCAGAGCTGAGATGGAATGGAGCCCCACCTCCATCACTGATGGGGGATTGGGAAGCCACAGTGGCCAGCAGGAGCTGAGTGAGAGGTGCCAGAACCCTTAATTTCCCCAGGAGGTGGGCACAGGAGTCTGGAGAAAGACAAAGTCTTCAGAATGCGGCAAGGAGCTGGGCATGATAGTATATACCTATAATCCTAGGTACTTGAGTTTTTGGTTGTTAGCCTGAGTCTTTAACAGCTGAGGGGTTAAAGCCTTGCTACTTGAGAAGCTGAGGTAGGAGGATGACAAGTTCAAGGCCCTGTTTCAAAGTGCTGGGGATATAGCTTAATGGTAGAATGCTTGCCTGATATAGGTAAGGTCCTGGATTCAATCCCCAGCACCATTAAATAAACAACAACAAACCCCAAAACTCACTCAGGCACAGTGGTATACACTTACAGTCTCAGTACTCAATAGGCCAAAGCAGAAGGACATGAGTTCAAGGCCAGCCTGAACTACATAGTGAGACCCTGTCTCAAAAACCAGAACAAAACAAAAAAGAATGTGGAAAAAGTTTGGCTTGAAGATCCTTTCCTTGTCCATCGACTAGTGGGCCCTGGTTCATCTAACTATTTTGGAGCGACCTCTGTGACCATCACTCTCGCTGGAGCCAGCCAGGGCTTAAAGGTGAGGAGAGAAGATGTCATTTAGGGTATAAGATAGCTCACCCTGTGACTGTACTTGTCCCCGAGCTGCCACCTGAGCTGGAGAGCTGAGAGCAAGGACGCGCTTCTCAGAGGCGTGCTGCTAAAGAAATGCCTAGCCTTCTCCAACGTGGTAAAGCCCACACTGAGGTCAGAGGTGGGCAGTGTTGACTCCTCAGAGTTCTGCCCACCCTGGGGCCACATACCTCCAGCTCCTGCAGTCGGTGCAGAAGCTCCTGGCAGGTGTCAGGCTCCATGCTGCTCCCATCATCCCCAGCTGTCAGCCTTGTGTTTCCTGGACCTCTAGCTGGTTGGTCCATGGCCTTCAATGTCAGGCCCTGGTAACAAGAGAGAGAAGCCCTGGCAGGCTACTCCCAGGCAAGAGAAGGAGTCAGGCAGGAGGAAAGACAAAACTCCTGGGGACTTCTGTTATGACTGTACGATGCAACAACTCAAGGTCAGGCTGGGTGACTCCTGCTCACTCTTCCCTTCTTGGGAAAGAGGTTGTTGCTATAGAAACTCCTGCTCTTGCACATACATACCCTAGGATAGGGGCCTAGACCCTGAATTCTCTGCTGGGATCCATCACAAATTACCAAGTCGGTGACCTCCTCAGTGATTCCCATACCTCTGTTTACAAAATAACACCTATATCAACTAATCTTCCTAAGGGTTGACAAATAAAAATTAGGTTTGCAGAAGTGATTTGAAAAGTCAAAACAAAACAAAAACCCCTGACTTCAAACACATGAACATCACTTATAGTAGTGACAATAACAGTCTCCACTAATGTAACGAGTAAAACAATTTGGATTTTGTTCTGAGTATCAGCCGCCCCTTGACTAGGGGAAGGACAGGCTGAAGGTAGCGAGGCACAAACAAACCCTGACTTTGCAGCTGAAAGGCTTTACCAGGCTCTGTCCTGTCTATCTGTCCTGGGCTGGATAAACACATGAAAATTTGCTTAGCTTGTTCATTTACTTCGACAATCAACTGGTCCTCAGTTTCCTAATTCTGAGAAATAGGTAGGATTCCTTCCCAGGAGGGTGGTTTTAAGAGCCAAATATGAGAGTCAGCTATAACCACAGACAAGAGAGCACCCCGAGAAGTAGCCTGCAAAGGTGTAGCTAGGACTTGGGCACGTGTGAACACAGATACAGCAGAGGCTCAGTGCCTGGCTCCCAGTCGTGGCTCTCACTTCTGCTGGGATAGGGTCCCTTCTTGGTCTTTGTCTCCTCATGGACACAGCAGAAAGTGTCCTATGTGCCTCTAACACTCCCTCTTCTAGGTTCAAGTGACTCACGCACCCAGCATCCTCAAAGATGGAGAGGAGAGGGCACTGCCAGGGAGGCCCCAGTGGACCGGCCTCTTTACACATGCTAATCCCTCTGCTGGGTCAGCTCCTGAGCATGGGTATGACACTCATTGCCCTGTCTAAATTCACACTCTTGTGAAATCTGCCATGTGGGAGACATACTGATGACATGACAGACTAGTCTGCCATGGACCACACAAGCACAGCAGGCACTGTGCTATGCGATTTTCCTACCCACAAGACTCTGGCCATTGTTGCTAGCTTTAACTGATGAATCTTTAGCTTCTATATGAGTTCTGGCATGTTATGGCTTGAATCTGAAATGATCCCCAAAGGCTCATTTTGATCACATGTTTGCAGACTGGTGGTGCTGTTTTGCTAGGTTGTGAAACCTTTAGGCAGTGAGGCCTAGCTGGTGGAAGTAGGTCACTAAGGATGGACCTTTGAAATATAGCTCAGTCTCTACTAAGCCTACCCTCTCTGTCTCCTGGTCAGCAGGCTGTGAACAACTCCCCCACCACGGATGGGGCCACTTCACACCGCCCTCCCTTATGTGAGCCAAAGTAAACCTTTCCACCTTCGAGATGTTTCTATCAAGTATACCGGCATAGTGACACAGAGTAATGAATAAACAGCAACAGGAAACCCTTCTTAGTGGGAAGGGGTGGATGCCTTCTGCTACCACTGACAGCTCTTCTCCCTCCTCCTTGTCCCATTAACCCCCCATAAAAGTGGATTAGAGCTTTTAGACTATAGAAGAGGGAGTCCCTCAGCACCTGACTGCACTCCTGTTCTCTCATCCCCAAACCCCATCACCAGCATGTACAGGCCGCAAGCCCCTCACCAGTCTCTGCTTCTCACCCAGGCTGGCACGCTCACTTTGGCAGCCCGAACGGTCACCTCACCTGTGGAGAAACAAGGATGTAATGTCAGTCATGTACTCCTTAAGTATTTTCCTTCCCACATACAAAAGCGGGAGTTAAAACCTAAAAAGCTCTTATTTACCCTCACCATCCAACCAGTTCGACTCCCACCCCTCAACTCTGGTCTCTGGCTATCATCCTCCAGCTCCAGTTTGTGGTTCCTGTTGCCTTAGGGGAGGCCTGTCCCCAGTGATCAGCCTTCCCCTGGATCCAGCATTTGTTTCCCGAGTAGCCCCCAGGGCAAAGGGGTTAGCACACGTGTGCACCATTCACTGTGGAAGGGGAATGAAGCAAATGGGACAAACAGGGAGGTGTCCAGGGTCCAGAGGAAATAAAGCTAGAAGCTGGAGAAGCTCAAAGGTTTGTCTTCACATCAACCAAAATCCAAAGGAGGATGAAGGTGGTTTACTAGGCTGTCTCTTCCTAAAACAATAGAAAAACATCCCGGTCAGGAGGGAGGTCCAGAATTGGAGGTCGCTGTGGACTGTGAACGTTTTTCATACACTGTGGTTTTCTGTGAAGTTGGTGGAGACCCACCATCCCCCACAAGTCAACCACTGACTCTCTCCAAGCCCCTATGAATCCCAGGGCAGGGCGCTGAGTGCCACAAGGCCTGAAGGAAGGAGGCCTTCCCGTTTCTAAGCCTCCAGGGGTGACCTTCTCCCCTGCAGCTCTCTCCAGAAGTTGCCTGAAGGAAGACTGTGAGTCATTCACACTGTACCCTCCCACCACAGGCCTGGGCCAACTCAGATGGAGTCCGCAGGGCCTCCACAAGCAGGAAGCTGTCAGCCTACACTGCGGAGAAGCCCCAGGAAAAGCCCTGCATTTAAACTTGGTGGTGGGGAGGAGCACATGCCTATATGCCTATGTGTGGGGCCACAATACAAGCTGAGGATTTATTTCATTACATTTACTGTGTGTGTGTGTGTGTGTGTGTGTGTGTGTGTGTGTGTGTGTGCCTCTGCTCACATGTAGAGGTCAGAGGACAACTTGTGTGAGTGGGAGTTAAGTTTTCACCTTCCACCATGTGGGCGCTGGGAAGTGAACTCAGATCAACAGGCTTGGTGGCAAACACCTTTTCCTCCTGAGCTATTTTCCTGGCCCGAGCTGGATTTCTAAAAAGCCAGTTGTGTTAGCACAAGTCTATAGGCCTTGGGAGGTTTAGGCAGGAGGATCATTGAGTTCAAAGCTAGCCTGGCCTACATATTTATATACTACTCATTTATTTATTTTTTTAATTTAAAAAGATTTCTCAAAGAAACTTCTTGTCCTGTTGGCCCTCCGGAGAATATCTGTGTGCACTGGGACACTGTCACCTCCAGCTCCAAACCAAACAGCGACAAGAACTTGGCTCTTTGGAGATGGGTTTTCTGACTAACTCTCAGGGGACAAAGCCAGCATAAGTCATTTCCCCAGAGGCTGTATATATGTGGAATGTCACTGCTCCCCAGGGGCCTAGCACTCTCCTCCTCCCTCAGGACCCAGGGCTTCTGTGTTCAATTCCACCAGCTGCTGGGGAAAACCCAGGCCTGGGTCTCAGGGGGGCCCTGGTTTCAAACATTCCTCCATGCGGTTCCACAGCCCACTGGGGGTGTTGGAGCAGGCACACTCCATGCCAACCAGGCTGGGTTTGGGAACTCTTAACTTGAACTGGAAGCTTCTCCCACAAGAACTGCCAATGGCGAGGCCTCTCCTGCCACAAAGGCCTGATACAGAGGGAGGTGACCCCAGAGGGGAGGGGAAAGAGTGTTCTCTGCTGGCCTGTAGAGGTGTGGGGCGGGGGAGCAGACTTCAGGCAGCCAGGACAGAGAAGGGAAAACTTGCTCGCAAGTCTCTGGGTCAGCCAGCTCTGTGACTCACACCTGTAATCCCTGCATTTGGGAGCCCCGGGCAGGACTACGGCCAGTATGAAGCTAGCCTGGCAGCCTGGACTGCAAAGTGAGATCGGGTCTCAAACAAACGCAGCAACTGTGCCTCCTCACCAGGGACACAAGCCAAGGCCTTCTGGCCCTGAGGAGCCCCTCACTCCCCAGCTGTTCTCCCCACAGTCCTCCCGGGAAAAGAGTCAGGGGCACGCAGTGGGGGAGGGGTGGGCAGCTGCAGGAAGGCAGAGATGGGGGAGCTTAAATAACCATCCAGAACTTCAACCAGCAATACCAATCAGTTCCCTTGGCTCCCCTGCCAGCTGCTTTCTGGAATCCCAGCCTGTCATACCCCTTGTAAGCAGCAACGTTTATATCCACAGTGGACATTTCTTTCAGCCAAGCCTTGGCTCACGATGGGTGTGGGCAACGATATAAGGACCTGAGAGTGGCCACTTAATCCCTGGCCCAAAGCAACACTCAGCCCCACGAATTCGAACTAGACTCAGCACCCAGGGAAAGAGGGCAGATGAGTGAACCCTTCCTTTCTCCTGACAACTGGTACAGACACAAGGCCCTTCTGCAGTAATGCCTACTGCATCTTCCCTCCAAGTCCTCTTCACAGGCACTCTAAGGACCTACCATGGTGGTACGGGTTCTTCCAAAGCCACTTAACAGCAGGACCAGGCAGAGCAGGCGGCAGTGTGCCCTTAACCCCCTAAAGACTTCTAGATTTCAACATTCCTATCTGGGCCCTCCTGGTTCCCTGTCCAAAGCATAACCCAACAACAAAAATAGCAGCTGCTGGAGGTGGGGAGAGGGAAGGGGTTCCTACACAATGGGTTTATTTATAGGACCACACACCAGGGGCTCTGCAGCCAAGCAGCCTAGGCCCTGCTCCCAAAAGGCCAGCCAGGAGCCAGCCCAGCCCAGCTAAGGGGATGGGAAAAGCCTCAGAACAGAGGCAGAGGCACAGAGTCTAGCCAGTGCTGCGATTAGTTACTGTGTGACTTCAGACAAATCAATCTCTCAGGAACAAGTTCTGTACTATGTAGAGATTATTCTAGAACAGTGACTCTCCAAAGAGTGGCTTGTCAGATGGTGCACAAGGCCAGAACTATTTTCATGGTAATAAGATACCATCTACCTTAATTACTTTCCAAAGATGACATTGCCCAAGGTCACATCACACAGATTCAGAAGCAGATATGGGAATAAAGTTGCCTTCTACTGAGCAAGACAGGAGAGATTTGCAAAAACTGAGAGCAGTGATATCCTCCTCCTCCTTTTCTATTCTAGTATATAATTATTTCTCATAAAATATGATGTGTTTATTGTTTTTTAAACTATTTATGTGTATGTGCATATGATGTGCATGTGTGTATATATATATATGTATGTGTTTGTGTATGCTCTCTCCATGGTGCACATGTAGAGGTCAGAAAACAACTTTCAAGAGTCAGTTCTTGGGGCTAGAGAGATGGCTCAGCAGTTTAAGAGCACTGGTTTTTCTTGCAGAAGACCCGGGTTCGAATCTTAGCACCCACATGGTGGTTAACAATTATCCACAACTAGTTCCAGGGGATCTGATGCCCTCTTCTGACCTCTGAGTGCACTGCATGACACGGGTGTACTTACATGCAGGCAATACACTCATACACATAAATTGAAAAAAAAGAGAGTCAGTTGTCTCCTCTCACCATGTGGGTGCTGGGACTCAAACCCAGGTTCTATGCCAGAGCAGCCAGCACTCTTAACCACTGAGCCATCTCTCCAGCTCTGCAGTCTTCTTGCCTCCTGGCTGCCACGAGGTGAGCAAGCTGACGTCTGCTTCTACCACCATGTTTCTATCTTACTTACTCATGGACTGAAACCTTTGAAAGTACCAACTAATAAACCTTGCCTCCTTTAAAAAAAAAAAAGCATAAGAGTTCACATATCAAAAGGTTTGAGAATAACTTGTTTTACTGTTCTGTTTTTTCAGTGTTAGGGATCAAACCAAGGGACTTGTGCAAGCACTCTACAAACTGAGCTACATCGACAGCTCCCAAGAAAACAGTTTTCTGAAACAGTGCTGTCCAAGAACTTACTGAGATGAAAATGTTTAGTTTTTCTGAGCATTATGGTGACCACTAGCTAGAGGTGGCTACTGTGTGTCTGAAATATGACTAGTCTAACTGAGAAGCTAAGCTTTAAGGGTTTCTGTTTCTGTCTTTTTGCTATAGGCTGAAGCTGGCCTAAACTCAGATCATTCTCCCTAGCGATGGATTTACAGGTGTGCACAAGTCAAGCCCAGTTCAAATTTAAAGTCACAGATGGCTACTGCACTAGGTGACAAGCTTGAAGATCCTTAGCTTCCTCTGACTGGAATATTCTAGGTCAGTGCTCCTTCCACAGGAAGTGGGAAAGGAGTCTCCAAGCTTTTGCTTACTCTGTTTTCCTCATTTTCTCTGCTCCAACCAAAGGAAAGCCACCTCACCTGTATCTTCAGTCCTACCTACTCTCCCAAGGCTTCAAGCTGTCGCTGCTTTCTCGCTCCCTGAAACCACGATTTCTCCTCCACTCTGCTCAGACTTCTGGTAACCACCTCTCTCTGGCTTCCCTAGAGGATGAAAGCCAGCAGCAGGAACCCTTCTCTCATCTCCCAGCAACACAATTTTTCTAGCACCATCAGAATCCTCTGGTTCTGTGGGGTGGCACACGCCTTTAATCCCAGCACTTAAGGAGGCAGGTCGATTTCTGTGAGTTTGAGGCCAGCCTGGTCTACATAGGGAGAACCTACTCTGTCTCAAAAAAGTTAAAATAAAAAATCCTCCCACCTCCTCATTAACTATTAGAGCAGGGAGGGAGCTGCCTCTTCCCTGCAAGGCCAGTTCATTTTGACTCACACATTTCCCATTTATATCTTCAATATTCACCTTTTAAACGTACTTGCACTTTTGTCCCCCCATGATGGGAATCAATTGCAGAGCTTCAAACCTGCTAAGCATGTGCCTAGCACTGAGCTACACTTTTAGCACTCTGTTCACCTTTAAGACTTCTCAAGTACCTTTCATTTTAAAAAATAATCTGAGCCAGGCATGGTGGCAAAGGCCTTTAATCCCAGCACTCCGGAAGGAAGAGGCAGGGAGATCTCTCAGTTCAAGCCCAGCCTGGTCTACATAGTGAGTTCTAGGCCAGCTGGGGCTACAGGGAGACCCTGTCTCAAAAAGATGAAAAAAAAAAAATCTGAACGTTTTCTAATATTTCCCCTTTCAAAGCCAAGTTTCTCAAAAAAAAAAAGAAATGAAAGAAAAAGGAAAGGAAAAACACCCCCACCAACAAAGCCAAAACAAACGAACAACAAAATAAAAATAAGGCCGTCTTCACCCTCTTCACCTGCCTTCCATAGGAGCAGTAATCACAACTACCCAAATGGCATCTTTCAGGTCTCGCTGCCCTCAGGCCTCTGCCCTCCTCCTGCTTTTACTTTTCTAAGCTTTCAGTGTTCACATCCTGAACGTTTGAAGTGTGTGTATACTGGGCATGGTGCACTAATCTCAGTAATCCCTGGGAAGGCTGAGGTGGGAGGATCACAAGGTCAAGGCCAGCCTGAGCTATTTAATGAGACCTTGTCTCAAAGAGAAAAAAAAACACCTACGAATTACAAAAAATGCACATACAAGTCAGTAGTTTTTACTCTATTTAGAAACAAGTCAATTTTTGAACCTTTTTATTTTCCCTTATTGCCTGCCCTTTTCCTTAGCAACCTCTATCAGTCCATCCCTAGTGATTTCTCTAGTCTGGACATTTCATGTGCATGGGATCATATCATAAGTGGTCACTTATGTACAATGTTTCCAAAGTTGGCCCATGTTGTAAGCAGTCAGTGTTAGTCTTCTTTATGACTGGATCTGTATGGATAGCACACATTAGTTTATCCATTCACTTGACGGTGAGAATGTTTGGGCTGTCTCTACATTTTGAAGCAGTCAAAGTTTTACAATGTCACCAGCAGTGTACAAGAGTTCCACTTCCTTCACATCCTCAACCCTTGTTATCATCTGATTTACTGATTCTAGACACCCTTGTGAGCATGTAGGGGTATTTTACTGTGGTTTTGATTTGTAATTCCCACATGACTTATGATGTTGAGCATCTCTTCATGTGCTTATTGGCCATTTGTTTGTTTTTACAGAGAAATGTTTATTTGATCCTTTCCCATCTTCAAACTGGGTTATTTAGTTATGATCATTCTTTACATATTCTGGATATAAACCTCTTATTATATGATTTACAAATATTTCCCCCCATTCTCTGGGAGACCAGTTCACTTCCTTGAGGGGATTATTTGCTTCTGGACTTTTTCCTGGTTGACTAGACTCTCAGCTCTCCTGATTCTTATATTACTTTGTGTGTGTATATCTATACTGAAAAAGATGTAGTAAGGCCTGGCGTGGTGGCGAACGCCTTTAAACCCAGTACTCAGGAGGCAGAGGCAGGCAGATCTCTGTGAGTTTGAGGCCACCCTGGTCTACATAGTGAGTTCCAGGACAGCTGGGGCTACAAGGAGACTCTGCCTCAAAAAGACCAAAAAAAAAAACAAAAAACAAAAAAAAAACAAAAACCAGTAGCATGCTATCACTTCTATAATTTTTCTTTAGAAATGAAATCACAAAATTTATTCATATCCTACCAGTTTTCCTACTGATGCTCTGTCCCAAGATCCAATTCAGAATTCCACACTGCAGTTAGTCACCAAGTCATGGCAGCTCCTTAGATCTTGCTTCATCTTTCATGACCAGGGCGCTTTTGAAGGGAACTGGTCAGCATTTTGGAGAAAGTCGTCCTATCTTGGTTTGTTTGATATTCCTGCTGATCAGGCTGTGGTTATATTTGGGGGAAAAGTACCACAGAGCGCCTCTCAGTCTGTGGTCAATCTCATGAGATGGGGTTGTTTTACCACTGATGATATTTTAACTTGGATCTCTTGGCTAGATGGCATCTATTTGTGAGTCTCTTTACTGTAAAGTTACTGTTTTCCCTTCTGTGTTGGGTATGTAGCCAGTACTTGCTTAGCATGCTGAAGGCCTTGGATCTAATCCCTAGCAACATACAATAAATAAAACATTTAAAAGCCTATACTTTCTTCTGCAATGAATGTTTTGAGAGGCAGTACTTTGAGATTATACAAACTATTGTTTCCCTTTCTTATCTACTAATTTTAGGGTTCATCAGTGGATCTTGGTTATAGTAATTATGGTGGTTCAATTTCCCTCATTCTTTTTAAATTCACTAACCGGAGGTTTTCTGTAAGAAAAAAATTGTCCCTCCATCTCCATTTAATTAATTATACATTTTTATTATTATGGACTAATTAAGTTTTCTTCTTTGGGTTATAATTCCAGTACTATCACCACTTATTTCACAGCTCAAACTCGAGCTCTGCCATTGAGTTTCTGATGGGTTCCTGTGCTTGTAGCATGTGTGAGGCCCTAGAGTTAACCTCCAACATGGTAAAAAGGACAAAGCTCTCAGCTCACTCCCAGGCCTCAGTGGCTCCATCAAGTAAAGAGTAACATATTAATTTTATGGATATTTGTGAACAGACTGCTCAGTATGGGCACAATGTTGGGTACTGATTGGATAAACAATTCAGAGATGGATCAGTTCTGGGATTTCTTGGAATCTACAGTCTAGTAGGTGACATAAGAGATATAGCTATAAAAAGTAACAATGAAGCCGGGCATGGTGGCGCGTGCCTTTAATCCCAGCACTCGGGAGGCAGAGGCAAGGGGATCTCTGAGTTCAAGGCCAACCTGGTCTACATAGTGAGTTCCAGGATAGCTGGGGCTACAGGGAGACCCTGTCTCAAAAAGACCAAAAAAAAAAAAAAAAAAATAACAATGAACTATCAGAAAAATAAGTTAAAGGGGTAAATGTTTAGCAGGGAGAGCAACTGTTGCACAAGCCTGACACCTGAACTCAATCCATGGAATCATATATGTATATAAAGAACTCACCTCAAGGGGCTGGAGAGATAGCTCAGTGGTTAAGAGCACTGACTGCTCTTGCAGAGGATCAGGGTTCAGTTCCCAGCACCCCCATGGTGGCTAACAACTATCCCTAGCTCCAGCTCCAGTGGATCTAACATCCTCTTCTGACCTCCACAGGTACTGTATAACACCGGTGCAGTTACATACATGTAGGCACTACACTCACACACATGAAATAATAAAATATTTAAAAAAACCCCAAAAACTCAGCTTGAAAGTAAACAAATAACCTGGTTTAAAAAAATGGGTGAGAGGGGCTGGAGAGATGGCTCAAGCGTTAAGAACACTGGTTCTCACAGAAGACCGGGGTTCAAATCCCAGCACCTACATGGCAGCTAACAACAGTCCTAACTCAGTTCCAGAGGATCCAACAGCCTCTTCTGTCCTCCTTGGGCACTGCATAACACGGTGCACTTACCTACACGCAGGCAATACACGCATACACACAACATAATAAAATATTAAAAAAGAAAAAAAAGTCTTGAAAAAAAAAAGGGGGGGTGAGATGTCTCTGAAGGGAAAGGCACTTACTGCCAAGCCTGACCACCTGAATTAGATACCCAGAAACAACCCTGTGGTTTCACACATATGCCATAACATGCAGGTACATACACAAACACACACAAATAAACATAAAATA
The DNA here is from genome assembly GCF_000622305.1 of Nannospalax galili. Taxonomy (NCBI): domain Eukaryota; kingdom Metazoa; phylum Chordata; class Mammalia; order Rodentia; family Spalacidae; genus Nannospalax; species Nannospalax galili. Next base: position 184,911 of record NW_008351701.1, read on the forward strand.
AACATTTTTATAAAAATGGAAAAGGAAACGAAGACATTTCTCAAAAGAAGACACACAAATGGCCAGTAAGTATATAAAATGCTCACCATTGCTAACCATCAAGAAAATGCAAACCAGCCAGGCGTGGTGGCGCACGCCTTTAATCCCAGCACTCGGGAGGCAGAGGCAGGTGGATCTCTGTGAGTTCAAGGCCAGCCTGGTCTACAAAGTGAGTTCCAGGACAGCTGGAGCTACAGGGAGACCCTGTCTCAAAAAGACCA
>NW_008351701.1:185185-189261 GCF_000622305.1 Nannospalax galili
AATCAAAACCACAATGAAACACCTCCGCCTACCTGTTATAATGGCTGTTATCAAAATGAGGAAAGACAGTAAGTGTTGGCCAAGGTCCGGAGACAAGAGAGTACTGTTGGTGGGGATGTAAATTAGAACTGCCATTATTGCAAACAGTATAGAGGCTCTTCAAAAATTTAAATTGAATTACCACATAATCCAGCAATGCCATTACTGAGCAACAGAGTCCAGAGATATGAAATCAGTGCACCAAAGAGGCAGCTGTAGTCCCGTGTTAAGTACAGTATTATTTACAATAGCCAAGAAAGGGAATCAGCCTAGGTAAACAGATGAATGGATAAACAATATTTGGCACACATACACAATGGGATACTATTCAGTCTTAAACACGAAGGAAATTTTGCCATTTGTCACAACAAGGAAAAGCCTGGGGGTCATTATGTAAAATGAAGTAAGTCAGGTAGACATGTCAAACTGTCATACTGAGCTGGGCCTGGTGGCACAAGACCTGTCTGTAATCCCAGCTACTCAGGAGGTTGAGGAAGATTTAAAGTTCAAGGCCCTGCTAGGCTGTAGAGTGAGTTTAAGGCTGGCCTGGGCAACTTAGTAATAAGGCCCTGAGCATTCACAAGGCCCTAGGTTCAATCCCAAGTACTACAAAACCAACGAACCAACCAATGGACAAAAAACAAAGGCCCAAACAAGAACAATGAGCCATCATGTACTTCATAAATGTTACATATTTTTTATTTGTTGATTTTGTTCTTGCAGGTGCACGTACAGAAGAAAAAGGCAGAAAGCTTGGGTGCATATGGAGATGGAACAACTCAGTGCAGCTGCATCTAAGAGCGTCTGAAGGTGAGTGAGTGGTTCCCATCCTTCTGGTCCAGGACAGATTAATAACTCTTCTCCTATCCCTGGGCAGAAGAAGAAGGCCAGCATTTTTTAAGATACTGGGTGTGGGCTGGGAAGATGGCTCAGTAGGCAAGAGCGCTTGCTATGCAAGCATGGAGACCTGAGTTTTAATCTTCAGCACCCACATAAAAGTCAGGCATGGGTGCACATGCCTGTAACCCCAGCAATGGGAGTGAGAGACAGGTGGATCCCAGGAGCTCACTGGCCGGTCAGATTAGCCAAAATAGACAAGTTCCAGGTTCAGTGAGAGACCCTGTCTCAAGGGAATAAATAAGGCAGCGGGAGATAGAGCAGGACACCTGGTGTCCTCTGCCCTCCCTGCAGGTGCACAGGGGTAACACTGCCCTGCAACACATGAAATAAGAATTAAGAAAAAAAGGTCCTGGCTGAAACAGAGGTGTATGTTGGGGCCTACAGGAAGATGAAGGTAGAGGTCCCCGGAGGTGATGGCAGAACGGACTGCTGGAAAGAACAGTGGCTACTGCTCTCAATCAAAGGGACTGGGGTGGATGCATAGCTGGTGGGCTTTCAGGCCGTACCCACAGGCCCATGAAAACTGGGCAGATTCCTTCCAGCTTCCCTTGCTTCACTTCATGCCAGTACCCACTCCTCCAAGTTCTGTATATAGCTCTACAAAAGGCACACTTTCTGCACCCAGACAGCTCCAGGGCTGACCCACTGTATGCCTTCCGGCCAAGCCCAGACGTCCTCACCCTGACCTGGGAGGAGACAGCAGCTCTAGTTTATCTGGTTCTGGTGGGAGCCTAACTCTAGAGGAGGCTGAGAAAAGTCATAAACTCCTCTGGGCCACAATTTTATTCTCTGTAAAATAGGGGTGAGCCCTCTCTGACATCTTTTTGCCAAGAGGGTGGTGTCATGTTCAGAAAAGGACTACAGTTGGGCAGAGTCCCTACCCCATGCAGGACTGTGGCACTGTATGTGTGTGTAGCTCACAGTGAGTGCCTTTGGGGACAAGCAGCCCTCTCAGATATTGCCTTTTCCAACAAAGCCTGAAGGCTCCCCAGGAAAGCAGTGGGGGAGGAGAGGAAGAGACAGCAAAGCCAGGAGTGTTAGCCTTCTTCTGGGGAGGGTGGCAGGAAGTGAGGTGCTGTCTACAGAGGAAATAAGAAGCAAACAGCCCCAAACTTCCTTTGAGCCTGGAGAGAAAGCAGGTTTTGGCTTCAGTAGCCCTTGGGCCCAGAGCTGGAGAAACAGAAGGTATAGCTGGAGGTGGAAGAGAGGGGACAGAGGCATCATTAGCACCATTAGAAGCATCATTAGGACCATCTGGCAGAGAAGTGGTGGTGGTGGTGTGTGTATGTGTGTGTGTGTGTGCGTGTGTATGTGTGCGTGTATGTGGGTGTATGTGTGTGTTGGGGAGGGTTGTCTCTGCCTTGGACACTGTAAAACTCAAAGGCTTAGGATGTTCCACACACTTGGGGAGTTGGGAGAACAGAAACCACAGGGCCAAGTTGTGGAACTCAGCACTCTACATCATGTGGTGCCTTATCTGCAGTCCTGGCCACCTGCTTCTAGCACTGTGCTGAGCCACACACCTTGGCATGTGCCTCCTCGAACCTCTAACATCTCTAACATATACACACACCAAGAAGGAGCAGGTCCTGTCAGGACTCGATTTTCCCATACACGTCCTTTTTTTTTAAAAAAAATATTTTATTATTTTTATTTTATGTGTATGCATGTATTTGTCTGCATGTAGGTAAGTGCACCCATGTCATGCAATGCCTGCAGAGGTCAGAAGAGGTTGTCAGATCCCCTGGGACTGGAGTTATGGAAGTTAATGGACAGTTGTTAGCTGCCATGTGGGTACTGGGATTCGAACCTGGGTCTTCTGCAAGAACAGCCAGTGTTCTTAATCGCTGAGCCATCTCTCCAGCCCCACATGTCCTTTCTTTTAAGCTGACATACATTTGTACTGATTTATGGGGTAGTGTTGTATTTCAATCCATGTCTACAATATGTAACAATCAAATCAGGGCTGCAGTGTCCTTTCTTTGTTGCCCTTATCACAACTACATTTTAGAACTGTGTTACTTGATCAATGTAGACTTTCTTGATCACTGCTACATCCCCTGAACTAACATAGCAGCTGGCACACAGTAAGTTCTAAAATATCTGCTGGCTTCATGAATGGCTGGCCTTACACAGCTTGAAATTTCTCAACAGCTGGTTGGGTATAAATCCTGGCATCTGAGTGAAGATCAACATTTGGGAGTAAATTCTGCCCATGGTTTACAATCAAGTGGGGGAACCTGAGGTGGGTGCTATGGTTAGAATGTTTGGAAATCCCTCCCCATTCATGTACTAAAATCCTAACTCTCAAGGTGATAGTATGAAGAGGTGGGGGCTTTGAGAGGTGATGAGGTTGTGGTGGAGTCCTTACAGATGAGATTAGTGGCCTTATAAAAGAGGATAAGAACTAGTTGAGGTGGCTGTAACTTGGGAGGCTGAGGGAGAAGGATTGTCATGAATTCAAGGTCAGCCTGGGATACAGTGTGAGGCCCATCTCAAACAAGAACAAAAGCACCACTCATCAAAGAAGCTTCTTTTTGCAACAGATGGAGACAATTACAGTTCCACAACCGGTCAAACATAGAGAGTAAGTGTCTGTGAAATGCCCAGCCCTAAGTCACACATCTACAATGCAACCTCTCTACCTAATGCTCAGGGAACATAGCAGAGCAGGGGACAAAGACTATTAATGCATCTCCCAACTCTCACCAGTGAAGCTTCCTTGTGCAACAGATGGTGATTAACACAGAAAGCCACAATGGGCCAAAATGTAGAGAGCAAGAGACTGCAGTGTACGGGTCCCTGGATAGAACTCCTATATTAACTCTGACACCAGGGCTAAGGGACCACTGTGGAAGAGGGGGTAAAGACTCTAAGAGCCAGGGGAGGGGGGTGGATGACCACAAGGAAATGGTTTTCTGGGAGGCTGGGAACTTGTTCATATGAACATACAATAATGGTACCAGCATACACAAGACCTGTGCAACTCAGACAAAAACCCAGCAAAGAACTGGAGAAAGGGAAAGAAGCCCCAGTCCTAGCTGATGATCTATTGGCAACTGATCACTGCTGGGTGAGGGAGGGTTGGTCTTCTTTAAGGGAGTGACTAGATAGGCTGACCAGGCTCCAGTGGATGA
>NW_008351701.1:189622-215237 GCF_000622305.1 Nannospalax galili
TGAGCTCACACCAAGGCAGGTCTGGGGATACAAACTTGACTTCATAGGCCTTAACATATATGACAGAATGCATGAAATCCGACAGGCGGGGGCTATGGGGGGTTCAGACAGAGGAGGGAGTCTAAATATGATTATGATGTATGTAATGCACAAAAAATATCAATAGAAAATAGCAAAAAAGGAGGGGAAGGGCTAGAGAGATGGATCAGTAGTTAAGAACACTTGCTATTCTTCCAGAGGACCTGGGTTCAATTTTCATATGGCGGCTAACAGCTGTAACTCCAGTTCCAGGAGTCCCTCCTCTTGTGGTCTCTGCAGGCATTGCATACATGTGGTACACTTACATGCATGCAGGCAAAACACTCATACACATTAAAAAAAAAAAAAAGAATAGAAACAGAGTCCCAAGATAACCCCCCCAGGAGAATGCAATGAGAAGGCATTGTTTTTTTTTTTCATTGTCTTTTAACCAGAAATCAGTCCCTCCTAAGACCCTGAATGTGTAACAGATGAAGCTCATGTAATTTTGCTATAGCACCCTGCAAAAACTAAGACTAAGCCAGAAACAGGAAACCCACAAACCCTCAGGGGTTGCCCACAGGTATGACAACAGATGAGGACAGTGCATATGACACTGTCTTTTGGAAAGAGAATATTTTTATTTGTTTGATTTTGTGCAAAGAAACTTTTTCTGCAGGGGTCAATCATGCCTGTAATCCTAGCACTTGGGAGGCTGAGGCAAGAGGATTCTATTTCAAGACAGGCTAGGTTACCCAGTGAGATGCTTTATTTTTTATTTTTTGATATTTTTGAGATAGGGTCTTCCTGTAGCCACAGCTGGCTGCTTGGAACTCACTATGTAGACCAGGCTGGCCTCAAACTCATAGAGATCCACCTGCCTCTGCCTCTTGAGTGCTGGGATTAAAGGCATGTGCCACCATGATCAGAATGAGATGGTTTCTTAAAAAAAAAAAGAAAAAAGGTGAGCTGGTATGGTGGTACACCTTTAATTCTAGCACTCAGGAGGCAGAGGCAGGCAGATCATTGTGAGATTGAGGCCAGCCTGGTCTACATGGCAAGTTCCAGGCCAGCTGTAGCTACAGGGAAACCCTGTCTCAGAAAATAAATAAACATTTTTAAAAAGTGAGAGCTATGGCTCAGGGGTAGAGTGTTTGCCTAGCATGCGCTGAAGTCCTAGGTTTGATCCCAAACAAAACAAAAACAAATGAAAAATTGGATAACCATGCAGATGGGAGTAAGATTTCTCATTGTATATCTTTGTAAAAATAATTTGATTTTTTAACTTTGTAAAAAAATAGTCTAGGTAAAAAATAAGACTTTAAACTGAAAGTGGTAACATACATCTCTGGTACTATAATCCCAGCACTAGGGAGGTACAGGCCGGATTACAAAGCCTGGGTTATAGTGAGGCCCCGTCTCAAAGCCTAACCCCTACCCTAAAAAAATTTCAGAAACATTAAAAGGGCTCTGGGGATGTGGCTCAGTGATAGAGCCCTTATCTAGCTGTAGATAGTCCTGGCTCCAGTCACCAGCACTCCAAAAATAAATAAATAAAATAAATTTAAATGGACCATAGTGGCACACATTTGTGCCATTTTTAGACAGCTTCTCCTGGGGCTGGTCTGATGAAGAGCACTGGCTGCTCTTCTAGAGGACCTAGGTTCAGTTCCCAGCACCCTGCCTGACAATACTCACATGGCTTACAACCTTTCATAATTCCAGTTCAGAGGCTCTGATGCCCTCTTCTGGCCTCCAGGGGCACTGCATGCATGAGTGAACTTACATGCAGGCAACATTTATGCACATAAAATAAAAATAAATTAGTGAGTTAATCAATTAAAAGGCTCTCCCAGCTATAGCCATTTATCTTTTTCCTGTACAAATAGGTAGTGACACTCCCCCTGGGGCAAGGCAGCAGGTCTGGCCAGATGTGGGTGACGACTTTGACTATGGAACACCAATGCCTTCACTCCCTTTCTTTCCCAGGGTAAGAAAGAAGCCCTGTACCCCAGTCTGTGGTATGTGCACAGCAGCACCACAACTCAGAAACTGGTAGAGCTACTTCTATCTACGTAAGAGCTGTATTCCATCTAGACCCTTGGGAAGGGGCAAAGTCTAGTCAAGGCAGTGGCAGGAGACTTGGGAGCTAAGAGGCAGGAGGCTGGCCAAAGGGAGACTCTGAGTCAGGTGGGGATAAGATAGGAACAATTACAACCCCCCACACCAACCCAGCTGGTACAAAGTGTATCAACCTTTTGGAATTTAGCCCTTAAGAATCCCAGGGTCCCTCACTACTCTTGTCTTTAAAAAAAGTTACAAATCTTCTTCCCTGCAGATCAGAATCAAATTCAGGCTGAGAGAGAGGAGAACTGCAGAACGGAACACGGACTGCTTAGGCCCTGTAGGCGACAGCCTGGGTTCTTCCTTCCTTTTAAAAAAGTTATAATTTTTTTTACAACAGTGTTGGAGATGGAACCCAGGGCTTTTCAAGCTCTCTACTACTGAGTTACACCCCCTAGTCCTGTAACTTTTCTTTTTTAAATAAAAAGCATAGTGAGTACTGCCAAACTTCCAGAGTTCAAGGAGCAGCATAAGGTTCAGGGTGCTGTGCCTAATTGGGTTCTTCTCAGCACCTACTGGGTTTTTGGAAATCAGTAATAACAATAATGATAATTCACCTTAATAACAGCCTGGCCTCCTCAGACTTCTTTCATCTGTGTAACTCCCAGAGCTGAGAAAATGATAATTATGAAACAGGTGCCACGCCCCAATGATGATGTGTTATTAATCCGTGACCACTGACTGGGAAACTGAGGCCCAAGACCCTGGTCTTGCCTCCAGTGGAGCTAAGCTTTCTACATGCTGAGAGCTGCTGGGCGGTGGGGAACTGAGGTGCCTGTTCCACTCCCTAAGTGTTTGGGGAAGATATCGAAGGCAGGGCCGTTCACTCCAGAGGTGGGGCTGGAAAGAAGATGTAGGAAGACTCCAGGTATGTGTCCCAAGTTCTCTCCCCAGGCTGCAGCAGGGCCCTGGCTGGGAATTAGAGTCTTTGTCCTAGAGCCCCTGCACTACTCTCCTAGAGTACACCAAACGGCTGCCTGAACATCTCTGCCATCTCTACTGTTGCTCTCAGGCACACAGGGTAATTGAGGGCTCGGCCTTCCAGAGAGTTCCTCCTCATGGGCATCGTACATGAAGAGCCAATGAGGTGTCAGGGGGTGGGGCACCTGAGCTGGGTATGGGGATCTATGGAAGAACATGCCAAGAAGTGGGAAGGCTAGAGACTGTAGCTCAGTACCTAGCATATGTAAGGTCCCAAGTTCAATCCCTAGCACAGGAAAACAAAAGTCACTGAAAAAAGACTTCTTGGGACTCAAGCTTATCAGTGTAGCTCCCATCTACCCTTGGCAATGGTCAATAATGAGATCCTTCACACAGCAAGGTCTGTCTGGTCACTGCTGTGGAAAGCTGCAGATGCCCAGCTTGTCTACATTATTCAAGAGGGCAGGCAAAAACTCACAGAGGATCAAAGATCTTTTTTTTCCCAATGTAGCCAAGGAGAGAAGAAGCTAAAACTCACAGTAGAGTGGAAATTAATGAGCGCATTGTGTCTTGCATCACAGGCTATGGTGGACCTACTACTGTGCAGATGCTGGGAACAAACAAAACCTCTGCTCCCAGAAAACCAGAAGCTCTAAGCCAGGAAGCAATCAATGGCCTGGTCTCCTGGCCCTTCAGCAGCATCTAGGCATAGGGGTTTTATTCTAAGGAATTTGAAGTTTTTCTTCAGCAGGTTAAAAAGCTTATGGGGTCCCCGGTTAACACTCTAAGGGCCCTGCTCTCTGCAATCTAGATTAAAAAACAATCAGCTCCCTCATGAATAAGAAACTAAGGCAAAAACATCATGTAAAACTAGTGACCAGAGTCAGGGACTCTGATACCACCACATGAATCACTTCCCCCTGACTGTCAGTTTTCCCATGTTTAACTTAAGGGCGGGCCTTGGACTAGATTACCTCCAGGATTCCTTCCAGTCTGTGGAAGCTCTACATTGTTTTGATGTGGTGGCAGATCTCGGATTGATTTACATAAATTTGCATGTTCAATCAGAAACCCCAAACTCCAAGTATAGAAAATTAAATCAGTCCATTAGTGCAGCCAGACTGGCTGGAGGAGACTGCCAGGTTCAGGCATGGGTTGTCGAAACAGACAGGGTAGCAACCAGGATTTGGGGGAGGGTCTGGGGGCAGGAGGAGTGAGAAAGGGTCCCTGTTCTGAGAGATGCTGCTCTGGTGAAGCTGGGCCGCAATGCTAGGACCCTCACTTAGGCTGTCCTTTCTCCTCTTGCTTCTAACAACGCTTCTGGCTGGCCAGCCTCAGAGCCATACCTCAAGATAGAAAGAACTGCAACATCTGCCTAGCAACAGCTGCATCCTTCAATCTGACAGGGACTCCACTGGTTTTCTGGGAAACTGACCTCCCTGGGAGCTTCCATTATCCATTTCTACTGCTTCACAGCAGTGAGGAAGGTTTCTTGGGGTTTAATCTAGATGCCTCCAGCTGTAGTGTCACTCAAATAGGCTGAGGACAGAGGGCTCCCCAGGCCTAGAAGAGTTAGCAGAGGGAAAAAGCAATGCAGGAGAATGTGCCTCACATCCCAGACCTCTTCAACTACCACCTCTCCTTCAACATTCCTTCACCTGGGAGACCAAAGATGAAAACAAACCAGAATGTGAAGTCTTCTGGCTCTTGGGCTGGAGAGCAAGTCCTAACCTGGAACACTGAAGTCCTGAGAAAGCCCTACCCCGGGGAGGTATGGGGGCTGGGAAAGGTTGGGTAGAGGCAGTTTCTTCTTACTTAGCCTGTTGCTTGGGAGCTGGGGCGAGTACAGAGGTGCGGTGTGTAAGGCCGGGGGTAGGATGGGCAACAGCAGTGGGGCCCTCCTTGCCTTCTTCCCACAAGAAGGTGGATGATGTGTTGGGCTCCCTGGCTCAGATCCTAAAACAAGTCCCAACAGCTGAGATGCAAGCTGTCTCCTGGGAATCTGCTTACCCTGCTGGCCCTTGGCTACCTCCTCCTCTCTCAACCCCTCCCCAAAGATCCAACTCAAAGACTGGCCCAGCCAGGATGTCTCACCTTGATGGGTGGGCCAAACCCAAGCCAGCAGGAGTTCATATCCCAAGGCCCCAGGGCGAGGAGAACCATGACTATTCTTAGGCAGAAGAAAGTTCTACTTCTCTCTATCCAAAGTTCTAATCCTTACAAAGTGTGACCAAACTTTTTAGCTTTCTAAATAGAGTCACCCTGCCAGAGGACCTTTCTCTGCAGCCCAGGACATCCCTGTCTAGGCTCTCACTCGCTCCCAAAGGCCTGAGCTGGCGAAGGGTGCTAGAGGACCAAAGTCACCTTAGGCCCAGATCACACACTTTGAGAAAAGAAACAAACAAAAAAACCCCAGCTATGTGGGAATACCTCTTCAGACAAAAATATAGGCGGTTTCTCTGGGAACCCCACTAATCTCACTCTGTTGGGGAGAGGGGGAAACTTTAGAGTAGGACTTTCAGACAGATGAGGGGTTCTCAGAAAGCCAGCTAGCATGTCTGTAAGCTAAGAGGGTCTGCGACAAGGCAGTTGAGCTAAGGTCATTTTCTCCCAGAGGCCTGAGCACACAACAGTTGGACACTGAGTCCTTCTCTGTAGTCCCCAAGACCAGTCCTGTCCTAGGACCTCTGCCTCCAACCACTTCCTCTGGCTGACAATTGTGCCTAAGCAGCAAGACCCATGGGAGAAGGGGAGGTTGGTAGGAAGGGAAATACGAGATTGTATCTATAGCCAGGGAAGCCCTCAGCCGCAGAAGGCAGGTCTTTAAAAAACAGCTGCTGGGCAGGCTAGGTGGGTTTGGCTGATTCGGGCCTTCTGTGTCCTTGGGACAGGGCCGGGGCTGGGGATACAGAGGGGCCTTGCGCTCAGGATGAAAGGAGGGAGTCGAGATCCCCAAAACCGCTTTCCTGGGCCGGCTAAACCAAGGGAATGCCGGGCACAAGACACATACTCTGCATTCTTTTAGCATCCCAATCAAGACCCAGAGGGCCTTTTCTGCCCGGCTGCCTAGTTCCTACTCCCCCTTCTCCCTCCTTCAGCCCCAATTCTGCCCGCAGCTCGTCGGGTTCCCTCCTTCCCACAGCCCCTCACCGGGCAGTTCCCGAGACCCGAGTCTCTCCGCCTCTCTCCGCCTCCCCCACGCCCTACCGCCCCGGGCCACAGGGACTGGAGGGAGTGCGAAGAGGAGCCCCAGGCTCCGGTCTGGCGCTTGCGCTTTGAGGACAGCGCCTACCCCAACCCAGCACCGCTAGGCGGTACCCGGACCGTGGGATACGGGTGGGGTGGGATGCCCAGCTAGGGCAAGGTCAGTGCTTTCAAAGGAGGAGGGAGACCGGCCACCGGAACATCCCCCACTCCCGAAAGTTTCCCTTCCGGGGCCATCGAGTGTGCGCGAGGATGGCGCAGGGGGCGGGAGGGGGTAGGGCGGGGGTGGACAAAGTCACAGCTGGACCCTCCTGGCACAGTGCGGCGGCGAGGGACCCATGGGCGGCGAGGTGTGCGCCGGAAGCCTCGCCGCCCCCTACAAGCCCAGGCTACCACAAGCACGCTCCCGGCCCCCGCCCGGGGCGTACGGCCCCCCGCCGCACAGCCCTCCCAGTCCCCAGCCAGGACTCACCCAAACCAGGTGCTGAGCTGGGCAGGCCTGGTCCACCGGGTCCATGGCCGCGGCTCGGGAGCCGGGGGCGGAAAAAGGGGGGTACCGGAGCCGCCTCTCGATGTCAAGGCTTTAAAGGGGCCGTTGAGCCCCGCCCCTCGCTCAGACCCCGCCTCCCTCCTCCCGCACAGCCAATCCGAGCTCAGCCTGGGCTCGCGCCCCTCCCAGCTCGGTCCAGATGTTCCCAGGAAGAGAGCGAAGTCTGCCCCGCAGGCGCGCGCCGCTTCCGCCGGAGTGGGAAGGACCTCCCCTCCCCCTTATGGAGACACGCTCTTCCTCAGGCCCCGGGTGGCCTGGTGAACCTTCCCTGGGCTGGAGTCAGGGACGCCGGGTTGGGCCGAGTGGGGTGCAATGGTGGCTTTGAGAACAGAAAACTAAGTAGCTACGCGCGGGCCCACGGGCATGCGCGTCTGCTTCCGTGGGGCTGGGCGTGCACGTGTATGTGTGGTTGTGAGCGTGTTTGTGATTTGCCTTCCTGCATACGTGTTGGGTGTAAATCCTTGGGAAGAGACATGACCGTCTCCTTGGCCTTAAACGCACCCGCCTCTTCCTTCTCCAAGACCTTCGCAGGTCTTCTCAGTAATCTGGAAACTGGAAGCTAGGAACAGGCACCATTTGTAGAAAAGCAGCGATGGTAGTGCAGAAAAAGGGCATTTCCTCGGCTTTAGCCACTTCCTTCTCCCCCATGGAAGAGGGAAGCACAATTCCAACCTCTGTTGTAAAGAGAAAGCTAATCAGCTCATGCAGGCCTTTGCAACCTAAAAGCGCAGTACAAGTCCGGTTGATCTAATTGTTGTTACTGTTTTGTTGAAACAATGTCTCATTATGTAACCCTGGCTAGCCTAGAATTCATTACGTAGACTTAGGTTGACCTTGAACTTAAGGCAGTCCTCCTGCCTCCTCTTAGGTCCTTAACTATCTATTTGCCCTTGTGTGACTACCTTATAATACAATTTGCATTACACTACCTGGCCTGGATGTGTGGGTTCTGAATTGGGTTCCACGGAGAAATACAAAGGTATCCCTGGACATAATGTCTATCTTATTAAAACTGCTTCTGTTGTAGGTATACAGGGTGAGACTTAAAACATAATTAGTTCAGTAAAGAAACATGAAGACTGAGGGAACATAGGGTATTCAAATTGGCCAGGATTAATTAAGAGTTCCTCCACTCTGTAGGAGGCACCTTATTTAAAATGAGATTCGAAAGACAGCTTGTGTAGGATCCAGGCAGGCATAAGGACAAGAGAGTGGTAGACAAGAGCAAACTACCTGCATTCTGGGATGGTGAGCAAATCACCTTGGTAGGAAGTTCTGAATGGAGATTGGAATGAGGACGTGTATTTGACAAAGTAGGTGATAAAGGAATCATTTTGCTTTTTTTTTTTTTTCTTGGAAAATAGGGTCTCACTGTGTAGCTCATGCTGGCTTCAATCTGTTTATCCTGTCTCAGCTTCCTGAGTGCTGGGATTATAGGTGTGCTACCATGCCCAGGGCCTTACACATGCTAAGCAAGCATTCTACCACCGAGCCAATTCATAGCCCCCATTCCCTTTTCATTTTATCTCTTGTTGCTAATTGTGGCATCTTTGGAACACTACAGTGACTGATTCTTAGTGCAGCCAGCCAATATTTATTGAATAGGGATTAATGGGCTAGTCCTGAGAGTATAACGAAAATCAGACATGGTTCTTTCCTCCAGGGGCTTAACAGGTCAATATGGCTGTTTCATTCCTATGCCTTGGGATGGAAAATCTTAAGTCTGCTGGGCATTTCTTAACTATTTTTGAGGGTTTGCAACTAACTGAATTTTTGGAAGCAAACAGAACATCTGGATGACTTTTTCCTTTTCGTTCACATTTATTCTTATTTAATAAACATAGGCAGAACACTTGCACATGTCAGAGCAAGTCCTTGTCCTCCTTTAAAATTTTTTTTTTTTAATTTTTACGTGTAATAGCGTTTTGCCCGCATGTAAATGCACCTGTGTCATGCAGTGCCCATGGATGTCAGAAGAGGGTGTTGGATCCCCTGGAAGTGGAGTTATGGACAGTTGTTACCTTTCATGTGGGTACTGGGAATTGAACCCCAGTCCTCTGCAAGAACAGCAAGTACTCTTAACCACTGAACCATCTCCCCAGCCCCTGCCCTCCTTAAAGGCTCTTGCACACTTGATAGTTTAAGCATTCAGCTTTTGGCAGAGTCTTTAAGCTTCACAGATCTTCATCCTCAGAGACAAATATAAAAGTATAGCAACTATTGTTCCATGATTACTTTCTTTGGTGATGCTTACTATATTCTGATTCTGTTATTATTCACTTAAATTATTAAAACTTAGAAGTTCCAAGCTGGGCATGGTGGTACACACCATTAATCCCAGCACTCAGGGGGTAGAAGCAGGTGGATCTCTGAGTTCTAGGCCAACCTGGTCTAGTGAGACCATGCCTCCAAGAAAAAAAAAAAAAAGTCCCAAAGTTCGTTCTCCATCCTTATTTATACCCCACTAATCATGAAGTGTCCTTTCCTTTCCTTGTTATAAAACAAGCTGGACTTCTTGGGTATTTGGAGCTGTAAGCTACTGGTAACAAACCAGTGTGATGGTGTGGCATCACTATGTAGATAGTGCTGGTGACTCTCTGGTAGGTGATCTCAGAGAACCACCCCCTCACTACTATCAGTACTTTGAATGGCATTCTCTTCGTTGATTCGGTGTGTTCAGTCATTCAGCATTTCCTCAGAGGTTGACAGCATTTTGTTACTGTGTCATACTGCTTGATGATCCAAGTTTAGAACTCCTGACATCAGAATGTGCTCAAGTTGGTAACTGGCCTCTCAACACATTTTAACCTGGCTATTCTTCACACTGGATTGACTCCAGAACACATTCGAGATGTTACTACTGCTTAATAAGAGGAAGAAAGGAGCTGGCTGAGGTTTAGTTCATTTGCTCAAAGGAAGTCACTGCAATATATGCTTTGAAATCTCTCACCTACAAGATATGATGGATCTGCCTGTATTTTTTAACTTTTTTCTTCTCTTTTCATAATTTAAAACAATTTTGTTTGCCTGTAATCCTAGCTACTCAGGAGGCTGAGGCTGGAGTACCACAAATTCAAGTCCTACTTGGGCTGTAGAGTGAGTTCAAGGGCCAACCTGGGCAACTTGAGACCCCGTCTCAAAATAAAAAGTAAAAAGAGGCTGGGGACATAGCTCAGTAGTAGAGAGCTTGCTTGGTGTGAGTGAGGCCCTGGGTTCAGTCCTCAGAATTTTTATTGAGCCTTTATTCTATGCCAGGCACCGTGCACATAGTGTTAGGTTAAGTGGTAAGCATGGCTTCGGGAAAATGAGCAGTGTATAATCATACTCTGTCCTAAAAGCAATGCAGAGCTTTTGCATGTTTAAAGGTCTCCCTGCAGCCCCGGCTGGCCTGGAACTCACTATGTACACCAGGCTGGCCTTGCTCTCACAGATCCACCTGCCTCTGCCTTCCGAGTGCTAGGATTAAAGGTGTGCACCACCACACCTGGCCCTTTGCATGATTTTAAGTGCTGATGGGGGTGGGGCAGCTGGAGTGTGGCATAATCAGATCTGCATTTTGGAAACATGAATGTGGTTACAGTCTGGAGAACAGAGACAAAAAGACTGACAAAAAGACAAAATATTTATTTTTAAAAAATTTTTTAATTTTTATTTTATGTGTATGAGTGTATTGCCTGCATGTATGCGAGTGCACCCATGTCGTGCAATGCCTCGGAGGTCAGAAGAGGGCTTTGGATTCCCCTGGAACTGCAGTTAAGGACGGTTCGTAACCTGCCATGTGGGTGCTGGGAATTGAACCCGGGTCCTCTGCAAGAGCATCCAGTGCTCTTCACCCCTGAGCCATCTCTCCAGCCCTGACAGAACACATTTATAATAATTGGGGAGAAAAATGAGAAATGATGTGGTCTATACTAGGAAAGCGATGGAAGTGATTTCAAGAAATCCATAGCAGCAGCGACACCAGACTTGTAGTTGTGAGTGGAGGAGGGAAGTACAGGGGTAGGCCAAGACCTTTAGACTAGATACTATGCAGGTGGTAGGACCACTCACTGCAATAAAAGAAGTTGGAGGAACATGAGGTTTAGATGACATGCTGATTTCCAAAGAGGCTGACATTGAAATGCTGAAGAAATCCACCTAAGTGCCTATCCAAGAGATGAGTTTCCTTCCCAACTGCTGCTACGCCTCAGGATCGGCTATGGACATGCTGCACATCAATCTCAATTCTTAGGACAGGACAAGTTCCCTGAGACAGGCTTGTCTATGCTAGATTGCATCATCCAGCATAGAAAAATCCCATGATTTTCTGTGTGAAAAAGCTATGAAGCTGGGGCTGGAGAGATGGCTCAGCGGTTAAGAGCACTGACTGCTCTTGCAGAGGACCTGGGTTGGATTCCCAGCACCCACATGGTGGCTAACAACCGTCTGTAACTCCAGTTCCAGGGGAATCCAAAGCCCTCTTCCGACCTCCATGACATTGCATGACACGGGTGCACTCACATGCAGGCAATACACTCATACACATTAAAAAAATAAAAAGCTAGGAAGCTAAAAATCATCCCCATATAATGACATGAAAACGGAAACAAGACTGGGAAGGAGGCTAGTGCAGAGGGCGGGGATATGGGTATGCGAGTGAATATGGTCAAAATATACGATATACTTGAAACTGTCTTTAGGAAACTCAACTCTGTAACCATGAAAAAAAAATATATATCAATAAAAAAATAAAGGCTTTTGGAGAAATACTTTGAAGCTTAAGAGAGGATCTGGACAAAAGAAATCTATGAGTCATTAAAACTAGGGGCAACAGAAGCCACATGGTGGAGGAAAGGAGGGGCTGGACCAGAACCCTAAGGAATACTAACATTAGATAGGGGTCTCCAGAGGAGAAAGAAAACCAGATAAATACCATCACCAGAATCCAAGTAAGAGGTTTCCAAGGACCAAGCAGTCCCCAGGACTGCTTGAGGCCTGATCAGGACAGAGACATTCCTGCTGACTTTAGCTACACAACACTGGAGACAGTCAAAACCAGATTTTTGAAGGGTTGAGAAAGATGTACAAAGTACTGGACACAGGAAGTCCTTAAAACTCTTCCAAGAATTTTGGCTATGATGCTAGAGAAAAAATTGGGCAGATGGGTGAGGCAATAGGGTATCAATGTGTTATTTTAGTCATTTTAAGAAAGTCATTATTGGGGGCAGGAGAGATGGTTCAGTGGTTAAGAACACTGGCTGTTCTTGCAGAAGACACGGGTTTGAATCCCAGCACCCACATGGCAGCTA
This sequence comes from Nannospalax galili, assembly GCF_000622305.1. Taxonomy (NCBI): domain Eukaryota; kingdom Metazoa; phylum Chordata; class Mammalia; order Rodentia; family Spalacidae; genus Nannospalax; species Nannospalax galili. The sequence continues at coordinate 201,728 of NW_008351701.1, forward strand.
ACAACTGTCCGTAACTCCAGTACCAGGGGATCCAACAGCCTCTTTTGCCCTCCGCGGGCATCACACGACATGGGACACTTACCTACATGCAGTGCAGGCAATACATAAATACACATAAAATAAAAATAACATATATAAAAAAAAGTCATTAAGCCAGACACCTTTAGTCCCAGCATTTGGGAGGCAGGTGGATCTCTGTGATTTCAAGGCCAGCCTGGTCTATATAGCAAGTTCTAGGCCAGCTGGAGCTACACGGAGACCCTATTTCAAAAAGACAAAAAAAAAAAAAAAAAAAAAAAAAAAAAAAAAAAAAAAAAAAAAGGTGCATATAGGGGCCAGGGAGATAGATGCCTCAGACAGTAAACTGCCTGCCATACAAACACAAGGACTTCAGTTAGGATCTTTATCACCCACATAAAAAGCAGGGTGTGATGGTGTAACCTCAGCAATGTGGGAGGGGGAGGGGGAGCCCATTGGCTAGTTAGCCAAGCCAAATAGATGAATTCTGGTTCTCTTAGTCACTCTGTCTCAAAAAAATAAGGTGGAGTGATCAAGGAAGACACCTGATGTTGACCTCTGGCCACCATAAGCACGCACACACACTGTGCACACTGGGGCTGGGGCATCTCAGTCAGTACAAGCATGAGGACTTGGGTTTGGGTCCCCAGTACACATGTAAAAAGCCAGGTGTGTGTGTGGCAGCTTGTACCTGTCATCCCAGTGCTGGGGAGGCAGGGACAGGAGGATCCCTGGGGCTTGCTGGCCAGCTAGTCTGGCTAATCGGTGGGTTCCAGGTTTAGTGAGGGACCCTATTGTAAAAAATAAGGTGCATAGCCAGTGAGATGGCTCAGCAGGTAAACTTACTTGCCACACAGGCCTGCTGACCTGAGTTTGATGCCTGGAATACACAGTAGAAGGAAAGAAGACTCCTGAAAGTTGTCCACTAACCTCCATCTGCATGTTGTAGCATGTATGCACCTGCATTCACACACACACACACACACACACCTACCTCCATCTGCATGTTGTAGCATGTATGCACCTGCATTCACACACACACACCACACACTAACTTCCATCTGCATGTTGTGACATGTATGCACCTGCATTCACACACATACCACACACTAACCTCCATCTACATGTTGTAGCATGTATGCACCTGCATTCACACACACACACACACACCACACACTTTCATCTGCATGTTGTGACATGTATGCACCTGCATTCACACACACACACACACACATCCATCTGCATGTTGTGACATGTATGCACCTGCATTCACACACACACACCACACACTAACTTCCATCTGTATGTTGTGACATGTATGCACCTGCATTCACACATACTAACTTCCATCTGCATGTTGTGACATGTATGCACCTGCATACACACACACACATAAGTAAAAATTTTTAAAAGGTGGAGAAGCGATCGAAGACACCTGACATCAACACATACACACACATGTGTAAAAACAGACACATGCAATTTTTTGGTCACATTTCCCAGTCCCAGCAATGAGCCGATTTACACTTTGCTTGACTCTTTGCTATGACTAACTCTGTTTACACTGGTACTCTTGATTTCCTTTTGCCTTTTATTACCTGGCATGTGTATATTCTTTTCTTTTTTCTTTTTGGTCTTTTTTGAGACAGGGTCTCCTTGTAGCCCCAGCTGTCCTGGAACTCCCTATGTAGACCAGGCTGGCCTCAAACTCATAGAGATCCATCTGCCTTTGCCTCTCAAGTGCTGAGATTAAAGGCGTGTGCCACCATGCCCGGCTTATTCTTTTCATTTTTAGTTACCTTTTTTTTAGTTTTAAAACATTTAAAAAATATTATTTTTAGTCGGGTGTGGTGGCACACGCTTTTAGTCCCAGCACTTGGGAGGCAGAGGCAGGTGGATCTCTGCGAGTTCAAGGCCAGCCTGGTCTACATAGTGAGTTCCAGGACAGCTGGGGCTACAGGGAGACCCTGTGTCAAAAAGACCAAAAAACAAAAAAAACAAAAACAACCCCCCCAAACCCAACAACAACAAAAAACAAACAAAAAAAATGTGAAACATGTAATTTTTTTTTTTTTTCTTTTTGAGACAGGGTCTCCCTGTAGCCCCAGCTGTCCTGGAACTCCCTATGTAGACCAGGCTGGCCTCGAACTCACAGAGATCCACCTGCTTCCGCCTCCCAAGTGCTGGGATTAAAGGCATGCACCACCACACCCAGCTCTCTTCTTTTTTAAAAGAAATATTTGTTTTATGTGTATGAGTGTTTTGCCTGCATGTATGTAAGCACTCCCATGTCATGCAATGCTCTCAAAGTCAGAAGCATGGGAACTCCTGGAACTGGAGTTAAGGAAGGTTGTTAGCTGCCATGTGGGTGCTGGGAACTGAACCTGAGTCCTCTGCAAGAGCAGCCAGTGCTCGTAACCAGTCACTTCTCCAGCCTGTTTTTTTCTTCTTACAATTGTATAGTTACCACTTTTTGCTCTTCCACATCATGTTTCTAGTTTTTCACTTGTATCAAGTAATTGTAATGTCTTATGTCTTAACATTACACACATACCCTTGCATATTTGTGAGTAGATCCACAGGATAAATTCTTTTTAAAAAAAATTTGTATTTATTATTATTATTATTTGGTCTTTTTGAGACAGGGTCTCCCTGTAGCCCCAGCTGTCCTCGAACTATATAGTATGTAGACCAGGCTGGCCTTGAACTCACACAGATCTGCCTGCCTCTGCCTCCCAAGTGCTGGGATTAAAGGTGTGTGCCACCACGCCCAGCTATTACTTTTATTTTATGTGTATGAGTGTATTGCTGCATGTATATAAGTGCATCCATGTCATGAAATGCCTGCAGAAGTCAGAAGAAAGCATTGGATCCCCTGGAACTGGAGTTATTGACAGCTGTTAGCAACTATGTGGGTGCTGGGAATCGAACCTGGGTCCTCTGCAAGAGCAGCCAGTGCTCTTAACCATATCTCCAGCCCCTCAGGATAAAATCTTTACAATGAAATTTAATTAAGTGTAGCATACATTTTGATAAATATTGACAATTGTCTTCTAGAATAGCCAGGCTGGGGCATGGAGGCTAACAACCATCTGTAACTCCAGTTGTAGGGTATCCAATGCCCTCTTCTGGCCTCCATGAGCATTGTACACACGGGTGCACTTACATACAAGCAGGCAAAACACTTGAAAATCTAAAAAATTTTAAAGTTTAAAAAGTCATGCTAATTTACATTCCCACTAAAGGAGTTCACAAAAACTATTTTCTTACATTCTCACCATCATTAAAAACAACAACAACAAAAAAAATGGGTTGGAGATGGCTCACCAGAGTACTGGCTGCTCTTGCAGAGGACTCGGGTTCAATACCCAGCACTCGTGTGATGGCTAATAACCATCCGTAACTCCAGTTCCGGGGGAATTCAATGCACTCTTCTGATTTGCACAGACATCACATGACACAGGTGCACTTACACATGCAGGCAAAACGTTCATACACATAAAATAAAAAAAAAACAACAAACTATTGTCTTAATCCAAGTAATGAATCATTATGTTTTTATTGGTATACAATTGACACGATTATCCAAGTTTGGGTAGGGCATCGTGGCCCACATTGTAACTGCAGCACTTGGGAACCTGAAGCAGGAGGTTAAGGCCAGCCTGAGCTACATATGACGTTCAAGGCCAGACACAAGGCCGTCTTAAACAAAACACAAGTGTTCAGGTGCTAACCTGCCATTATTTTCCTGAGGATCTTTCTGATAGATTCAGAAACTGTGTACATTATGAATCTTTTGTCACAAACATTGTAAATAGTTTTCCTAGTTGGTAGTTTGTCATGAAACTTGACTGGATTTTCAGGGTTTTATGTTATTTGTTTAGTTAGATACATTGTCAAATATTGCCTATGGCTTTTGGGTGTTTTGTGTGGAAAGTACTCTAAATTTTAAAATGGCTTTTATTCTCTAATGTGTTTATAGTTTTCCCTTTATAAGTATTCCGTCTATAATTTAAGTGGCAAAAGTGACTGTTACTTCCTGCCCAGAACAATTGTTTACACCAGCCCATCCTGTGTCTTCTGTACATATACCCATGTCTGTTTGCCCTTGCCATGAGGTCCCTTCTCCAGGCTCACAGGGACTGTGCCTTGTCCCTCATTCCACATTCCCCAGTCACACATAATTCTCACATGCCCCCGAAAGTCCTCCAGGCCCACTGCAGCCAAGACTTCCTTTTCTGAAGCTCTTACGAGCATGCTAGCTTGTATGAGCCTCTCCTTTCTCATCAACTCTAACCTTATTTGCTGAGGGAACTGAACTTAACCTTTGGAAATCCACGACTGTCTAATCTACTCCCCCACCCCACTCCTATAGCAGCTAAAAGCATGCTAGGCATGTGAAAGGAATCGAATACAATACCTCTTTCTTTGCTGTGAAAATATATGCACTGGCCACATGTGGCTAATGAGCTGGTCCAGACAGAGCGCTTCAAGTGTAAAATACATGCCAGATTTTAAAGTTTTAGTATAAAAGGTGGGGGTGGTCTCGTTTTGATGTTACCTTCAGGAAAATATTTTGGATATTTCATCACATACATTTAAAAGGTTTTTGGGGTGCTGGAGAGATGGCTCAGCGGTTAAGAGCACTGACTGCTCTTGCAGAGGACCCGGGTTCGATTCCCAGCACCCACATGGCAGCTACGAACTATCCTTAACTCCAGTTCCAGGGGAATCTGAAGCCCTCTTCTGACCTCTGCAGCACTGCATGACATGGGTGCGCTCGCATACATGCAGGTAATACGCTCATTCACATAAAATAAAAATAATAAAGTATTTTTTAAAAAAAGGTTTTTGGATAGGGTCTTGTCATGTAACCCAGGTTGGCCTGGAGCTCATTGTATTGTGCAGTCTGGCCTTGAACTCACAGTCATCCTTCTGCCTTGACCTCCCAAGTACCAGGATTATGGGTGCCCCTAATATCCAGCTTATAAAATGTTTTTAAATATTTAAGTATATCCATATGACCATTCTCTGTGTCATAAGGCTTAAGAAGGCTCATCATATTTGGTATTGGCTCCTTAGTTATGCTGGTTTGAGATTAATAAGACCATCTTTTCTTGGTGCCAAAGGTACTCTCATGGTGGTCAAGGGCTCTTATGGGTGATTATGCAGTCACACATTTTCTTCTGACTGCCACAGATGTAATGAAACACAACGGTTCCTCCTCACAGATCAGGTAACTGTTCATCCAGTAGCACGCTCCTAGGGAATAGGTCAGATTCAGAAGTTAATGCATCTCCCAAAACCTTTTATGGTTGAAGTTTTTTCAGATAACTGTGAAGATGAAGGCCCTGCAGATCCTTTGGTCACTGGAGCCAATTTCTGCTATCAGGTTGTTTGGGACAGGTTCCACTTGAGACCTTCTAAGTCAGTCCCTTTATAGTCCCTAGTACAGCCCCTGTATTAGTGTTTTCCTGCTATAACAAACCATAAACTCAGTAGCTAAAACAACACATACTTATTCTTATAATCCCAGAAGCCAGAAATCTAAAATCTGAAATCCAGGTGCTGGCAGGGTTGTATGCCTTCTGAAGAATCAAGGCAAGGATGTATTCCCTTGGCTGGTCTAACTTCTGGAAGCTGCTGGCGTTCCTGGCTTGTGGTCCTTCCTCATAGCACCCAACCTGTGGTTTGTCATTACATCTGCTGTGGTTAAGTCTCCCTCTGCCTCCCCTTTAAAAGGGATTATTACAGTTAGGGTCCATTCTAATCATCATGGTTAACCTCTCTATCTCAAGATCCTTAATCACATCAACAAAGTCTTTTGCTATCTGACATTCAAAGGTTACGGGAGTTGGTATGTGGACATCTTGGGAGTCCATTATACAGCCTGTCACCGCCCCTAATTCATTTCTTTGCATTGTCCTGGTGAAGAGAAATGTGACCTCAATGGGGCCACAAAGTTACAGTTAAGATCTACAGAGAATGAGTTCAGCTCTGTCCCCAACTCATCACTGCGAGGCCAAAAAAAAAAAAAGGTTCGTTTCCATCCCTCCATAACCACTGCCCAACACTTAAAATGCTCTGTAGCCCCTGAGCTTCTAATTATAACACTTCCTTATCTTGAAAAGCAAACTATTTAGACAGTTATATTCATGTTTCCTGAGGTTTTTTCCCCTAAGTCTTAGTTCTAACAAACCTAACTGTAGCTTGCAGCATGTTTATGAAGTGTCATCAGTATTAGCATTTATTTTTGTTTAACATTCTATTCCACAAAATATCACATCCCTCTGTTCATTTGAGCATAGGAAAAGAAAGGTGTTATTTCAGTTGCACAGGTAAAACTATGGCTGCAAGACAAGAAATGGGTGGACCGGAAAACAGGTGAGTTAACACAGAAACCCTCCATAGGACCAGCCACGTAAATGCAGTGAGTGGGATCTACATGTTTTTGGCAGAGTTTGTTGGACTCTGTGCCTATTTCATTGTGGGGAGTGGAAGTGAGAAGTCAATTGACTTTCTAGCTTGAGCAACCAAGGAACGCCACCAACTGAAACAAGACTAGGTTTGGAGACAGGGTAAGGAGTCTGCTTTGGGGATACACAGAGTTTGGAATGCCTAAGAGCTACTCTGGGGGATCAGGACTACAAAACAGGAAAAATATTAGTCTAGAACCGTAGAGTGGGGCTGCTGGTAAATTGAGGGGCATGTGGGTAATTGTTATAGGAATGGAAGAACTTATTCCAGATAGATATGTAGAAGGCGAGATGGAACCCTGTGCATTCAAAGTGTGGACTCCTAGGCTTACATCAGAATCATCTGAGGTGTCTGATAAAAACAGAATCTTTACTGTGAATGTGCTTAATACCACAGAACTGTACACTTAAAGATGGCTAGCAGAGCAGATTTTATGTATATTTTACCAAATAGAATACCAAAGGGCTGGGGATGTAGCTCAGTGGCAGAGTGGTTGCCAAGTGTGTGCTTGAGCCTCACCACTGAAAAACAAAAAGAAAGGAAGACAGGGAGGGTAAAGCAAGATTCCTAAGCCCCATGCAAGACTCAAGTCACTATCTACCTCAGGGTTCATGATTTTAAAACTCAGGGGTAGGGGACACACAGAGAGTTAAATCTAGGGCCTTGCACATACTTGATAGGCACTCTGCCCCTGAGCTATACCCCCTAAGATTTTTTTTTTTTCGGTCTTTTTTAGACAGGGTCTCCCTCTAGTCCCAGCTGGCCTGGAACTCACTATGTAGACCAGGCTGGCCTTGAACTCAGAGATCTGCCTGCCTCTGCCTCCCAAGTGATGGGATTAAAGGCATGTGCTACCATGCCCAGCTTAAGATCTTGTTTTGGTGAGACAAGGTCTCATATAGCTGAGGCTGGCCTCAAACTCACTATGTAGCTGAGGCTGGCCTTGAACTCCTGATCCTCTTGCCTCTACCTTCCAAATACTGAGATTATAGGCATGTACCACTGTACCCTGCTGCTCCTAAATATATTTTATTTTTCAGAGATAGAGTCTCCCTGTAGTCCTACCTGGCCTGGAACTTATTATGTAGACCAGGCTATCCCAGATCTCACAGGGATCTACCTGTTTCTGTTTCCCTAGTCTTGGGATTAAAGGCATGTACCACTATGCTCAGCCCTAAATATCTTTGAAATGTTAATGCATCTGGTATCTATAACTACTGTGCTGAGGGTGTGGCCTGTTCTAGAAAGATAAGATGCTTTTTCTACCATCGACTTTAGCCAGTTTAATACCTCTTCACAGAATTCATGATGAGGCTTTGCCTTAAGGCAGATAGGAAGGGCTGAAAAATGCCTGAAGCAACAATCAGGTTTAAGGAGCTCAGAGAATGATGCATTCTAAGATTAACTTGGTCTTAGTTTTTTAAATAACCCCTAAAACTGGAGATCAGCTCAGTGGCAGACCATTTGCCTAGCACACCCAAGACCCTAAGTTCAATCTCCAGCACCACAGATAACCTCAAAAGCAGTTCATTTCCTACAGCCAGGACTATGGTCTCCATGCAGACTGCCTAGGTCACTGCTCTGCAAATTCACTCCCCTCAGGGACTGTCCCAAAGAACAGGGAACACAGACACTGATTCTTTCAGTTGCTTGCCTGAGATACTTTGTCAAAAGTTTCTGACAGGTTTTGAGGCCGACTCTTCAGGACAGGGAACGTACTTCTCAGCATAGAAGCATTTCGGTATTTGTGGGTCTTCTTACCCTCCCATTTCATTGTCTTCATAGTTTTAATCTGTTCCTTTCTGCCTCTTCTATCAATGATTCAGGGATGGGATTACTCTCCACAGTGTGCTTTGCTCTGAAGAGCAGAAGGCTGCGGTCCCAACTGGTGTTGCCAAAGCAGCACACCAATTCCATCCCGTGGTCCTGTGTTAAGATCTGCACAATCTGATTTGCCATATCACCCCGGATGGTGAGAGAGCGGAAGTGATCAAAATCATGGAGTCCCAGCTTTCTGAGACGCCTTGCAGCTGCCCGGTAACACTTCCAAGGCTGTGGCTCCACAAGGAGGTAGCAGCAGAGAGAGGAAAGATGGGCCAGAAACTCCCACAGGCCTTGGTCCCCGTGGTTCAGGTGAATCCACATGGTTACTGACATGCAGAAGCCAATGTCAAAAACCGAACGCCCAAACTGGCTTAAGAAAGAAGTCAAGAGAACCTTCCTGGTTCTATGATTCATGAAGTCCAAGGTGATAAAGGTCAAGGCATCAGGAAAAGGGCATTCTTTCTTAGCTCGAGCCACAAGGACTGGATCTATGTCACAGCAGAGGAGGCGGAGTTCTCCAGGTGCTTCTGGGCAGGTCTTCCCATCACGCAGAGAAAGGAAATGTTTGTACAGAGCCACACTCAGATCCTAGAGGAACCCAAAAGAGCGTTGTCACTGCAGCTCTCAACCAGTGAGTAGAAAAGAAATCTCTCTCAACCTTTGAGACTGCCACTTACCTCTCTGCCTTATAGGATGTGAGGCCCCTAAACAATCATCTAAACAGGCTGTACAAGGATTTCCTGAGCAGACTCTCAGTGCCCTCCAGGGGCCACAGGCTGTAATGCATCATCCCTATATTCTAGTTCCCTCCTGGCCGTTTTTTAAAAAGACAGTGCTCAAACTCACGGTGTAGCTGAGGATGGCCTTGAACTCCTGATCCTGCTGTCTGTGTCTTGAGTGCTGGGATTACAGGCATGTACTACCACGCCTGGCTGCCTATATTCTGACACTAATGATAGATTGGGTTGTACAGCTGAAAGCCATAATCCAATGATGTGACAAAGGCAGCAAAGAGCTCAGAGCAGTTTCTCAGCTTAAATAATACATTGGTAAGCTCATTATCTTTTTCTGATAATGTGTCTCAGACACAAAGGAAATGCGTCCAGAAGCGCTCTGAGTGGTGTCCCTTAACAGCAGGGTGAATACAGCAGGCACCATCTTGGAAAAATCTGCTTCTCAGATCTGTGGTTGGCAAAGTCTAGATTCCAAAAAGTCTTCATCCAGCATTCAATTTACAGCCTCTGATTTGCCTGTCTGATCTTTCATGACCCCCTGAGACTTACTTTGCTTCTGTAGCCATCACTCCTAAGTCACTACTGATCTTTCTAGACAAATCTAATGAATGACTGGTGATCTTTACCATCTTAACACCCTTCTAAACTTTTAAATGAGGTCCTGTCTCTTTTCTCAATGACCATTATAACTAACTCAAACATGTTGTTTTATATATTTTTCAAGGCATTTTCCTATTCCTACTTCTGCAACCTTTTATACAGGTCAAGAAAAGGTACATTGGAAACCCCCCAGCCATCAACAGCAGCGTGGACAATTAACGTCAGAAAACAGTTTAAAGGAGAGGAACTTCCTCAATGCAGCAAACAGAGTCTTTTCAAAAACACGTTACTGAGTTTAAAAAAAAAAAAAAAAATCAAGCCACAGGGCAAGTTTTCATTTTCTTGAAGCAGGTCCAGGCTGACCTGAAACTGTTCCTGATCCTCTGCCTCCCAAGTGCTGGAATTACAGGCAGGCACCACCACATCTGGCATGCAAGCTTCTATTTATATGAAGTCTAAAAGTGGGTAAAACTATAGTTTATGGATAAAAATGATTAAGCTATAAAGGAAAGCAAGAGGATAATAATAATAGGCTAGTTTTACCTCTGGGTAAAGAGGGGGTTTTATGAAAAAGGCATAAGGAACTTTTGTTTAAAGCAAACTAAAAAAATTTTTATTTGTACAAGTGTTTTGACAGCCAGTATGTATGTAATGCCTGTGAAGGCTGGAAGAGGGTGACAGAGCCAGAACAGCCATGTGTGTGCTGAAAGTCAAACCCAGGTCCTCGGGAAGGACAGCAAGTGTTCTTAACCCCCGAGTCATCTCTCCAGCACCATCCTATAAGGAGCTTTTGGGTACTGACAATGTTTTATTTTTTACTTTGACAGTGGTCATAAAGGTATTTGCCTTAAAATAATTCATAAAGTAGGGACTGGAGAGATGGCTCAGTGGCCTTATGGCTGTTCTTGCAGAGGACCTGGGTTCAGTTCTCAGCACACACATGGCAGGTAACCATCTATCACTCCAGTTCCAGGGGACTCAACATCATCTTGAATGTAACTTAGTGGTACAATGTTTGCTAAAGTCCCCAGGCTTAATCTCCAGGACTATGAGGAGAAAAAACAAAACAAACAAAAAAAACCCTCCAATAATTAATTAAATGAAAAGCAAGGTACAAATAATGTGTCACTGTTTGTGAAACCGGAAGACAGGGATATTTATGTATGAATGTTGCGATATACACAGGATGGGTACACAAGAAAAACACTGGTGTCACTGTGTGGGAATGGAATATTTGGTTAGGAGAACTGTCTCTTTTTTTCGTTCAAGCGTTCTGCCTGTCTGTATACGTACTGGCATGCGTGCAGTGCACGAAAGCCAGGGGAGGGTGAGAGAGCCACCATGTGGGTGCTGGAAACTGAACCTGGGTCCTCAAGAGACCTCTCCAGCCCTCCACCCTATTTTGAAACAGGGTCTCACTGTGTAGCCCTGGCTGGCCTTGAATTCAATTACAGAGATCAGTTGGCTCCTGCCTTCTGAGTGCTGGAATCAAAGGTGTCTACATTTATGGGGATCAATTCCAGGTCCTCCAAGGACACCAAATCCGTGGATGCTCAAGTCCCTTACATAGAATGGTGTAGTATTTGCCAATAACCTATACACACCTAGTGTACTTTAAATTATCACTAGTGAGGCTAGAGAGATGGTTCAGTAGTTAAGAGCACTGGCTGCTCTTGCAGGGGCCCTGGGTTCAGTTCCCAGCACTCACGTGGCAGTTAACAACTGTCCATAACTCTAGTTCTAGGGGATCTGATTCCCTCTTCTGACCTCCATGGGCACTGCATGACATGGGTGCACTTGCATGCAGGCAATATACTCATATACATAAAAATAGTAAGAATAGCTGGGCGTGGTGGCACACGCCTGTACTCCCAGCACTTGGGAGGCAGAGGCAGGCGGATCTCTGTGAGTTCAAGGCCAGCCTGGTCTACATAGTGAGTTCCAGGACAGCTGGGGCTACAGGGAGGCCCTGTCTCAAAAAAAAAAAGAATAAAACTTTATCACTGGGTTACATGTAATATCCACTACAATGGAAATGCTATATAACTAGTTGTGACTATTGCTTAGGGAAGTGACAAGAAAATAAAGCTTGTACATGTTTAGTACAATTTTTTTCAAGTATTTTCAATCCATGATTAATCTACAGAGTCAGAACCCTAAAATATGGAGGGTCAACCGTAAATCCTTTTGTACATGGAATTTTTTCTTTTGGTTTTTTTTGAGATAGGGTCTTACTATGTAGCACTCTCTGTTCTGGAACCCACTATGTAGACCAGGCTAGCCTTGAGATCTGCCCTTGCCTCTGCGTTCTGGTGCTGGGACTAAAGGCATGGGCCACTACACCAAGCAAGAATTTCTTTTTGAAGTACAAAGTAGACCTCTTCTCCAAATGTACATTTGGGAACCACTGTCTTAGTTGACTGCAATGATACCTTTCTTTCTAATGGGTTTCCATATACCATTCTCAATGACAAAATCTCTGGTGGTTTTCTGATTCCTTTCATAAAATCTCTTTTTTCCATTGCTTTATGTACTGATTTCCTGTATTATAATAGTTTACAGGAGGCATACAGGGACTCCCACCTCCCACAGTCTTAAGGGACTGTATGCTAATGTTTCTTATCAGCTGAGTCTCTCAAGGTCTCCAACCCTCCACTAAAGTTTCATTTTAGTTGTTTTTTTGAAAAAAAGGTCTCATTCATATAACCCAGGCTGGCCTCAAATTTTCAGGGATGCCCGCCTTTGCCTTTGAGTGCTAGGATTACATGTGGGGCAACCAGAATCTCTTCTGTCAAAGGCCATCCTCTCAGTAACTTCTCCTCACCTCTCCAGGTCCTACTCTAGGAGCGAGGGTCCTAACTTTGGAAGCATTTGCAATCATGGGGTGAAACTGTCTGTTCCACCAAGATATCCCAGAGGCTACAAAGAGGTGAGATTGACATTTCCTTATTCTGCATGTGGTTTGACTATAATCATTATATGCCTAAGAATACTTTGCGGTAGGAACAGTGGTAAGGCCTCCCTCCTTTTGGCAGAAAGTTCTATTTTCTTTCTTGATCCTCCCTACTGTTCACCCTTGTACTCGGTAAGCATAGTTTAAGTAAATATGTACCGGGCTCCGGGACCTGTTCCGCACTGTGTATGTTGGATCCTTAAATTCCAGGCATGGTTCTGTAACCTTCGCTCTTCTCCCCTAGTAAACCAATTCCAGCTCTGCGGGAAAGGTGGGAAGGCCCCTTTCCTCGGCCAGGGGGCCACGCTGGAGAGGCGACCTCCCGCCCAGCAGTCTGGCCCAGGGGGCGGGAATCTGGAACGGAGCTGTGGCTCACTCACAGTTCCTGACACTGGGGGGTCCTTGCAGACAAGTTAAGAGCACCAAGCACGGGTCACAGCTACGCTTCTAAAACCCACTTTGGGCAAGTTTTGATGCCACGCCCAGGCCGGAACCACAGTGGACGTGGAGGCGGCCAGTGCTTGGCCCCGGCTTGGTCCCTCCCAGGTCACTCACCCCGGAGTTACACCCCACGTCGAGCCCCAGGATCGGCCTCGTGTCGGGACCCGCGGGAGGAAAGAGCTGCCGAAGGAGCTCCGGGGGCAGCAGGCGGAGCCTTTGCTCGGGAGGGTGGAAGCAGGAATAGCGAGGGAAATTTCCGAACGGGGCGGCCCCGGGCTCCAGAACCCGCGGATCCTCTTCCTCCACGGCTTCTGCAACGCCAGCTGCTGCTAATTTCCCGGACGCCGCCATCAGCTTCGGTCCCTGGGTCCCGGCGGAACCGGAAGCCGAGACCTGCGGCGGCACAGACGAGCGGGGCGCCAGCGCGCCTGCGCTTAGATGCGTGTTTGGAGGGGGAACGGGG
>NW_008351701.1:215354-231199 GCF_000622305.1 Nannospalax galili
GGAGGGGGAGGGGGCGGGGGGAAGGGGAGGGGGGAAGAGTTGGGGAGGAGGAGGGGAGAAGGGGGAAATAGGGGAGAGGAACTTGAACCTGGTTTAGTAATGGTTAGCTAGAAGGTATAGCTCTCTTAAGTGTCCTGCCTGCCAGGAGGAACAGGTAGACAGAGTAACTGTGGACAGCTCTCCTTGAGAGGTAGGCAATAAGAGCTTGCATTTCAGGACTCTACCAGGCACTGAATGCACTTCTAAGCCCCTTATATGTATTGTCTCACTTAATCCTCATACTAACCCCATAACAAATGGACCATAATTATGACCCTGTTTTTAAAATATATATTTTATTTATTATTTTTATTTTATGTATATGAGTGTATTGCTTGCATGTGAGTGCACCCGTGTCGTGCAGTGCCAGCGGAGGTCAGAAGAGGGCTTCAGATTTCCCTGGAACTGGACTTAAGGACGGTTTATAGCCACCATGTGGGTGCTGGCAATCAAATCTGGTCCTCTGCAAGAGCAGTCAGTGCTCTTAACCTCTGAGCCATATCTCCAGCCCCATATGACCCCTTTTATACAGATAAGTTCCTTGGGACCCAATAAAAGTAGCATGCTCATGGTCACATGGTTAGAAATGATAGTGCTGGGGGATCTGAACCCAAGCAGTTTAGTTTTAGAAGAGGGGCTTGCAACATGATGTCATTTTCAGCCCTGAGATTTCATATACTTACTGTAATGAGTGGTATGGAGTTGCTCAGCAAATATTTGTTGAATGAAGTCTATACAAGTTGCAACCAAGTGACTAAGACAGGTCTGTTTGGGGAAAAATAAAATGGAAGGGAGAAAAGAGGCAAACTAAAACAGGGTGGGATAAGCTAGATGAAATGTGGGCTGAGGGCTGGAGATGTGGTTCAGTTAATAAAGCACTTCCTGAGCAAACATGAGGATCTAAGTTTGGTCCCCAGCATCCACATACAAAGATGGGTATGGCAATACATGCCTATAATGCAAGTTCTGGGGAGGCAGAGCCTGGAGGATCCCTAGGGCTTGCTGGCCAGTCAACCTAGCTGAATTGGTGAGGTCCAGGTTCAGTGAGAGATCCTGTCTCAAAAGAAAAAGTGGAAGGGCTAGAGAGATGGCTCAGCAGTTAAGAGCACTGGCTGCTCTTGCAAAGGACCTAGGTTCAAATCCCAGCACCCAGGCGGCAGATAACAACTGCCTATAGCTTCAGTCTCAGGGGAATTCGACACCCTCTTCTGACCCCTGCAGGCATTTCATGACATAGGTGCATTTCACATGCAGGCAATACACTCATACACATAAAATAAAAAATAATAAATACAATTTTTTTTAAAAAAAGGAAAAAGTGAAGAATGGTTGAAGAAGACGCCTGACAGCAACCTCTGGCCACCACACACATTCACATGCATCTCCTCGCATGAGCCTTTCCTGGTGCGTGCACACACACACACACACACACACACACACACACACAAGAAAGAACAATAACTACAGTTTTACAAATGTAGACTAAACCAGAGATTAGGGTGGAGGACACTGGTGAGGAGAGAAAGTGAGGAGTCAGCCTAAGCAGCGAGTTCAAGTTAGGAGTTAGAATGGCCTAGCATATCCAACAGTCAACCAGTACAGTTGTGTACTGACCCAATCCTCTTTTTTTTTTTTTTTTCGGCCTTTTTGAGACAGGGTCTCCCTGTAGCCCCAGCTGTCCTAGAACTCACTATGTAGACCAGGCTGGCCTTGAACTCACAGAGATCCGTCTGCCTCTGCTTCCCAAATGCTGGGACTAAAGGCCTGTGCTACCATGTCTGGCTTGACCCAATCCTCTTATAGGGAGGGACCTTCCACTGTATAAGGCCAGTAATTTGCTAAACTCCTTATAAGATGTTGAACCATGAATCCTGTACAAGTGCCAACAGGTCTCAAATAGGTCTGTGTCTCTCACTTTCTTTTTTTTTTTTAACAGGATCTCATATAGGGGAGATGGGTCTTGAACTTGCTGTGTAGCAAAGAATGACCTTGAACTCCTTCCTGATCCTCCTGCTCCTACCTCCCACATGCTAGGATTATAATAGGCTTACACCATCATGTCCAGCTGAGGCCCTGTTTCTCTTCGTTCCAGTGTTTACTTTGTATTTTCACCTGTCTGATTTCATATTTTACTTTTATAAGATTCAATGATGTAAATTAATGACCACACAGTGGAGCTGAATAAACCACAGTATCTTGTACAACTTCCAGAAAATCGGGGTAGAAAAAACATTTCTCTCCTAGATGTTGTTTTGTGTGTTTGCTTCAGGCAAAATCTTACTCTGTAGCCCGGGTTGGCCTGGAGTTCACTCTGTAGCCCATGCTAACTTTGAGCAATCCTACCTCAGCCTCCTGAGTGATGAGATTACAGGTGTGACGTCCCTCACTGCGCACGTTCTGATGAGCTGAGCTAACCCCTTTGGTCACTAGATGACACTAGCACAAACACTTGACAAACCTTAGTTTTCAAGCAGCTGAACTCACCTTTGCTTTTCTAAATAGTTTTTTTGTTGTTGTTTGTGTGTTTAAGTGCTTTGTATTTGCTTTGTTATTATTTATTTTGTTTTTGCCAATAAGGAATTCAGTTTCATTAAGAACATGGGCACATTTTTGAGTTCTCAAAACACTGTTCAACAAAAGAAAAATAGGCAACAGGCCAGAGGGTAAAGGGCAGGTTCTTCTTGATCATGGGGGTCCTTCACAAGCAAAGATAGGTGTTGGTCTGATGATGCTATTGGTGACCTAAAATGATTCAGAGGTGACCCCTAATAGAACATTTGAATTTGACCCACTCATGACTTTCTCACTTGACACTGTGTAGAGCCCGATGGGTCCAGGCTTCCAGTCCTGTTGGGTGAATAACCAGCCTCATACTTCTGATATTTGTAGAAGCTCCTGAGAACTTGTTCTGTACTGTGGTCAGCTAGATTTTTTAGAATCTTATGCCTTAGACAATTCTCTGGGGCAGAGGTGGAGACAGATGATGAGGGTGTGTTCACTGAAAAAAAAAGTCACCAAATTATAAATATCAAACTATGCAAGAGAATATTTATATTAAGAAATACAGAGTTGGGGCTGGAGAGATGGCTCAGCGGTTAAGAGCACTGACTGCTCTTGCAGAGGACCCAGGTTTGATTCCCAGCACCCACATGGCAGCTAAGAACCGTCCTTAACTCCAGTTCCAGGGGAATCCGAAGACCTCTTCTGACCTCCGTGGCATTGCACGATGTGGGTGCACTCACATACATGCAGGCGATCACTCATACACATAAAATAAAAATAATAAATAAGGGGCTGGAGAGATGGCTCAGCAGTTAAGAACACTGGTGGTTCTTGCAGAAGACCCGGGTTCAAATCCCAGCACCCACATGGACTCCAGTTCCAGGGCATCCGATAACCTCTTCTCTCCTCTTCGGGCACTGAACTACATGGGTGCACTTACCTACATGGAGGCAATATACACATATACATAAAATAAAAATAATAAAATATTTTAAAAAATAAATAAAAGAAATAGAGTTTAAAAATTAGCATGTACTATAAACATCACAGAAGATTTCCATAACAGTTGGATTAATTACATGTGGTCACACTTGAATACTACTTTTCCTCCAATTTTTAAATTAATTTTATTATTTATTTTTATTTTATGTGTATGAGTGTTTTGCCTGCATATCTGTGTGCATGCAGTGCCCACATAGGCCAGAAGAGGGCATCATAACCCCCTGGAAGTGGAGTTTCCAATGATTGTTAGCTGCCGTGTGGGTGCTGGGAACTAAGCCCAGGTCCTCTGCAAGAGCAGCAAGTACTGTTAATCCCTGAGCCATCTCTTCAGCCCGTCTATCTTAATTTTTAAAAAATGTGTATGAGTGCATTACCTGAATGCAAGTGCACCCGTGTCATGCAATGCCCGAGGTCAGAAGAAGGTGCTGAATCCCCTGGAACTGGAGTTACACAGTTGTTAGCTGCCATGTGGGTGCTGGGAACCAAACTTGGGTCCCCTGGAAGAGCAACCAGCGCTCTTAACTGCTGAGCCATTTCTCCAGAGGACAGCCCCCTCCCCCTCCACCCCCAGGATCTGTCATTAAACCTGAAGCTCACCGATTGGCTGGACTATTGTGTCAGTGAGACATGCAGGATCCTCCTGTTCCCACCTTTCAGTTCATTACAAGTGTGAGCCACCACACTTGAGTTTTTAATGAGGGTGCTGGGATCTGAACTCATGTCTTCATGCTTACACATCAGGCACTTTACACACTGAACCATCTTTCCAGTCCCTGATAATATTTGAGAAGTAAAAAGAGACTAGAAAGAAAATTCAGTCTTCTTAACATAAGGGTTCAAATTTCTCTTCATGATTAAGTTTTTAAAATTTCTAGAACTGGGCTGGAGAGATGGTTCAGTGGTTAAGAACACTGGTTGTTTTTGCAGAAGGCCTGGGTTTGAATCCCAGCACCCACATGGCAGCTAACGACTGCCCCATTACTCCAGTTCCAGGGGATCTGACAGCCTCTTCTGTCCTCCTCCGGCATTGCACAACATGGGTGCACTTACCTACATGCAGGCAATACATACATATAAAATCTTTTTAAAAATTTCTAGAACTAAACATGTTGTTTGGTTGGTAGAGTAATTGCCTAGCATTCAAGAGGCTCTGGGTTTGATTCTCAGCACTGTGTACAAAGCAGGCATAGTAGCACATGCATGTACTGCTAGCAAGCACCCTGGAGGTAGAGGCAGGAGGATCAGAATTCATGGTCATCCTTGGTTTCATAGCTAATTTAAGTCCAGCCAGGGTTACCTGAGACTCTGTTTCAGAAAAAAGAAAAACGTATCTTTTGGGGTTAGGGATGCAACTCAGTTACTAGAATGCTTGTCTAGTGGGCGGAAAGCTCTTGGTTCAATCCCCAGCACTTCCTAAAATCAAATGTGATGGCGTATGTCTATGATTATAGCACTCAGTAGGACCAGAAGTTCACAGTCAATCTTGACTTCATAGTGAACTCAAGACCAGCCTGGGTGTGTGAGACCTATCTCAAAAAATAAAAAGTTTCATTTGGGTTTAAAACTTCTGTGCTGTAACTCTATTGTTGGCAATGCCATGTAAAGTCTTAGATCTGTTGTCAAATTGAGGAAAAAACTGGATCAAATTTCTTTCATTGGAACCAAGAGTTATACTTCAACACATGGAATTCACAAGGCTCAGAGTTCCATCCCCACCTCCAGAAAAAAAATCTTCCCACCCATGACTTACGACTCCAGGGCATTTCAGATTTCCTTGTGCAGGGGCTAATCTTAGACACACTCTTCAAGCTGTATTCATTAGCCTGTTTATTTGTAAATTGTATTATGAATGCTATAAGCTTTTATTACCTATACCAAGAACAGTAATTTGTCCCAAGTCATTAAAATTTAAACATGGGAATTCTTTAAAATTGTATAGATTTTTATTTTATTTTTAATTAGGTATGTATGTGGGTGGGTTTGTGCATGTAAGTGCAATGCCCTTGCAGGCAAGAAAGGGTGTCAGGTCCCTGGAAGCTAGAGTTCCAGGCAATTGTGAGCTATTTGACATGGGTTCTGGGAACCAAAAATGGGTCTTCAGCAGTATGAACTCTTGACAACTAAGCCATCTCTCTAGTCCCCTAAACATTTAAAAATTATATTTATTTATTGGGGAGGGGAACGCATGCCATGATGCATGTGTAGAGGTCAGGGAAATTTACTGGAGTAAGTTTTCTCCTTCCACTATTTGAGTCCCAGGGACTGAACTCAAGTTGTCATACTTGGGACAAGTGCTTTTACCTGCTGAGTCTTCTTGCCAGACCTAAACATAGGAATTTTGATGAATTATGTTTTGTGCAATTCCCATTTTAAAAAAAGAGAACGTGAGAAGAAAAGAACGAACCAGTGCAGTGGCATACTCAGAGAGCCATGCAGGATGAGCACAAGTTGGAGACCAGCCTGAGCTACATCACAAGACCTTGTCTCAAAAAAATAAGGGAACCTGGTGTGGCGGCACATGCTTTAATTCCAGCACTTTGGGGCAGGGAGAGGGAGACAGATGCAGGTGGATCTCTGTGAGATTGAGGCCAGCCTGGTCTCAAAAATACCAAAAACAAAACAAAGCCAAAAAACCCCAACCCCCCTAAACAAAACAAACAAACAAAAAACAAGGGTTGGGAATATAGCTCATGTTTTACCATGAGCTTGTCTAGCTTGCTAAGCACAAGGCCCTGGGTTCAGTTCTCAGCACACAAAAAAAATGCATGTGCTTTTATATATATGCTGTGTTACTGATACATTGCCAACAGGACAAACTTGTTTTCATTGGTGTCAGTATAGAATGGAATTCTCTTAATATTATTGCATAGCTGATAATTGGAAAAGTTTTCTTCAGACCAGCTCCTGGCATCCTGTATTTAAAAAAAAATTTTTATCTATTATTTTTATTTTATGTGTATGAGTGTATGGCCTGCATGTATGTGAGTGCACCCATGTCATGCAATGCCGAGGAGGTCAGAAGAGGGCTTTGGATTCCCCTGGAACTAGAGTCAAGGACAGTTTGTAGCCGCCATGTGGGTGCTGGGAATCAAACCTGGGCCCTCTGCAAGAGCAGTCAGTGCTCTTAAGCACTGAGCCATCACTCCAACCCCACATCCTGTATTTTCAAACCTTGATTCTTTTCCACTCCCACAGACTTCTAGTTCTAGGTTGGACATGTTTAATGCCCTAATTTGACCTGGAGGTGTACATACAGGTCAGAACACCAGGTAAGTCACATGATGGGTGGGTAATAACTATTCATGTGACTATAAACCATATGAATGATCCCAAATGGAGACTACCCAGCTCAGCTTACCTTAGCTGGAAGCCAGAAATGCCTGTGGCTACTCCCTTGCCATTCAGCACAGGAGAAATGTGAGCCAGAAGCAATAGGTTGCAGCTTTAACTAACTGCAATAAAATATTTTATTTTTCCAAATTTTATAAATTAAAGGACTTTGTGGACCCATTGCTAAATTCTTGGAAGGTTTTTGCATGAACATGAAGACCCTGAAGCTTGAGTTTCATTAGCTTCATAGGAAATCTATTTCTGTCCTTTGCAGAACATATACACAAGTGCAATTAAAATGAACAGTGCCTCTCAGACACTGTTGGTGGGAATCTAAGTTAGTATGGCCATTACGAAAAACAGTATGGTGGATCCTCACGAAGTTAGGGGGCTGGAGATTGCTCAGTGGTTAGGAGCACTGGATGTTCTTGTAGAGGACCAGGGTTTGGTGCCCAACATACACATGTGGCAAACAACCATCTATCACTCCTGTTCCAGGAGATCTGACGCCCTCTTCCACCTCTGCAGGCACTGAACACATGTGGTACACTTACATACATCCAGGCAAAACATTCATAAACATAAAAATAAATAAAAAATTTAAAATAAAGTTAAAAATAGGGCCTACAAGATGGCTCAGTGAGTAAAGATGTTTGCTTCCAAACCTGACAACCTGAATTCAATCCCTGGGAATCACATGGTGGAAGAAGAGAAATGGCTCCTATAAGTTGTCTTCTGACCACTACACATATGCTGTGACATGATCAAACCCACACACAAAATAAATAAATAAAAATGTAATTATTTTTGGAGACAGAGTCTCACTGTATGGTCCTGGCTGGCCTAAAACTCACTCATTACATAGAACAGGCTGGCCTCACATTCACAGAGCTCTTCCTGCCTCTGCCTTCCAAGTGCTGGGGATTAAAGGTATGCACCATCATGTCTAGCTGAAAACATTTTTTTTAAAGTTAAAAATAGAACTTTGCTGCTGGTCGTGGTGGCACACACCTTTAATACCAGCACTTGGGAGGCAGAGGCAGGCAGATCTTTGTGAGTTCGAGGCCAGCCTGGTCTACATAGTGAGTTCCAGGACAGCTGGGGCTACAACGAGACCCTGACTCAAAAAAAAGACCCAAAAAAAAAAGAAAAAAAAGAACTTTGCTGCTGGGTGTGGTGGCCCACACCTGTAGTACCAGCACTCGGGAGGCAGAGGCAGGCGGATCTCTGTGAGTTCAAGGCCAGCCTGGTCTACATAGTGAATTCCAGGTCAGCTGGGGCTACAGGGAGACCCTGTCTCAAAAAGACAGAAAAAAAAAATAGAACTCTTAGTCAGGAGTGCTGCTGCGTGAAGGTAATTCCAGTAATCAGAAGGCTTGAGGCAGGGTGATTGCTGTAGGTTTAAGGCCAGCCTGGGCTATATAGAAAGACCCTGTTACAAACAAACAAACAAGCAAGCAAGCGAACAAACAAACAAACAAAAAACAGACAGCAAACAGAACTGGTGTACCATATACAGACAAATAAAAGGAAATCAGGATGTTAAAGAGACATCTACACTCTCATTTATTGCCGCAGTGTTCACAATAGCCAATATATGGAGTCAGCCTAGTTGTCCATCAGTGGATGACTGGATAAGGAAAATGTGGCCTATGTATACATTGGATTATTATTTGACCAAAGGAAGAATCAAATCTTTTAAAAATATTTATTATTTTTAGTTTATGTGTATGAGTGTATTGCCCGCACGTATGTAAGTGTACTATGTTGTGCAATGTCCGTGGAGGCCAGAAAAGAGCATCAGTTACCCCTGGAACGGGGGTTACTGACAGTTGTTAGCTGCCATGCTGATAACTGAGCCCGGGTCCTTTACAAGAGCAGCCAGTGCTCTTAACCACTGAGGTGTCAAATCTTAACACTGAGGTGTCAAATCTCGTCATTAGTCCCAGCATAGCTTCAATGGGAGGATAAACATTTGACAGAAGTGGAGAGCATAATGACAGCTACCAAAGGCTAGGAAGGGTACCAGCAAGGGGGGAGGGGGAGATGACTAATGGGTACGGGGCTGTGCAGACAGATAAAAAGAGTCTTTTAATGTTCTGTAGCAAATAGGATAACTGTTGTTAACAGCACTTGCTTGTATATTTTCAAATAGCTAGAAGATTATTTTGAATGTTCCCAACACAAAGAAATGATAGGCACTTGAGGTGGTAGATACATGAATTACCCTGATCTGATCATTATACATCATATACAGGTGCTAGGGTATCACTGTACTCCCAAAATATGTATAATTATTTTGGATTGTTATGGAATGGATGATTAAATGTCCCCTCAAGACTTAAATGTGAAAGGCTAGTAAGTAAATGACAGGTGGCAATCTACTTAGATCTACTTAGTGGACCAAGAGAGCAGACTCCTAAGACATTAGAGAGGAAATCACACAACACAATTTATACTATAGAATACCCTTAGATTTGGGGGAATTTGTAGTGATAGGTACTTTTGTATATAGGGAGTAGATGCATCTCCAAAATAGAGAAATTATTCCATTCAATAAATGGTGCTTGAACAGTTAGATTTCAATAGACAAAGAGAGAGGAATGGGAAGAACATGAAGGAGAAGGAAAAGACCTTCAACTTCACAGCATGGGAATTAAAAAGAATTGAAACCGAGTGTGATGCTATACACCTGTGATCTCAGCTCCGGCAAGGTAGAGACAGGAGGATGCCTGGGATTCAGTGGCCAGCCAGCCTAGCCTAACCTATGAGCTCTAGGTCCCAGTGAGAGACTGTCTCCAGGCCAGATGAACAGTTCCTGAGTTTGACCTCTGACCTCCACATGCATGTACATATATTCATGTGCACATGAACACACATGCACACACATAAATTGACTGTACAGATCAAGGATTTAGTGTAATAGATAAAATCATAAAACTTTCTGAAGAAAACATATGTTTAGGACCTAGAGAGAGAGAGAGAGTTTGATGCAATATTTTTTAGGTATAACACCAAAAGCATGATTCACAAAGTAAAAAGATCAGACTAGGCATGGTGGTACACGCCTTTGATCCCAGCATCAGGGAGGCAGAGGCAGGCAGATCTTTGTGAGTGTGAGGCCAGCCTGGTTTACAGAGCAAGTTCTAGGCCAGCCAGGGCTACATAGTGAGACCCTGTCTCAAGAAAGAAAATCAATAAATGGACTTCATCAAATGGAGTAGTTTTACTTTGTGAAAAATAGCATTAAGAGGATGAAAAGACAAGTCACAGGCAAGGAAAAGACATTTGCAAGCGATATGTCTGAAAAGGGTTTGCATCTAAAGTATGTAAAGACTCTGAAACTCTATAGCAAAAACCCCAATACAATTAATAAGAAAAGATGCAAATATCTGGAGATATTTCATTGAAGAGGATATACTAATGGCAAATAAGCATAAACACAAATAACGCCTTTAGATATGACTTTTCATCAGGGAAATAAAAAACTGAGACCTTATGAGCTATCCCAATCCATCAGTTAAGTCTGGGAACATGAAAAAAATTGAAAGTACCATATGCTCGAGCACTTGGATTTGGAGCAATCGGATGTCTCATAATTTGTTGGAGGAAGTTCCAGATGGCACAAGCATTCTCGGAAATATTTTGACAGATTTTTTTATATATTTGCTTTGTTTATATGAGACAGGACCTTGTTCATAGTCCTGGCTGACTTCAGACTTGCTATGTAGCTCAGGCTGGTCTTGATCTCATGGCAATTGTGCCTCATCATCCTGAATGCTGAGTTAAAGCATGTACTACCATGCCTAGCTTGACAGATTATTATTTAAAAAGGAAAACATACATCAATTAGAACAGATAAAATTAAAACATAAAGAGCAACAGACACAGTCATACACACACCCCTACACACACACACACACACACACACACACACACACACACAAGGTGGGCATGGTTGTGCACACCTGTAGTCCCAGCTGTTTGGGAGACTGAGGCAGGAGGGCCTTTTGAGCCCAGGAGTCAGGAGCCAGACTGAATAACATAATTCTGTCTCTTAAAAATGAGTACACGGGCAGGGCATGGTGGTACATGCCTTTAATCTCAGCACTTGGGAGGCAGAGGCAGGCAGATCTTTGTGAGTTCAAGGCCAGCCTGGTCTACATAGGGAGTTCCAGGACAGCTGGGGCTACAAGGAGACCCTGTCTCAAAAAAAAAAAAAGAATAAGCAAAGACCAGAGTTCGGTTCCCAGCACCCACATGGTGGCTAACAACTGTCCATAACACAGTTCCAGGGATCTGATACCCTCTTCTGACCTCCATGGGCATTGTACACATGTGGTGCACTTACATACACATGCAGGCAAAGCACTCATACATAAAATAAAAATTAATTAATTAAAAAATAAGTAAACGGGCTGGAGAGATGGCTCAGTGGTTAAGAACACTCGCTGTTCTTGCAGAAGATTCAAATTCCAGCACCAACATGGTAGTTAACAACTGTCCATAACTCCAGTTCCAGGGGATTTGACAGCCTGTTCTGTCTTCTGTGGGCATTGCATGACACTGGTGCACTTACCTACATGCAGGCAATACTTGTATACACGTAAAATAAAAATAAGGAAAAAATAGTTTTTTAAAAAATAAGTAAACAAACTTAAGGTTACTTGTGGAAGAAATGAGATATTTTATCCTGTAGAGTTTTCTGTTTTCTGGATCATGTGAGTTGTTGAACAGATTTCTTTCTTTGTTGTGTGTTCAGTATAAGCTGTTTGGTAACTGGAGGCTTGGTCTGATCCAGGCTTGGGTTTTGGCAGCATCATGGCCTACATGGATATAGTCAGTCTTTTCTTGTTTCTTCCCCTTTCCCCTGCCCCTGCCTCAGCACTCGGGAGGCAGATGCAGGAGGATCTTTGTGAGTTCAAGGCCAGCCTGGTCTACATAGTGAGTTCCAGGCCAGCTGGGGCTACAGGGAGACCCTGTTTCAAGAAGACAAAACAAAACAAAGTACAGTTTTACAAAGGGACAAGGAAAATAACGCTCAGGAGAGGATGCCCGATGCACCATGTCAGTGAGACTCAGCGGCAGACTGCCCCTTTCTCTACCCCCTTCTTTCTCGTCTTCCTCTTTTTCTTTTCTCTGTTTGCTTTTCTGTTTTATTGCTTTTTCTTCCACAGGGGACAGAGTTTGCTATATAATTCTGGTTGGCCTGAAACTTGTTATGTAGCCCAGGCTGGCCCTGAGCTCACAATCTTCCTGTATTAGCCTTCTGAGTACTAGGATTTTAGGCATGAGCCACCACACCCAGCTATATTTGTATAATTTTTTTTTTGTCTTTTTTGAGACAGGGTCTCCTTGTAGCCCCAGCTGTCCTGGAACTCACTATGTAGACCAGGCTGGCCTTGAACTCACAGAGATCCGCCTGCCTCTGCCTCCCATGTGCTGGGACTAAAGGTGTGTGCCACCACACCCGGCCTTATTTGCATAATTTTTAACTTATCTTTACAGTACATTTTATCATACAAGCTATGTCATTTTTCAGTGCAGAAAAAATTAGCAAATTCTTAGATAAAATTTGTAAATTTAGTATAAAAAATTAGTGGATAGTTCATAAGAAAAGACCTAGTCTGGGCTACAGGGAAACCCTGTCTCAAGAAGACCAAAAAAAAAAAAAAAAAAATTATCCAAGTCAGAAAAAGATAGGAATACATTGCTTTTTACCTATCATGAGAGTGTAGCTGTGGTCCTGAACATACTCTTCTCTAAACAGCATCCTAGCATCTCCTGAGCACCTGAAAGGAAACTCCAGCCTGGCCCTGTGATGCAGGCCTGTACTGACATTCTCACGTGCCATCCACCTTGATGTTAGAGACAGAGTCTCTCACTGGCCTGGAATTCACTGGTTAGACTACTGGCCAGTGAATCCGTCCATCTGTCTTAGCCTTCCCAACACTGGATTTAGGAGCCCGCCACCATCACATTTACCTTTTTCCACATGAGTTCATGTCCTCTGGCAAGCACTTTATTGACTGAGCTATCTCCCTGGCCCCTGTAATTAATATTCTAAATTATATCCCTCTAGGTTTTTGTCCTATCCATAGGCAAATATAAAATGTGCATACATATGTCCATCTGTCTTAGCCTTCCCAACACTGGATTTAGGAGCCCGCCACCATCACATTTACCTTTTTCCACATGAGTTCATGTCCTCTGGCA
Organism: Nannospalax galili; assembly: GCF_000622305.1. Taxonomy (NCBI): domain Eukaryota; kingdom Metazoa; phylum Chordata; class Mammalia; order Rodentia; family Spalacidae; genus Nannospalax; species Nannospalax galili. Next base: position 228,444 of record NW_008351701.1, read on the forward strand.
AGCACTTTATTGACTGAGCTATCTCCCTGGCCCCTGTAATTAATATTCTAAATTATATCCCTCTAGGTTTTTGTCCTATCCATAGGCAAATATAAAATGTGCATACATATACTTAATCTACCTTAAACAAATTAAGTCTTTAATATTATTCAAATACAACTGTGGGCATATTCTTTCTTGAAGATAGCACCACAAATATTCAGAATATTCTACATTCCAGAACATCTTTGAGGAATAAGCTACTTAGTTGATAGAATATCCTTTAGTTTGGTTTTGTCTGACGTTTTGTCATGATGAGACTCAGGCCTTAAATGCTTTGGTGGAATTATGTTTTATTGAGTTGTGTGTGTGTGTGTGTGTGTGTGTGCGCGTGTATGTGCGTGTGCGTGTGTGTTTTCTGGTGCTGGGGATTAAACCCAGGGACTTGTGTATGCTAGACAAGCACTCTACCACTAAACTATATCCTCAGTCCTTGATTTTTTGAAACAGGATCTCACCATGTAGCTCAGGCTGGCCAAAAACTTGTGATCCTCTTGCTAATGCCTCCTGGGTGATGGGATAACAGGTGTGTACCTCATACCTGGCTCGAAGATCTTATTTATTTATTTAATTAATTTATTTATTTATTTTTGTTTGTTTATTATTTATTTATTTATTTATTTATTTATTTATTTATTTATATTTTTGAGACAGGGTCTCCCTGCAACCCCAGCTGGCCTGGAACTCCCATTGTAGACCAGGCTGGCCTTAAACTCATAGAGATCTGCCTGCCTCTGCCTCCCAAGTGCTGGGATTAAATCTGTGAGCCACCACATCTGGCACGAAGCTCTTTTATAAGTAGAATGTGTCTTTTCCAGCCCTTGACATCGGAAGTCACATAGTATCAACTCCTGCCATTACTTGTGCCGTTAACTTGAGTTCGTGATTAGGGTAGTATCTAGTTTGCTTTAATGTTATAAATTTCTCTTTGGCAATACAAAGTTACTCTGTGAAAAAGGTTCTTTGTGAACATGAAAAGATAATTAATATCAATTATTAGTTAACATAAATCCAAACTATGTGAGGTCCAATTTCACTCCTCAAGGATGTCTGAGGCAGTAAAGGAGTTGGCCAGGATGTGAAGAAATTGGAATCCTCATACTTTACTGTGGAAGTCTAAAATGTGCTGCACTTTGGAAACAATGTGGCAGTTCTTCAAAAGATTAACAGAGGTACTTTTGACTCAGCAAGTCTTTTCCTAGGTATATTCCCAAGAGAAATGAAAACATGTCCATACCAAAAAATGTGCAAGAATATTTATGGCAACATTATTTCATTTTGAAAAAAGTAGCAACAATCTAAAGGTTATTAAATTGATTAATAAAACATGACAGAATTATACAGTAGACTATTATATGTATACTCAAAATAAGTAAATTTCTAGCTGGGTATGTAGCTCAGCTGGTAGAGTGTTTGCCTAGTATTCATGAAGGCCTGGCGTTCAGTCCCCAGTACTGCACAAAACTGGGTGTGGTGGCACACATCTGTAATCCCAATACTCAGGAGATAGAGGCAGGAAGATCCGTAGTTCCAGGGTATCCTTAGCTGTATAGTGAGTTCAAGGAGAACCTGAGCTACGTGAGACTCTGTCTTACAAGCAAACCAAACCAAACAGACAAACGAACAAAAGCAGCTCTCTAAAGGCAGAAAGCAAATTGGTAGCTGCTAGGGGGTGGGCAGTGTGATGGAGAGAATGGGGCACTAATGCTAGTGAGAGGGGACAAAAATGTTCTAAAATTAGGCCGTCACGATGGCTGTGCCGCCTTCTGAACATATTAAAAACACTGGGGCACACATCTCTGTTTAAAACCTTTTTATTCAGCTATTTAATGTGTATGAGTGTTATGCCTGCATGTATGTAAGTGCACCTGTGCCGTGCAATGTCCAAGGAGGTCAGAAGACGGTGGCAAGTTTCCTGGATCTGGAGTTATGGATAGTTGTTAGTTGCGGGTGATAGGATTTGAACCTGGGTCTTCTGCAAGAGCAGCTAGTGCTCTTGACTACTGAGCCATCTCTACAACCCCTGGAGCATACATCTTAAATAGGTGGGTTACATGATATGTGAATTTTATATCAACAAAGCTGTTTAAACAAAAAGAAATGGCACATGATTACAATGTCTGTAATCACAGGATTCAGGAGGCAGATGAAGGAAGACCAAGATTCCAAGGTCAACCTGGACTACATAGTGAGACTGTGTCTCAGAGGAAAAATAAATGCACACAAGGACTAGCACTATAGTTGGTGGTAGAGTGCTTGCCTGGCCTTGATTTCTAGCAGCTCATGAAGAAAACAAAAAGTCTGTTCTCTATCAGACTTCGACCAAGGACTGGCAGGATGTCTCAGTGCTTAAGAGCACTGACTGCTCTTTCAGAGGGTCCAAGTTTGTTTCCCAGCACCCACATGATGGCTTACAACCGGCTGTAACTCCAGTACCGGAAGTTCCAATGCCCTCTCCTGGAGAACATATATATGTCAACAAAACACTCATATACTACATATAAAATTAAAAACAACAGTAATAGAACTTTGATGAAAAAGTTGTCAGTTATTATTGTGATACTTTATTGTAATATGATAATTTTCTAATTTTGCTATTCCTTATATACCATTAGTTGGCATTTACTATAAGGAAGAGCCATAATTAAAAAAAATAAAATAAAAACGGGGGGCTGGAGAGACGGCTCAGCAGTTAAGAGCACTGACTGCTCTTGCAG
>NW_008351701.1:231374-269340 GCF_000622305.1 Nannospalax galili
GGGATCATATATAATATTTTGTAATTTGCTTTTAAATTTATTATTATTCAGTATTGTGATAGTCTCTGGTCACTGTGACAAATGCCTGACATAAGGGACTTAAAGGTGGAAAGGTTTATTTTGGTTCATGGCTTCAGAAATTTCAGTCCATCATGGCAGGGATGTCACTGCAGAGCAGAGCAGCTCACATCATGGAGGCAGAAAGAGAGAGAGAGGGAGAGAGGGAGCCTGTATTAGCCATCAATCAAACTTAACTATCACGAGATCACAAGTCTACTCCTTGCCAACTTGGTATCAAAGTGCATCTCCTTAAACCAGAGCATTCATTCCTGATCTCAAAAAAGGATTGTGTCTTTCTTATAATACAAAATGCATTTTGTCCATTCCCAAGAATACCCATAGTCTTAAAAGTTTCATTGAGCTGGAGAGGCTACTTTGAGGCTAAGAGCACTGGCTGCTCTTGCAGAGGATCCAAGTTCAGTTCAGCACCCACATGGTGGCTAACAACAGTCCATAACTCCAGTTCCAGGGGATCTGATGCCTTCTTCAGATCACCTTGGGCATTTCACACATGGCTGCACTTATATACATGCAAGCAAAAAGACACTTATACACATAAAACTTAAAAATAATAAAATTTTGCAGGAGTGGTGGCGCATGCCTTTAATCCCAGCACTTGGGAGGCAGAGGCAGACAGACCTCTGTAAATTCCAGGCTAGCTGGGGCTATAGGGAGACTCTGCCTCAAAAAGACCAAAAAATAAATACATAAATAAAAATTTAAAAAAAGTTTCATCACTAGAGCCAGGTGTGTTGGCATGTACACCTTCAATCCCAGCACTTGGGAGGCAGAGGCAAGCAGATCGATGTGAGATCTAGGTCAGCCATAGTGAGTTCCAGGCCAGCTGAGGCTACAGGGAGACCCTGTCTCAAAAAAAAAAAAAAAAAAAAAAAGAAGGAAATTATATGATTATATGCTTCCAAAATACAGTGTCACAGTGTAAACATTCCTGTTCCAAACGGGATGAATAGGAAAGATCACAGCAAACAGAAGAGAAACCGACTGGACAAACATTAGGCCCTGTAGTTTCATGGCTGACTTCCAGGGCACATAGTGGTGTACTATGAGTGCAAGGGCCCTGGGCAGGCCTGCCCCCATGGCCTGGCTGCTTCCAGTCCACACGACCTCTCTCTCGGCAGTTTTCGTCAGCAGATGTTCCATGTTCCTGGCATTTTCAACTTTCTGGGCTCTCCACTGTAGCTTAGGTCCTTCACGGCTTCATTCTTTGCTTTCTTGGGGGCTGCTTAGAGGTTTTCTGATCCTGTCGTACATTGCCCGGCCTCCAAGTCTTTCCTTTGAAATAGGATGGAAGCTTCTGTGACTACATCTCTTGCTTTCCGCATTCCCAAAAAGCCAGCGCACATGGATGATGCCGAGGTCTGCCCCCAGCTTGGGCAGAAACCAGATACACTTGCACGACAGTTGCAGTACCTATGAGTGCCTGCCTGAGCATGGTGAATGAATCCTGGAGAAACCACTTCCCAGACGGTATTCTACAACAGGGTACCCCAGCAGTGTGCTCCTGTCAAAGGATAAAGGCTCTTAAGAGAGTTTACATTTTAGGACTGGAGAGATGGCTCAGTGGTTAGGCGCATCACACACAAGTGCACTTAAATACACGCAGATAAAACACTCAAACATATAAAATAATAATTAATTAAAAAAGAACCTTCAAGGCTGTAGAGATGGCTCAGTGGTTAGGATTACTGACTGCTCTTGGAGCGGACCTGGGTTCCATTCCCAGTCAAAAAGAACCCCCTGTTTCTTGTTTATAATTCTCACTATTGTAAACTTGACTAAAGGCAGCTAGTAATATTCATGTAGCACCCTGAATGATGGGCTGCCTTGAATTCCTCCACCAGCTTAAAAAGATTTATTGATTGAGTGATTGATTTTTGTTAGTTTGTTTTGAGACAGGGTCTCCTCGTAGTCCTAGCTGGCCTGGAACTGCCTATGTAGACCAGGCTGACTTCAATCTCACAGAACTCTACCTACCTCTGCTTCCTGAGTTATGCGTTTGAAGGTGTGTGACACCACACCAAGTTTAAGATTTATTATTAAATATTTATGTTCATGTGTGTCTGTAAGAGTGAATGCTGTGTTATGTATGCGTGTACATGCACAAAGGCTAGAAGAGGCAGAGCCCAGAAGAGGGTGTTAGAGCTGAAGTCATAGGCAGTTGTGAGTTACCTAATGTGGGAACTAGTGGGTTCTGGGAATCAACCTCAAATCCTCTGGAAGAGCAGTATAGTATATGCTCTTAACCGCTGCGCCATCTCTCCAGCTCCCAAGATTATTATTTTTACGTTGAGCTTCTCTCAAAGTCTCAGAGCATGGACAAAATGTTGACAAATTACTTGTCAGAATGTGACAGGAATGGTCTCTAGTCTAATTCCCAACACAGTTCTAATTTCTATCTGAAAAATCATGACCGTAGGTCTTTTTTTTTTAATGTGTACGAGTGTTTTGCCTACATGCAAGTGTACCCATGCATGCAATGCCAGCAGAGTCCAGAAGAGGGCTTCAGATCCCCTAGAACTGGAGTTATAGACAGCCACCTTGTGGGTGCTAGGAACTGAACCTGGGTCCTCTACAAGAGCAACCAGTGCTTTTAGCCACTGCGTCTCATCAGCTCATGACCTTGGTCTTTTCTGGCTACATTCCCATCAGCATCTGCTCTTTTGTGCTCCTACTAGAATCACTCATTAAGTCTCACCTATAGCATTTGCAGCTTTTTCTTGCATGCTTCACCAAACTTAACAAATTCCAATTCCAAAGGCTGGGGCTCCACAGTCACAGCAATGGCCTCATGGCCACCAGCAACTTTCAGTGAGAGACTGAAGTTCTCACTGCTGTCGTGGCACAATACCTGTCATAAACACCTTAAGGGAGGAAGGATGTATTTGACACATTGCTTTTGTGGCTTTGCCCCATGGTCAGCTGCTTCTGTTTCTGTGGGCCAGAAGAGGCTGAACATCATGGTGGAGCACAGCAACTCACCTCATGGTAGACAGAAAGCAGAGAGAAACTGGAAGAGGCCAGGGTAAGGTCACAACTCTAGATACCTACTTTCTCCAGCTGGCCCTGACCTTCCCAAGCCTCTAGCACCTTGAAAACTAGTACCAGCTGAAAACAAGTTTTCAGCTCATGAACCTGTGGGGGACACTTCATATTCAAGCCATAACACTTGCCATGTAAATGTTTACCCAATTTCATTTTTTTGTGGCTGCTAAATATTTTATAGATACATACCATAATTTATTAAACAAACCCTTTATTGTTTAATATTTATTTTTCCCAACTCTTATGAGCAATACATTCATAAACATCTCTGTTCATTTTTGGAAATTATTTTTTAGCATAAATATCTAGAAATGTGATTTCTAGGCCAAAGAATATGGTTTTAAAAGTCATTTGAGGGGACTGGAGAAATGGCTTAGTGGTTAAGAGCACTGGCTATTCTTGCAGAGGACCCAGGTTCGAATCCCAGCACCCACATGATGGCTAACAACCATCTGTAACTCCAGTTCCAGGGGGATCCGACACCCTCTTCTGACTTCTGAGGGCACCACCACACCTTTAATCCCAGTGCTTGGGAAGCAGAGGCAGGCAGATCTCTGTGAGTTCAAGGCCATCTTGGTCTATATAATGAGTTCCAGGACAGCTGGGACTACAGGGAGACCCTGTTTCAAAAAAAGAAAGTCATTTGATAAATATTGCCAAATTATCTTTTGGAGTTGTTTCCCAAACATGGATTTTACCACATCACTCCTCTACTTACCCATCTTCAGTGTGCAGTCTGCCGGCAGCATCTAGTTCCAGTCTTTGGCAGGGCATGATAGGTTCTCCATAACAGTTTTCTCTCTCCTGTAGCTCTTCTCTGCCCACTCCCTTCCTCCTACCCTGCACTCCAGCTAAACTAGGTGGCTTGCCATCCCCTAATGTGCGTGCGTGTGTGTGTGCGTGTGTGTGTGTGTGTGTGTGTGTGTGTGATTACAGTCAGTCACAAACATGTCTGGCTTTTTATGTGGATGCCAGGTATGAATATATAACTCACAACCAGTCCTCTGGTACCAGGATGCCTTATTTGAGGGAGAGATTTTGAACTAAGAAGGGCCAACCAGAATCCATCTAGGACTTTTGCTAAAGTTCCTGGACCAGAGAACTCTTGAGACTGACACAAATCACTTCCAATGCATTGCATTGTGCAAAAAAATTATTGTCCTTGTTTCAAATGCTCCAGTCTGCCCTCTGGCCTCAACAAAATATACTCATCCTCTCCCAAGATCGCCAAAAACATCATTCCACTATAGCATTAGCCTCAGGCCTGAGGTGTAGAATTACATCTAAATCAGGTCTCCTTAGGGTTAGCTTGAGTAAGATCACTCTCAATCTGAAGACTTCAGAACTAGGAAGACAGATTTTAGCCTCCCTCATCCCCCACCCCACACAACATATGATTTGGGATCTCATGGCTCAACAGCAGATCCTATGGTTCAAAAGGCGGACAGTGAGAGGCACATGGCAGTCACCAGTTACAGTAGTTCTGAACTCTAGTAGGGTACATGTTACTAGTTTGGCTGTTTTGTTTTGTCTCACTAGATAGCACTGGCTGGTCTGAACCTCTCTATGTAGACCAGGCTGGCTTCGAACTCTCAGAGATCCTCCTGCCTCTGCTTCCTGAGGGCTGGGATTAAAGGCATGCACCACCACCCTTAGCTGTTACTAGTTCTTTGATTCCTCCCTGGCACTGATTCTGTTGCTCCTAATTTTACCTTCCAGCCTCTTTTTAAAAATTTTTTATTTATTGGGACTGGAGAGATGGCTCAGTGGTTAAGAGCACTGACTGCTCTTGCAGAGGACCTGGGTTCGATTCCCAGCACCCACATGGCAGCTACAAACCGTCAACTCCAGTTCCAGGGGAATCTGAAACCCTATTCTGACCTCCAAGGCATTGCATGACATGGGTGCACTTACATGCAGGCAATACACTCATACACATGAAATAAAAATAGTAAATACAAAATATTAAAAAGTTTTAAAAATTTTATTTATTTTTGCTGTTTTATATGTATGAGTTTTTTGCTTGCATTTAAGTTAGTTCGCCTGTGTGTGCAATGCCCTCAAAGGCCAGAAGAGGGAGTCAGGTCCCCTAGAACTGGAATTACAGGTGATTGTTAACCACCATGTGGGTGCTAGGACTGAACCCAGGACCTCAGCAAGAGCAAGCAGTGCTCTTAACTGCTGAGCCAGCTCTCCAGTCTCTTGGTTTTATAATCTGAGTTGCCTTTTCTTTTTCACAGGAATAGCTCATATTTTTAGCTGTGTTGCCATAGAAGTTCATGGGTCTTTTTTAAATACCTGTTTTTAGTGTGTGTGTGTGTGTGTGTGTGTGTGTGTGTGTGTCTGTGTGTGTGGTGAGTCTGTGTGTGTGTCTGTCACGTGTGTCTGTCAGGTGCCCATAAAGGCCAGAAGACTGCATTGAATCCTCTGGAGCTGGAGTTATAGGCAGTTGTGAACCACCTCATATGGGTGCTGGGAACCTAGTTTGAGTCCTCTGGAAGAGAAACAAGTGCTCTTCATTGCTGAGCGGTTTCTAGAGCCCCAGAGTTCAAAAGTCTTTGCATTTTGTACTGTTTTGGTCCCTGTCAGTGTGTACCATGGTGCTTCTGCAGTGAGATGAAGAAGATGATGATGATGATGGCCTTTTTGAGACAGTCTTCCTGTAGCCCCAACTGGCCTGGAACTTACTATGTAGAAAAGGCTTGTCTCAATCTCACAGAGATCCACCTGTCTCTTTAAAATTTTCTTTTTAAATTTTATTTATTATTTATTTATTTATTTATTTATTTATTTAATTTATTTGGTCTTTTTGAGACAGGGTCTCCCTGTAACCCCAGCTGGCCTGGATTTGCTATAGAGACCTGGCTGGCCTCAAACTCACAGAGATCCACCTGCCTCTGCCTCCCGAGTACTGGGATTAAAGGTGTGCGCCACCACACCCAGCTTTATTTATTATTTTTATGTGTATAAGTGTTATGCTTCCATGTATGTAAGTGCACCTATGTCATGCAATGCCCGTTGGTTCCCCTGGAACTGGAGTTACAGAAAGTTGTTAGCTGCCATGTGGGTGCTGGGACTCAAACCCGGGTCTTCTGCAAGAACAGCTAGTGCTCTTAACTGCTGAGCCATCTCTCCAGCCCCCAACCTGTCTCTTAAAAGCATGTACCACCACACCAGGCAATATGATTATTTTTTAAAAGTCTAAACTTTTCCTATGAATCTTATTGGGAGATCACTCCACTAGATAAAATCACATTGATTCTTCTCTTTAAGAAAAGGCCTTCTCTGTCTTGGGTTCACAGTGAGATAATACCCATATCACACTGAGGAATAATATCCTTAAGATTCTTAGGATCCGTGTTGCTCAACAGAATGTGTCCATAACAAATGCCTTTAGAATATTTCTGTCCATATCAAGGATGTTTGGAGGAGCCGTATGAGATCTTATGTCTTGGCATCATTTATACCCAGAGACAGTTTTCTTGACAGCACCCTGGCTTTGATCGTTCCTCTGACACCCTTTTATTACTTTGAGGATTCTTTGTTTTCTGGAAAGACTGCTGTAGGCTTTTTACACCACTTCCAAATTTTGCTTAATCAGCTGTGCATGGCAGCACATGCTTGTTTATTCCAGGATGCAGGAGGCTGAGGCAGGACTGTACCTTCCAGGCTGTCCTACACAGGATAGTCTAGGCCAGCTTGGGATATACAAGTCTCTCTCTCTCTCTCTCTCTCTCTCTCTCTCTCTCTCTCTCTCTCTCTCAGAAGAGGGTGACAGATCCTCTGGAACTAGAGTGTCAGGCAGTTGTTGGTTGTCATGTGGTGTGGTGTTGGGAACTGAACCTGAGTCCTCTGCAAGAACAGCAAGTACTCTTTGCTGCTGAACCATCTCTCCAGCCCCTCTTCAGCCTTTTTAGACCCTGTCTCTAAAAGGAAAGGAGAGAGAGAGAGAGAGAGAGAGAGAGAGAGAGAGAGAGAATATCCTGGCCCCCAAATCAATGCCCTGTGTTTGTTTTTGCTATGGAAGTGTGTTACTTTCTGTTCTACATTTCTGTTGCTGCTTAGCAAATGATTTCAAACTCAGTGGCACAAAACCATGCTGTTTAACAGTGCTCATGGGCTCTGTGAGCTAGGCATTTGGATGGGTTACAAAGAAGAGTTGTCCACGCTCTTGATGTGTTGAACCTCAGTGAGGAAGACTCAAATGGTCGAGGGCTGGAGCAGCAGAAGTTAGAGCACCAGTTTCTGAGCTGGCTTCTTCCCTCACGTGGTCACCATCTTGACTGGCATGGCAATGAGGCACTGCACCTAAACGTGGCCTTTCCAGCATGGTGGCCTTGGGATACCTAATATTGAGGACACTTGAAGCTCAATCCTTTGGGCAGGGTTTTCCCCAAAAAAGGATGGAGAGGATCTGGGGTTATGAGCTGGGAAGAAAGTGTCTCAGCGAGCTGTAGGGTGTGGGAGGGTAGTCTGTGAGAGGGAAAACAGGGTTTCAGGGAGTAGTCAGCCTTGGGCAGAGATGGATGGCATTGACAACTGGATGAGTTTTCGGGGAATTTCTCCAGCCTCACCAGGGGCCTGGCATTGGGAATGAAGGCTGTTCCAGCTGTGGGGGGAGGGGTGTGTGGAGGCTTCCGGTCAGCAGGAGCTGCCAGCAGGGAGAGTGCAGTGTAGTCAGCTGGACAGAGGCCCAGTTGGATATGTCCATGTCCTAAATCCTATACTTGTAATGAGGCCACTTGTGGAAACAGAATCTTTTTCCAAAATAAGGATCTGGAGACGAGTTCACCATCCTGGATGTGCATCAGGCTGTAGATCCAGGGGCAGCTTCCCATCAGAGGAAGGAGGAGAGGCAGGGCAGACACATGTGAAGGTGTAGGCAGAGACCAGGAGGCCTGTAAAGGAGTGTCAGCAGCCACTGCAGACTAGGAGAGCGTGGACTCTCGCTCAGAGCCTTCTGAAGGAAGGAAGTCTGCTATGCCTCCGTAACTGTGCAGAACAAATTATTTCTGTTCTTTTAAGCTACTTGGTTCATGGTCATTTGTTAGAGCAACCTCGGGAAACTCATGAAGATAGTCTGGCAACGAGAGAGGGATGCTGAAGGGCTGTGGACGCTGGGGGAAGCACAGGATGGCAGTGTACTTCCTCCCAATTTAGACTGCCTCGTCTGTCCCTCTGTACCCACTCCTGCCCTGCAGCCTTTCATAGCGCAAGACCTGAGTCAGAAGCCTCCTCATGGGGATGCTGAAGGGCTGTGGACGCTGGGGGAAGCACAGGATGGCAGTGTCACTTCCTCCCAATTTAGACTGCCTCGTCTGTCCCTCTGTACCCATTCCTGCCCTGCAGCCTTTCATAGCGCAAGACCTGAGTCAGAAGCCTCCTCATGTCTCTCCACTTCCCATCTCAGCCTTGGCTCTGGCTGGGGACACATAAAAGAAGGCACACAGGAGAGCCGGGGTGACACACACATATCATCCCAGCACAAGGCGGCAAGACTGAGTTTGAGGCCAGCTTGGGCTACATACTCTATCTCAAATAAAACAGAACAACAATAAAGAGAGAGAAGAAAGGAAAGTGTCACTTGGGGCTACACAGTTTGAAGCTGTGATGCTGCTTTTCTCTGTCTCTTGACAGCTATGGAAATTCTTTGTATACCTTGGGTGCTTAATAAAAGCTGTTTTCTGGGCTGGAGAGATGGTTGAGCGATTAAGCATACTGACTGCTCTTGCAGAGGACCTGGGTTCGATTCCCAGCACCCACATGGTGGCTAACAACCTCCTGTAACTCTTAGTTCCAGGGGAATCTGATGCCATCTTCTGACCTCCTCAGACATTGCACAACACGGGTGCACTTACACAAATGTAGGCAAAAAATACACTCGTACACAATAATAGAAAATAAAAATATGTTATTTTCTCTTCACTGTCCCCAAACTCCTGTTTCTGTTTCCTTGCTTGCTTCAGATGAATTTATACCAAAGTCTTGTTCTAGAGAAAGGATAATGTTTTCCCCTTCAGTGTGATGGTGACCCCTCCTACACACTGGCCCAGCCCCAGCAGCCCCAGGATCCTCACAAGAAGTGTTACAATCATTAACCGCCTTCTAATTCTACTCCCTGTCAGTAATATTTGTGCATAAACTTGGACAAGTCACTACGACTTTTGCTCCTAAGTTCCCCCCTATGTAAACTCAAGGGGCTGGAATACATTCCTCCTTCTCTCTCTCCTTCTCTCCCCTCTTCCCTCCCACTTTTCTCTCAGGAGGTGCTTTTGCCCAAGTGCAATCATTTGAGACAGGGTCTCACTATATAGCCCAGGCTGGCCTCAGTCTCACAGAGCTCCACTTGCCTCTTCCTCCCAAGTGCTGGAATGGCTATGGGAGTTCAAGCTTAATAGCTTCAAAGCTGCTACTTTGGGGCATGTCCAGGTACCACATGTGTGTTCATTTTAAGAAAACATTTTTAGCTCAAAGTACGGAAGACTCTAACAGAAGGAGCCACAAAATGGCAGGCTCCCAAACATCAAGGTGAGGCTGGGTCAGTCTGCAGAAGGCTCTCAGGTCTGGAGCAGGAGGATCCCTCAGCTTTTCCACACGAAGATCAAGGTGGATCTAATTCACAGGTAGTGCTGAAAGAAACAACTCTGTGAGAGCTGCCCTGGTGCTGTTACCCCTCACAGCCTCCACCAGCCATCTGAGGCCACAGGCAAAGGGAAGCCAGCAGTCACACGCCTTAGCAATTGCTTTTATTCTTATCTCCAGTCAGTCACACCCTGGGCAGGTGAGGCCAGGGAAGGGCCAAGGGAGGGACCCCAGGGACCTTGGAGGAGCTGAGGCTAGAAGGGTAGCAGTGTTGGGGGTGTGGCAGATGAGTGCTTGTGCCTGGTGCTGAGTCCCTGCCCCCAGACACTTGGGAAAAACTTAGGGCAGGGGACTGCGGCATAGGGCTGGTTTTCGGCAGACAGGTCAACAGTGTCTTGTGCCATGTGACAATCATTGAACTGCTGAGAAGACAGCACTGGGAGGCCTGAGGGGAGCTGCAGTCAGGTCCTGCCCCACACCTCTGTCACAGCCGTCCCTGTTCTTCCCCTGTAATACCAGACTCTGCTTTTCCTCTAGTAGCCAGAAGGGGGCAGAAAGGTGCTTGTGTAAAAGCCCTGACTTGACCAACCTGGTAGGCCTGGAGGGAGATGTTTAGCCTTCTGGAACAAGGGTGTCTTGGCCCCCACAGGAGAAAGAGTAGGGGCTGGAAGAGTCAATCTTCTTAATCTCAGGACTTTCCCAGGCTATACCAAAGGAACTGTACATGGGCCCAGGGACTGGTGTGGGGAGTGCATATCTGCTCCAACTGCAGCCTTGGGGACAGGATCTCTTGTCTTGTCACCCCTCCTCAGGGAACTTCTGACCTCACATCACAGGTGGTCAGATTCCTGGTTTCCTCTAGCTTTATGAAATCCAATCTACCTGCGTCCAGGTTTGGCCCCACCCAGGCTAAAAATGTGAGGGGCCAGTAGTACCTTCCTCTTCTACCATTCAACACACCTGCAGTTTCGGGTTTCTTGTAATCCTGCATTCTTCTCAATTCTGCATTCTTGCTCCCCACCCATCCAGATGTTCTGGAGTTCCTCCACTGCCTCAATCAGAGGTTGACACACAGGCTTCTGCTCTGTTCCTGCTGTCTGCTGGATAGTGCCCTGGGTAGGAGACTGAGATATGCCCTGGGGCCCCTACCGCAACCTAGCCATCTTTGAGATCATTGTGATTTGTGCCTAGGTCACATTATTTATGGTTGAGGGCTTGCTCCGCCCCCAATTTTTTGGAACTTAGCCTTGGAAAAATTTCTCGATCCCTAGTCTCTGCGTAAGTTATCCCAGGAAAAGTCCGAGGACTTGAAGAAGTGGATTCTGGAAATTTGGCCAGTCTGAAAGCAGCAGGTGTGTGTGTGTGTGTGGGGGGGTTGTAAACTTTTCTAAAACTGAAGCCAGATTAGTAGAGGCACCCAAGAGGAGAACAACTGGATGAGTCAATCAGAGGAAGTGTCCTGGGGTCTTTTCCTGCCTTACAGTGGTACAGGCTGAGAACATCCACCTTGCACACAGTAAAACCGAACCACAAACAGCAAAAACCTCTTGCCTAATAAACATGTCTGCTGACAGTGAGGCTAGGAATCAGAAACCAGAAATCCTGGCTCCCAGATGGTATACAGGGGGTGAAAATCTCAGAATGCAACAATCTGGGGATGCAAGGCTGGGCAGCATGCAGACCACAAATCCCCAGAGATGTCAGGGTTTAACCATCCACCTCTCGGCTCATTCCCAACTCATTCCAGCTCATAATTGGACTGGTGAGTCCTTTCTATGAGGCAGCTGTAGGGCCAAACCCCAGGCTTGTTGGACGACCTTGGACTTCTCACCAAGCTTTTCTGAGGAGCTCAACTTTGCCTCCTTCACTGGAGGTGATTGGATTGCCGCCATTTCAGGACAGCTGCGATGGGTTCATTTAGACTAGCATACTGCAGATCCCTCCCTAGACCCCCACTGCCTGTCACAAACCACCCTCCGTTTCTTGGTTCCTTCCCTCCTCAAATATCCAAGATGGAACAAACCAGGTGCTTCTGTAATATTACTTGAAAGCTAAAAATAGGAAGGGTGGGGAAGGAGGGTCAGAAATGGATAGGCGACCTGGTCCCCTTTCCTAGGGGCAAACAGAGCCCTCAGCATCTGCTTAGAGCCTCCTTGCCTCCACCCAGTAAATTTCCACTGGCCCAAGCTAGCCACATGCATAGGCTGGCTGCATGCTGCTCCAGGTGTGGCCCCCAGGTCCCCTCTCCAGCAGGCACTCAGCCAAGGTAGGGTGGCTGACGCACACTCTGCCTGAGATCCCAGCCGCCTGGAGGCTGATAAGGAGTTCTGGCCTCATCACATGGGACAGGCTCAAGAGATTGGCCCTGGCTGCTACCATTAGCTGGACAGTTTCCAAATTACAGAGATGTAGAGATAAGGGAGCAAGCACTCAGGGATTCTGGGCTGAGTGGCCAGAGAAGCTGGGGGAAGGGATGGGGTGCTGTCAACTCTTAAGGTCTCAAGAGGCCTGGCTGGAGATAAGCCAGCAAGTAGCAACAGATGGGGGAAGGCCTCGGAAACAAGAAGTGTGGAAGGGACTCTGGGGCAACTTTGGGTAAGGGCTGGTCCAGCAACTGGAACTGCCTCCACCAGGCCTGCCCCACCTTCCTCCACCTCAGGAGGCAACCACAGATGCCTCCCCAGTGGATGCAGCCTGATGGATTGATTGCCAATCAGTCCTTCCAGCTGGCTTCCCTGCCCTCACTAGGGGAGGTGTTAGGGAAGTTCTGGGTTCTGCCTGGGAGCCTGGGATAGGCCCACACTTAGCATAGTCCTCTGTTCCATGACCCAGGAAAGCAAGTGATAGAAGCAATGGCTTCCTACTACTTTCCCATTGCCTTGCCTCAGGGCCCAGGTCCCCAGAATAAGCTGCTTCTCCTAGAGCTGAGAGATGGGCAGCCTGGGACAGCTTTACCCCACTGTCCAGTGCCCTGTTTCTGCAAGTCCCCTTAGCCCCCTTCTTACAAAGTGTGGGTGCTTGACTTAGAAGAGAGAGGAAGGTACATGCTAGACACAGGACAGTGTTGCACTGGGCTACTGGATGTGGCGGTCCTGAGGACTCACCCAGGTTTCCTGAGTCTTCCTACCTCTGAGATCCCTACCTCAAGATCCTGCTTGTTCTTTGAGTTCTCAAACAAAAGATGCCCTCAGCCTTGACTGTCCCATTTGGAAGATGTAATTGGGTGGCAGGGGTCACCACGGGGCATGAGGTGGCTTCAGTTTTGCAGGGCCCCAAGGATGGTATATGTACAAGCTTCAGAGGACAAGGTGAGGGCTGGCTGCAGGAGGGAGTGTCTGCTCACAAGCCGGCTGCAGTGAATTTATGTCTGGTCTTGAGGCGCAGTGGAGGGGGGCTTTGTCACAGGACTGGGAAGAGGCATTCTCTGAGGGTGGGGGTGGGGAGGGCTTCTCATTCCCTGTTGGTGCCAAAAAGCTGCAGGAAGAAGGTGAAGATATAGATAATGTCTAAGTAAATGTTGAGAGCTCCAAAAATATACTCCTCGGGGCTCAGCGAGTGGCGGCGGTTACCCATCAGCAACTGGGTGTCGAATGCCAGGAACTGGAAGAGAGGAGAGAGAAGTCATGTTTTCAGTAAGTGGCCCAGCCGTCTGTTTCATTACCCTCACTTACTGCCTGGTTGCTTAGTAACTATCCTGTGACAACCCAGAACTTCCCTAACACCTTTCACCCCTAATTCTAATTCTGTTCAGCATGTTTACTGAGCACCTATTATATTGCAGGCACAGGAATGCAGCAGAGAACAGAGAGACAGGACCCCTACCCTCAGAAAGCTGAGCGTCCAGAGGAAAGTGTGAATGAGATGAATAACCCAAGAACAGTACAAAGTTCCTACTGTGGTGGTGAGGGGGGTCACCAGGAGCCCGTCCTGCAAAGAGTGTGGCAGCCCTCATGGAACCCTGGGAGGATCCCTGCCTCCATGCTAATGCCCTTAGAGCAAAGGGACCAGAAACTCCAATGGGAAGCAAGTCCAGCATGTGAGGCAGGAGGCAGGTCACCTTCAAAGGTTCAGGGGAGGAAGGTGATTCTCAGCTCAGTCTTGAATATCACTTAGACTTGGAGACCGTGCCCTTCCATTTGCTACCTGGGAGACTTGAACGTGGCACTGAATCTCTCTGAGCCTGTGAGTCCCTAGGTGTGAAAGGAGATGACTGTGTATACTGACTGTCACAAGGCTGCAGTGGCCATACCCTGTGCAAGATGCCTGGCACGGGGCCTGATCCACAGCCCGGGGCAGAATGAATGGTACCTGTTACTGGGGTTTTACCGCTGCATCAAGAGGAGAGACACTGCTAATGAGGCTCAGGTCTTCTGCATCTCATCAGGGTGACAGAGATGGATGTTCCGAGGAGAAGCTGTGTGGCTTCATTGAAAAGAAAATAGGGAGCCATGGCTAGGGCTGAAGGGAACCCTGTGTGAATGGGTCAGGCCCCTGAGTTCAGCAGCATTAAGGTCAGGGCCCCTGGGACTGCAGATTGGAGCTGGAAGACATGGTTCGAGTCCTGATTCCATTTTCCAGGAGTCAGAACAACCGTATAACCTCAGTGTCCTCATTTACAAAGCAGGATGGCAAGGTGTCCACACCATCCACGCTGGTACAGCGGCTTCCACTATCATTATTGTTTACTATCATTTTGCTCCATTCCGCTCTGCTGAAATAGATCTGGGCTCCTAAGTGAAATTTCCTCTGCAAAGAGAACAAGGGAGCAGAGGGACCAGCTCAGATGCTGCAGGCTGTTTAGCAGGCACAGCTGCCAAGTGTAAATTAATAAATCGCTGAGCTGGCTTATCAATCAGTGGCTTGCTTGGTTGATTTCCCAGCGTCTGGTCACCCCTGGGTGAGCTCATGAAATCGAATCTCTCAACCTAGAAGGCTTGTACCTGATCAGGTCTGGGGGTGCCCCCTCCAAGGAGCATACACTAGGACCCAGGGACTTCCTCAAGTTGCCAGCTGGCTGCAGAAAAGAATGGAAAGATTGCCCCTCCTGTCCTGGGCCCTTCCTGACCTGGGCCCCAGTCATGGGTGCTTATCTGGGATGGCCTGCCCCAGAAAGGTTACCACCATCGCAGCAGCCTCATACCTGTGAGTTGACTGAAAGAAAGCTTTAAACTCATTTGCGCTCACTCACATTTACCAAGCACCTACTGTGTTCTGGTGAACTTGTCCTCATAGGACTGACAGTTTAAAGAGGGCAACAAACATCATCAGAATTCCATTATGAAGGTCAGCAAGCTAGCTCAGCAGATGAGGGTGCTTGCAGCCAAGCCTGAAGACCTGAATTTGATCCCTGAAATCCACAGGGTGGAAAGAGAGACTCTGGCGAGTTGTTCTCTAACCTCCAAATCTGTGCTGTGACAGGAATGTGTGCCCATGGACACACACACACACACACACACACACACACACACACACACACACACGAAATTCCACTAAGCATGCACTACAGGGGAAAGTAACTGCCTAGCATCTGGACAGCACTGGCAACTAGTTTCTAAGCTGCCAGCAGATTTTCTTGTTTGTAGTTAACATCCTAGTTGGTCCATAAGGTCAACCACTGAACCCAAAAGAACCACAGGTGTTTGAGTTAGTGGCCAGCTGAATACAAGACCATGTAGAAGGGATGGGGCCAGAGGCAGTGTAGTACTAGGATATGAGTAATTGATGTTGGAATAGTTCTTGCACATGCTAATACATACTCAGCTTTCTGTCCCAGCTGCTGCCCCTGAGAGGCAAGCATTGTCACTGCTTAGCCTATGAGGCAAGGGGTCTTAGAGACAAGAGTGACTTGCTTATGATCACCTGTCTAGAGCTGGAACCTGATCCTTATCCCTGTTCATGTGGAGCTGGGGAGGACAGGCTTGCAGGGGGAGCAGGAGGAACCTGCACAGGACAGAGGAACTGAAGCACCCTACTTAGTTTCCTCACTCAGTAGAGCTGCACCTCCACTGGCCGTGGCTATACAGCCTGCCTCAGCCTGCTATATTAGGACCTAAGCTTCTATCTGTTGTCCCCCTCTCCCAAACAAGGTCTGAAAGGTGAGACTGAGGCACCCTGGGAGAGCCATGCCATGGAGAGGCTACCAACAGACAAGGACTGAATACAAAATGTTGGGGCTGAAATGTGTTGAACCAGCTTAAAAAGGAACTGTGAACCGTGTAGCCTACAGAAATTCCAATGCGGTACAAGAACTGGGTGGCCCGGGCTGTTCTCATAATGCTGGTTCTAATAGGGGTTTGTTGGAAACCACACAAACTATCACACAAACTATCACCAGGGGCCAGTTAATGAAACTGACAAAGGCAGAAACATCTCTGATATTTGCTATCATAAGAAAAATGAAAGTTGCAAAAAATATTCTTATATGATTGCACAAAAGTACACATGACCTAGGAGCCTATAAGGCCAGAAAGGTCTAGAAGGAGAGACAACTGCCCACTGAGGTTCCACTGGGAAGGGTAAGGAGTATGGTCCAAATGATGTTTATTCCATCTACATCTAAGATTAAAATAAAATCGAAACCAATGAATAGATGTAGTCCTATATTAGGAATTAGAAATTGCAAACAGAAGGATTAATATAACACACATGAGGGTGACCATCTTTGAATGCTCACATAAGCCTCTGTGAGAAATGTTCCATCATTTGTTGAGGTGACTGAGGCACAGAGAGTTTAACTGACTGGCCATCATCACACAGCCAAGAGGAAAGCTTTAAGTCTGCTGACCCCAAATGCCAAGAGAAGCAGTGCATGAGAGAGAGAGAGAGAGAGAGAGAGAGAGAGAAAGAGGAGGTAAAGAGAAGCAAACACAGCTCTAGGCCCAGAGTAACACAGGCTTAGGGATGGCTCAGAGTACTGGACCCACCTGGTGCCCTTTCTGAACTAGAGGGTGAACTTGAGCTTTGGAAATTCTATCTATCTATCTATCTATCTATCTATCTATCTATCTATCTATCTATCTATCTATCTATCTATCTATCTATCTATCTATCTATCTATCTATCTATCTATCATCATTTATTTTTGTTCTTTTTGAGACAGGGTCTCCCTGTAGCCCCAGCTGGCCTGGTACTCACTATGTAGACCAGGCTGGCCTTGAACTCAGAGAGATCCGCCTGCCTCTGCCTCCCTAGTGCTGGGATTAAAGGCTTGTACCACCACACCTGGCATTATTCATGCATTTATTTTTATTTGATATGTATGAATGTTTTTCCTGCATGTATATAGGTGCACCTGTCATGGAATGCCCATGGAGGCCAGAAGAGGGTGTCAGTGTCCCTGAAATTAGAGTTATGGGTGGTTGTTAGTGGCCATGTGGGTGCTAGGAACTGAACCTGAGTCTTCTGTAAGAGCAGTCAGTGCTCTTAACCACTGAGCCCTCTCTCCAGCCCTGGGATTATCTCTCTCTTTGAGATGTGATCTTGATATGTAGCCCAGGCTGGCTCAAATTCTCTTGATTCTCCTGCCTCCACTTCTTGAGTGCTGGCATTACAAGTGTGTACCACTACCCCAGGAGGGCCTTGAGAACTCTTAGAAAAAAGAGTTGCCAGGGGCAGGGGTAGGGTTGGGGGTGGGGAGACTGTGGAGAGGCTCAGCTGGTAAAGCAGAGGCATGAGGACCTATTTGGATCTCCAGTATACACATAAAAGCTGGATGTAGCAAGTGTCTGTAATCTCAGAGCTTGGGAGGCAGAGACAGGCAGATCTCTAGAGTACACTGGCCAGCCTGGTGGAATTGGTGAGATCAAGTTCAGCGAGAGACCCCTTCCTTAAAAAATAAGACGGCAAGCAATTCAGATACCCTACACTGACTTCTGGCCCCTCCACTCATGAACACACAACACACAGACACAGACAGACAGACAGACAGACAGAAAAAAGAAAAGAAAAGAAAAGAAAAGAAAAGAAAAGAAAAGAAAAGAAGACAGGCCTGCCTGTCATCAGCTCCAGGCCCTCCTGCCTGACTGCAGACAGGGTGAGGAAGCAGGGGCAGAGGAGAGGCTGCTTAGTGGGGGCCTGGGCCCATTTGTTGCCTGATGCCAAAGGAAGGTCTTTCTCTGCATTGACTAGGGTATCGGAAGCATTAAACAGCACAGACAACCTTTGCACCTTTAGGCAGGCCACCAAAGGAGCAGGATCTGACAGACATTCCAGCCAGCAAGCCTGGCTCAGGATGCAAGGGAAGAGGTGTGTAAATGTGTCTGACAGAGGCCCTAGGAGAGAAAGTGAGACTGCAATGCAGTGCTTCAGAACACAGGCTGGGTGAACTCAAAGCTTGGCTCCAATCCTGGGCAGCCCACTGCTCTCACAGTAAGAGTTTTTCATCTCTGACCACACGCCCTGTCCTTCCTAAGTGCTTTACAGAATCAGTTCACTTGAAAGTCACAACAACCTAAAGGGTGGATTC
Source organism: Nannospalax galili (assembly GCF_000622305.1). Classification (NCBI taxonomy): domain Eukaryota; kingdom Metazoa; phylum Chordata; class Mammalia; order Rodentia; family Spalacidae; genus Nannospalax; species Nannospalax galili. Next base: position 249,544 of record NW_008351701.1, read on the forward strand.
TGTCACTGCCCCCACACAACTAGAATGTGACAGAGAAACACTTCAAACACTGTTGCTCCCTGGCTCCCCAAACTGTCCTAAGTGAGAAGGCTAACATCTCCAATGACAGTAGAAGTTACCACCTACCAGGTGCTAGACTAAGTTCTTTTATCGGTATTACATATGATCTTCACAATGACCTTGTGAAGTAGACTATTAGCTCCATTTTATTTTATTATTTTATTTATTTTATGTGTATGTGTGTATTGCCTGCATGTAGGTAAATGCACCCATGTCATGCAATGCCCGCCGAGGACAGAAGAGGCTGTCAGATCCCTTGGAACTGGAGTTATGGACAGCTGTCAGATGCCATGCGGGTGCTGGGATTAGAACCCGGGTCTTCTTCAAGAACAGCCAGTGTTCTTAACCGCTGCTCCATCTCTCCAGCCCCTATTAGCTTCATTTTAAAGATGAGGCAACAGAGGCACAGCGAGGTCAAGCAGCTTGCCCAAAGTCACATGGTGGTAAGGATGAGCAAGGTTTGCTGGGGTGTTCTGACCAGCAGAAGACTTTCCTCCCTTCCTCATGACCACGGGTCCTCTCCATAATGCCTCTGCCTGGGGCTCTTCTCTTGCTGCACTGCCCTCGCTGCTCTGCTCTGTGGGCACAGGAAGTTCTGCTGTCTGTTGGTGCAGGGCCTTCCAGTCACCCTCAGCCTCAGTCCCTTACCATCTTAGGGACAAGACTTCTCCTCCTGTCAGGTTGCTGTATCTATTCAGGTTCGAGTAGGGCGTAGGTTGAAGGATTAGCGTTTAGAAGGCTGAGGTGAGGTGGGGGCAGCTTTCAGAGTCACCAGGTCCTCACCCAACTCAGAACAATCTACCACCTTCCAGAAAACAAAAGGTTCCCAGGGATCTTTGAAGTTCACATAAACCCCTGAGGCAAAAGAGCCTCTAAACTCTGAATAAAGGATGATTTTTGTGATTGACATCACGACCTTGGACTTGTATGGCCTTAAAAAAAAGTTCATTGTTGTCTTGATTTCAGGAAGTATCTGCATCATGGTCCCCACTAGAAGACCAGGTAAGAGGTAGGCTGGGGAGTAGGTGACTGGAGTAATCTCTCTCTTAAACCTTCCAGATGCTGAAGACTGGGCTAAGCTGATCAGGGAACCCAGATTCTCTGTGGGACTGCACGGAAGGAACAGTCTATAGCCTCCCCTGCAGGCCACAGGCTGAGAGGGCCTCTCTAGGTCTGGACTCCTTTCTCTTCTTCCTCCTCCTCCTATTCTCTCTCTCTCTCTCTGGTCCTATTTTCCTAGTGGTGAAATGGACAGGGCTGAATCAGGAAAGCAAGGCTGTGAACACACACACACACACACACACACACACACGCACACACACACACACACACACACACACACACACCTGCTCTCTCTGGGCCTCAGGTTGAACTGAGGACAGAGGGCTTGGCACTGCCCAGTCAGGGGTCCAGCACTGGAGGCTCAACACCCCTAAAAAGCACCTCCCTTCACTCACCCGTCAGGCCTCACAGCATCCTGCCTTGCACACACACTTTTTCCCTGCAACCCTGACTCTGACACAGGGACATAGCACTGGTGTCAACTGGTCTTCTAGTACCGGGCCCATCCACTTGTCCACTTGTCAATTTTTCCAAAATGTGAGGACTGTCATATTTTCTGTCTACCCCAGTGGCTCAGGTCCTTGAATAGGTGGGCTGGGCAAGATCAGGGAAGCTCTGTGCCTAGTGGGCCAGAGTTCTCAAGCCCTTTACCTAATTTCTTCCCTGGGTCTTTGGGACTTGCTTTCTGATTTGGGTGTTGAGGAGCTTTAAGCATCCCCAAAGAAGGTCCAACAAGATGAAGCAGCTTTCTCAGACATGGAATCCTGATGGCTCACCTGTTGCTAGAAACAGTCTGAGGGGACCCTTGACTCCTTCCCTCCAAGTTCCTGCTTAGCCCCACAACCTTGTCCCAATACTCTAGCTCAGTCCATGAGTTTCCCCCTCAAGAAAGGAGTGAAGGAGAGGTCACAGTGGGGAGAGGATAGCAGGATCACTAGGAACCAATACCTTTCAGCTGACTCATCCACTTCTACTGGCATTTCAATCCTAGCATCCAGTGAGGGGCAGGAGGTAGGGGTCAGGATGCAAACTTGAGGTTTCCTGACAATGCACCAAAGGTGGATGTGGGTGAGGCCCAGGAGGGGCCTGCTTCTCGAGGCTGGACTAGAGCCCCAAGAGGCCTTGGCTTCCCAGGTAGGTGACTTTCCCTTCAAAGATGGCAGAATCTCTTAGGGTGGGGACTGGAATTTCTAGAAGAGAAACTCAAGGGTTGTTCCCAGTCTCTCTAAAACTGTGGCCGGTGGGAATAAGAAGGAAGGTTCCACTGAGGGTCTGAGCCTCATCTGACACTTCTCTTCACACTTTCTCATACAACCTTGATGAAGAAGCCGGTCAGGGATATGCTAAGTGTCCTCTGCAAATCTTGCTAACTGCTGTGCACAGAGAGGGCCCTGTTGTGTTATGAATCCACCAAAGACTGGGAGATGGCAGGAGCCCTGGGCTGGAGTTAGATAGGGCACAAGTTTTACACACAGGTGATACTGGAAACAGGCCAGCACGAGGCTGTCATGTGCTGCTGACATGGGGGGTTAATGAGAAGGCACAGGGATATTAACTTTTCTGGGGCAGTCTCTGAGTGGAATGCACATGGCACCCAAAGGCCTGTCTTCCCTCCTCTGACAGGAAGGGCCCACCCATGTGCACTCTCGACCACTGTTTATGTAACCTTTGAGATGATCCCAACCAAGGCCTTTTGATGTGTTGATTGAATGAGACATTACCAGGGTAACTGGGCACCATGGTTCCTCCTCCTCCCTGTGACTCACTGGAGACTGATGGGGCAGTGTGCATTCAGCTGTGCAACCCTGACCATCCCAGCACCTCCAAGGACCTGTCCTGCCCCTACCCCACCTCTCAGGCACCCATTCACCCCACAAACATCTGTGGGTGTCTACTGTGCGTGGCTACAGCAAAGAACAAACCAGAGGTGGGAGGAGGGGATGAACCCCACTCTCAAGTTTAAATTCTCCCAGAGGCAGAAAACTAGTAAACAATAGATTAGAGAAATACATAATGTGTCAGAGAAAGAGATGGGCTATCTAGCTATGAATCCAGAGATGAGGGAGGGGCAGCCTGAGTGTGCAAGCACTCTGCTATAAAGGAACCAAAGCCTAGGAGTGGAGGGAGAGCTGGGACAGTCCCTGGGTCAGAGGAGCACAGCAGGTGTGGTCCCAGGGTGTGGAACGAACGCGCTGTACCCACATGCCAGAGACCAAAGTAGATGCAGCACTCAAGTGGGGGAGGGGGGACCCACAGTCACCTGTGGGAAGCGACTGCTAGTGGGTGCCAAGTAGAGGAATCCAGATTTGCTCACCTTGTCTGCTGCCTGGAGCAGAGACTGTGAACACAACAGGGGTCCCTGCAGGGGGCCACTGCAACAAGCTGGGTGGGAGATCGTGGTGACTGTCACTAGGGAGGACCATGAAGGTTGACAGGAGCCCTCAGGTTCTAGGTAGGAGGCAGAGTCATGAGACTGTTGAGCCTGATGTGTGGGGTGTCAGGAAAAGGGCACAACTGCCAATGAATTTGTCCTGAGTGTGGACACTGAGGGAAGCCTTGGGAGGCAGAGGAACCCAGAAAAGAGCAGGAGGATGTTTGCATGTGTTAGGTTGGAGAGTCTGTTAGATTTCCAATGGGGACACTGACTAGTCTGGAACTCAGAGAGACCAGGACTAGAGACATAAATTCAATTATCAGCATAAAATATTGTTCAAAGCGTTGCAACTGCCTGAGCTCCTTAGGGAAGGGAGGCAGAAAAAGAAAAGTCAGGGAGCCAGGGCAGGCCATGATGGAGCAAGCTAAACAAAGACCAAGGGATGGGGAGCATTCTTTCTGGACATGGAGGAAGAGGGTACTTCTGGGAGAAGAAACAAACAGTTGCATCAAACTCCACTGAGTTTGGGCAAGGAGGGCTGAGGTTGCCTGCTGGGTTTGGCCCCATAGAAGTCACTAGTAAAATGCATAAGAGCACTCTCCAGGGCCTCAGTGGGCTGGGGATGAAGCTCAATGGTAGAGCACATGCTTACCATGAACAAAGTCCTGGGTTCAGTCCTGACACTGCAAATACACACAAGAGAGAATGGAAGAAGCCCAGCTGGGAGGAAGGGAAGCTGGAGAGGAGATGATTTGTGGGAGATGCATGTAGATCCTCTCTAAGGAGTTTTTGCTATATGTGGGGAGCAGAGAATGGAACAGGAGCTTTAGGGGGTTGTGGGTCAAGAGTATTGTGTGTGTAGGTTTTTTTTTTCTTCAGATGGGAGAAATTACAGTATGTTTCCATATCCACAGGAACAATCCAGTGAAATAAACACGATGATGGTGATGATGATGTGATGACGATGAGAGAGGAAAAAAAGAGAGAATAGCTTCACCCCAACTGACCACAGGGGCACAGGACACCAGACTAGATACAGGACACCTAGGTCAGGGGCCTAGATCTATCCCTTACTGGTCAGTCCAACTAACCATGGATATACAAGGCAGTTAGAACATCAGCCTCGCTTCCCTCTCTGGCTTGTGGTAGAGAGGGAATAGGTGTGAAAGTATTCTGCAGAATGCAACGGGTGGAACAGATGGCTGGGATTATTCTTATTATTCTAATAAAACAAGGGATTATTAAGCAGATTTAAGGGCTTACCACACACCCAGCCCTACCTGCATGTACCGCTTCCTTGTGCAGCTCTAACACTGGCTGCAACCTGACTCTCGGGAAGCAAAGTCCACGCCCTTACCTTCCATCGATGCTTACCCTTCTCCACTGCCCCCCTTGCCCTGGCTCAACTCCTCTTCTACCCATGGCCATTGCTGCCCTCTGAGGCCTCCCGATGCTACTGCCCAGGCTTGTGGCCCTCAATGTTGCCTTCTTTCCTTCTCCCAGCCTGACCCTCCTCCCATCCTTCGGAACTGCTCTTTGCTTGAGAAGACATGGCCTGAAGGAAGGACCCTCATCCAGGAACGAGGAGAAATGGGCATCTTAGGGCAACCGGCCATCCTACTTTACTCAGGATTTAGGGGTTCCCTCAGAAGTGGACCTTCAGTGCTGAAACTGGGACTGTCCCAGGTAGACTCAGGGATAAACTGGCATCCTAGTTTTAACCAAGCTAAGCCCATACATAGTTGGTCTGCGAGGAAACCTTGGACCAATCACTTAATCTCTCTGGAATCTGGTTTTCTCATCTGGAAGAGGAGGGCTTAGAGTTTCTAACTCTTCTAGTCCTCAAGTTCTAAGACTACATGTCCTCGGTTCATTTCATAATATTCACTGAGTGCCTCTTTGTGCCAGGCACTGTACTTGTCCTGTGGACTAAGGCTTCTGGGCAGGAAGCACAGCGCTTCACACATAGTAGATGCTCAGGAAAGACCTATTGTAAAGATGAATGCATAAACCTAGCACACTCCCATTTCTGGCTTGACCCCTGTCTAACCTCCAAACCTTTTGCTCACAGTTCTCACCCACGCCATTTTCCCCATAATACAAAAGAAAGAATTTCTGGAGGGCCTTCCATCCTCTACCTAAGCCCAAGTCAACAGAAGTTTATCCTTTAAGGCAATCTCAGGAGCACTGGAGAGGCACCAAAATGGGTACAGGACACGAGTCTTGGTCCCTGACTGTCCCTTACTGGTGGTGAGACTGCCCACTCCTTAACCAGAGTTTCTGATGTGGAAGGCATTTCGCTTCTCTTTGCTTTGAGACAGGATCTAATACAGCCCAGGCGGGCCTCAAACCCTCTATGTAGACCAGGATGACCTTGAATGAACTGCTGATCTTCCTTCTACCTCCTAAGTGCTAGGATTACAGCTGTGTACTACCATGGTGGGCGGAATGGAAGGCAGCTCCTACATTAACAAGTCTACCTCCCTGTGCTCTGCTGGACATCTTGTCACCCATGAGCCTCTGAGACCTGTGACAAAGCTAGGGAGTCTGGCCACTTAGAGGAACTGAGCGTACCAATGAGGGCTCCACTGGCAATGGATGTCTCCTTAATGGCTTCCCATGAAGATGTCACTGGTACCAGCTTGCCTACTGGGTGATCTGAGACACAACCACATCCGGGTGCTTGGAGCCCACCTGAACAAAAGACAGTGTTGGGCTGCTCTGGGCAGGTCCTTGGTCATACTGCCTGGGTGTCTGCTTCCAAGCACTTCCCACTTAGCCTTTAACCATGAGTGGATCTCTAGAGCCAGATGTCCAGATTCCCAGTTTGATACCAGAACTTCTTAGGATGCTGAATGGCCTCAGCTGTTATCTGGCATCTCTGAGCTTCCGTTTCCTCATTTTGATCTAATAACAGTAGCACCTACATGGTAGCTGTGGGGAGAGAGGTAAGTGTAGCATGTACGGGGAGATGGCTGGGGGAAAGTGAGAGCTCAGTAGCTATTAGCTAAGCACATGTCTGTAATACCAGCACTCAGGAGGCTGAGGTGGGAGAATCTTAAGTTCAAGGCCAGCCTGTCTCAAAAATAAATAAATAAATAAACAAATAATAAAATTAACTATTACTGTTAACTGTTGTCATCACCAACACTCTCACTTTGCGAAGAGCAAAGAACAAGCTCTCTAATAAAGTCTCTCTCTAGGTATTTGGGATCTTCCTGGCTCTAAGCCTTCCCAGTTTGCCCTAGGACAGTAACACTAACTTGGTCCACATAGCAGGATACTCCCATGCCCAACCCAAGGAGGGAAGGGCCCCTCTTCCCAGGTCTTCCCTGCTCAGCAGCTTTCATCCTACTGCTACCATCTCCCTGGCCCCTGCCCGGCTGGTATGTTCTGCACACCATACAGAATGCCTTAAATGTAATACTAAGTCAGCCGTACCCTTAAAGAGGTGCTTCAAAAGGGATCCAGGAGGACTATAAGGAAAATGGAGGGAGGACGGATCTGGGGAGAGGGTCACAAAACTGAGAAGGTGGTCCCCAGGAGTTGGGGTAAACTCACCAGTGTAAACACACCCGCTCCTAGTATGGCATAGACTGCGTGGAGCCAGGGCACCTGTGGACAGAGGAAGGCTGGACTTAGGATGTGAAATGGGCAGTCGCAGAAGGACCAGGGATTGTAGGGGAATCTGGGTGCGGACGGTAGAAGAAGAGGGATAGCTCTCCTCAGCACTCCCTAAGAAGCCCCAGGACTGGGAGGGGCTCCTGATTCTCTGGGTACTCACAAAAGTAAGGCAGGGAGACCCCAGGATAATCATGAAACATCTTGCAGGGAATTCCCACCACCTGACATTTATTTCTTCCCTCAAACACAGCCCCAGGCCCAAGCTGGCCCAGGGTGATTCATTCTGTCTGCCAGTCATCCCCCCAGCTTGGATCAGGCTATAGGCTGTTTTCTGCTATCCTGGCTTATCCCTGGCCCTTCTGGAGTCTGTCCCTCCTTCTGGGAACTTCCTGGCTCGGCCTTAGGAGTAAAGGGCTCAGGTAGAAGGAATCAGTCAAACTTAGGGTGTGTGTAGAAGGGGAGGCATCCAGAGCCTGCGCTAGCTGGGTATTGTGGACCCGCTTCTGAAGGCCCTTCCCAAACTCTGCTTCCTCCAGACTTCCAGATCTCAAGAGCACCTGATTGAGTGTGAAAACTCCACAGCTGTAAGCTGTGCTGTTCTTTGTAGGGCCCTCCCATTAAGCTTTCCAGAAGATTCTTGGAAACAAAGGCTTCCCATTAGTCCAATGTGGGTCAATAAAGGGTTCTTTGAAGTTCTGGGGTTCCTTCCTGCAATCCCCCTCCCCATCCTAGATACACAGAGGTCCCCAGGCTAGCTCCGGCCCCTCCTTTTGTCAACAGGATCCTGGGAAGAGCCAAGGAAATGTCAGAACCAATCTTGACATCCTAGACTGAGTGCCAACTGCCCCAAGGCTGGGGCTGGGCAGGATGGAGGGACTGAGGGACTGAGGAATGCCACCCCGGCCCTGGCAGGCAAGGGGCAATGGGGGAATCAGGCACTGAATATGCCTGGAGGGATAGTCACTGAGCCCCCAACAGAGGCCCACCTGCTTCCTTTCTTGTGTTCTCAGGTTTTAAACCTCACGCTCCCGTCATGTCCCTGATGTGCTCCCCAGCATGCAGTGGCTTCAGTGCCTGCAGTTACAGCTAGCATTCTCCCAGGCAGGCTGGATGCCATTAGGAGAGCTGGGAAGAGCCCTCTAGCTGGTGGGTGCTCTGTGTGTGTGTGTGGTCTATTCTTGAACCACCTCCCTCCTGCCTGGCAAGTCAGATTCTGCCTCTTTGGGCTCGGGTGGGCTCCTGGAGTCCCAGTGTATCTTCCTCAGCTACAGGCCTTCCCTCCCCCTTCCTTCCACCTGCAGGGGAGGATGGGAAAGGTGAAGCCGGATGTGGCTCCTGGAGCCAGGCAGGTGCCCAGGCCTGCCAAGAAAAGCCTTCTTGTTTGCTTGCGTACACTGCCAACACACCTGGGGCAGGTGCCAGGAGGGCTGGACAGGATGGCAAGCCATGGGGCTTTGGACCCGAACGTGCCCTGGAGGGGGTAGGAGGCCATGGCACCCTGGGCATCAGGCTCTCCCCATCTTCCCTGGGGGTCTGAGGTCAGAGACTCACGTATTGAAAGGGCAGGAGGATGGCGAGGAGGAGTCCGCTGAAGAAGAGGGTCATGAGCAGAACGAAGAGCACACCCTGGCAGGAGGTGAAGTCAAACTGCGGGGCACAGGGGATCATCAGCGCTGGGCCTGGGCAGTGTGCTGGCCAGAGGCTGAGACCCACAACCCAGCATACCCTTTCTTAGGTGGCTTCCCAGACCTAACCCACCCCTCCACTTCTTCCCCGCCATAGCCCCACCTGCCCTCCCCCGCCCACAGGCCCCAGTTCTGACCTTGGTCTGGAAGCTGAAGATGGTGACGGAGAGGCAGACGAGGGCTGTGATACCCAGGCACAGGAGCACAGACGTGGTGTTGTAGTAACTGAGGATGGGCATGGGGTCGGTAGGAGTCCCCTCTCCCCAGCCTGCCTCGTGGGGCCACCCCATTCTGCCAGAAGCTGACCTCACAACTGTGGCCCCAACCTGTCCATTCCCAGGATCCTCCCCTTCTCAGCTTCCCTAGGCATCTCTGCTCATGGACATTCACTATTGTGCTGAAGGATCTAGACTAGGGCAGGGTGAGGAAAAGGGCTTATGCTGGTGCCCGGGCATGGTTTACAGGTAACCAAATCATCAGGAGTCTGGGGCTTGAAAGCCACAGCTTAAGTGAAGCCACCTGGCCAAGTAGTGCCCAAGGAAGGGGCTTCTAGACCAAAGTTGCCTGCCTTCTTGAACCCCTCCCCCATCCAAGTGCTCCCTGGAAAGACAGGGTTTGGGGGCAGCTCCCCACAGATGTGACTATGAGCCTGCCTAAGGTCCTCCTCTTCCTCCACTTGTCCCCTTTACCTGGACAACATCCCAGTGAGGTAGGCCATGGACAGGGTCTGAAAGGAGAGGCAGGGTGAAGGAATCCTTCACATTCTGTACTCTCAAGATTGAGCCTGGGCCTCTACCCCATGCGCATGCTCCTCAGTGCTGAGCCTGCTTCATTCCACACAGGTTCAGGACTCAGGCCCAGCTGAGCAGTGTTTCCTCGCTAGTTTGCAGGCTCCTCAGGTTATGTCCTTTATATCCCAGGCAGCCCTGCCCTCTCCACAGCGAGAACCCCCATTCTTCATTATCTTACCTCTGGGACACCCATATACATCTCAGAACATGAACACAGTGAACAGAGATTGAGTGCACAAGGGAGAGACTCAGCCCATTTAGAAAGGGAGGGTAGAATGTTCTGGTACAAGAGCTGGGCGCGATACCTCTGTCCCACCAGGGACCTCACATTAGCTATCTCCAGTCCAGACCTCCCCACCCTCAAAGCTCACACTACCTCCATCCTTTCTCCATTTCCACTCAGTATCTGTCCCTAACCCACCCCGGTCACTTACAAAGATGGTCAGCAGGATCAGGTTCCAGGGAAAGTGCCTCCTACAAGGCAAGTCATGGGCTTTAGAGGGGACTCATGCCTGAGAGGGTCTTTGAACCCCCTTTCACACACCATAGAGCCTCTCCATGCAAAACTCCGATCCCTCCTCCCACCTCAGAGGCATCAATGAAGAACAGAGGGGTGGACCCACTTGGCTGAGGCTCAGAAAGGGATGAGGCCCTCTCAGGGGTGTACAGCATCTCTGTGGCAGGCAGGCCTGGGGCCAGGACTTTCAAAGCCCTTCTCATATTTCTACAAGTAGTTCTTCAAGCCATAATCATACCTGGGTCCAGAACAGCAAGCCAAGGTCAGGTAAGTTGCAAAGAATACGGCACTGTGAGAGAGAGAGAGACAGGTGGGCAAGTCAGCTGGTCTCTCCTGTGGCATTCCACCCAGTCTGGGTTTATCCCACGCTGCCACACCTGCCCAGACAGACCAGGCAGGATGGCAAGAACAGAGGGGAGGGCATGGTCATCCTAGAACAAGGCAATGGACAGTGTGGTGGTCTCATTCCAGAAGAGGACAGGTGAGTAGGACAAGCCTGCTTCTAGCAATGTTGAGTCTTGGATACCATGCAATTTGTCATCACTCAACCCAAAGGAACTCAGAAATCTTTTGTTATTTTTTGATACAGAGTCTCACTATATAGCCTAGGCTAGTTTTGAACTCGTAGTGATCCTCCTATCTTAGCCTGAGTCCTGAAGTTACAACTCTGCATCACCACACCTGGCTAAGAGACTGTCTTACTTTTAAAAAACTCATATTCAGGGGCTGAGGAGATAGCTCAGGTACACACAGAGTACTAGGGAGATAACTCAGTGGGTAAAGTGCTTGGCTAACAAGCTTGAGTATCTGAGTTCAGTTCCTAGAACCCATGTAAAAACGCCAGGTATGCTGGAATACTCTTGTAGTCCTAGCAATCTTGTAACCGTAGCTGGAGAGGCAAAGACAGGAGGGTCCCTGGGGCTCGGCTCGATGTCCAGCTAGTCTAGTCTAGTTGGGGAACTCCAGGCCAATGAGACACTGTCTCAAAGGAGGTAAATGATATTCCTAAAGATGACATCCAAAGTTGTCCTCTGGCTTCCGTATGTACACCTACACTCATGTGCATACATATGTACACATCCGTACACATGCATTACCAATAAAAAGTTCATGTCAGGTATGGTGGTATGGTGGCGTAATCCCTAGTTCTCAGCACTCGGGAGGTGGAGGCAAGAGGATTAGGAATTCAAGGTCATCCTCAGCTACATACTGAGTCTGAGACCAGCCTGGGCTATGTGAGACCTTTCCTCAAAATAGATGAAAATCAATAAAGTAAAAAGCTTGTATACAGTAAGTCTGTGTGCTGGGCACATGTTTTTTTTCCTCGTCTTTTTTTCCTGGTCTTTTTGAGATGGGGTCTCCCTGTCCCCAGCTAGCCTAGAACTCACTATGTAGACCAGGCTGGCCTTGAACTCATAGAGATCCACCTATTTCTGCCTTCTGAGTGCTGGAATTAAAGGCATGTGCCACCACGCCCGGTCAGAATTTTTTAATTTTTAAAAAATTTTATGTGTATGTGTGTATTGCCTGCATGTAGGAAAGTGCACCTGTGTCGTGCAATGCCTGAGGAGGACAGAAGAGGCTCTCGGATCCCCTGGAACTGGAGTTAGCTGACTAGCTGTTAGCTGCCATGTGGGTGCTAGGATTCGAACCCGGGTCTTCTGCAAGAAGTCAGTGTTCTTAACAGCTGAGCCATCTCTCCAGCCCCCAGAAATTTTTTTAGAGTGTTTAAGAATACTAATTAACATGATCCTCTCCTCTATGAAGTTATGTTCTCCCTTTTACAGCTGAGATCACATGACTTGTCTAAGGTTGTGTGGCTACCCTGTTGCTGAAGCAAGACTGGAGCCTGGGTGCTCCAGCTCCAGGAAGCCGACTTCCCACTACTGACACACAGCCTCTCCCAGCCCCTCACTACTTGAAGCCATCTTGCTACTTTATTATTGTTCTGCCTACTAGGCAGGGGCTCAGCATGTGCAGGGCCTGCTGCACTGGGCTGCGGCAGGAAGTGGAATGAATTTCTGGATTGGTTAGCCATGTCCAGTGGGAAGTGGCTAGGGGATGGATGACTATTGGGGGTTTTCTGGAGAGCCATAGGACAGGGATCAAGCCAGGAGATGGAGGATGGGAGATCCTCCAAAGACAGGTGGTCCAGCAACGCATGGCTTCCACCCCAGCAGGCTTCCACGCACCCTTGCAGTCCCTTCCTATCTCTTCCTCAGCATCTCACCCGCCCTCCATAGCAGCAGTTCCAAACAGCCTCCTCCTTCTCCAAACCTCCCATACTGCCTCACTCTTTGCATAGTCTGCCTGGTGTGTTCCAGAAAGATCTGAGATAATGAGGTGCAACTCTCATGTCGCCTGGCCTGTCACCTGCGAACCTCACATGGTGCTATAGGCCCTCCTGCCTCTCATCTGTTCCAGGCAATCCTCCCAACCTGGGCTCTGTGTCTCACCCCCTCAAAAGCCCAGTTATCACTTACGTCACTCTTTCTGCTGGCACCTCTCCTCCCGTGTCAACCTCCTTAGCCTCTCTCTAGCCTCATCCAGCACCTTCCCCATCTCTAGCCACTGCAATTCAACTCTATCCACCCTGTTGACTGAGCTTCTCAGTGTCCTCCTCACACTGTCTCTTCTCCATCTCTCCTACCCGCCCAACAGCCCAGCCTCAGCCGCACGTAACAAGAGCTGGATTGGTCACATCAGGGTGACCTTGTTGAGTGTAGTTGTCACTTGTTGGTCCTTACCTTACCTGACTTCTCAATGTCTGGTCACTCCTATTGTTTCTCTGGTTCCACACTAACATACTTTCGGCTGCCTTCCTCCTTCCCTGGCCACTCCTTAGTTCCTTTAAGGAATCTCTAAATCCAGCTGCTCCCTTCACAGCAGCCCCACTCCCTTCCCACGTTCCCTCACCCACAGGATGAACCTATACGTCAGATCCCCATTTTCCTTCTCAGCCCTTCACTGGAACCTCTGAACAGTGGCTCTTCAGAAATGCATGGGACTCAAGGCATAGAGCTGAGCTGCATTCTCTGCTCTTTCTTGTGCACGCCCCCCCCCCAGCAGCTGAGCACACCATGCAACCACCAGGCTACCCAGCCAGAGGAGAGGCCTCAGCATCATCCTCGGAGCTTACCCTGCCACACCCAGTTAATCATCTGGATCTACTCATCCTACTCGTATCTCAGCTCTTCCCCTGCCCCACTTTAAGTTGGGCCACCTCATTCTCCATCTCTTTGTCCTGGACTGGGGTCCTCCTGCCTTCAATTGAGCTTTCCTCCTTCATACGACAGGCAGATGAGATCACACGTCTCCCTTAAAGATCTGGCAATGCCCATGGCACAGTCCACCCACCACCGGCTCCTCACCTCTGGTACCACATCCCGCCACCCTCCTTTCATCACAACCTGTTCTACACTCTCAAAAGTGCCTACCACTCTGCTCTTGATGGAAAAGACTGGCTGTCAGGACACCTGAGACTGCCCTTTGCACGCCTCACCACTTCCCCTGCCGGCACTGCTCACCTGACCCCTGCTCCCCTTCAGCACCTCGGGTCTTATTTATTTTTCCTGACATCTCACCTGAGGGGTTTCTGTATGAAACAGAAAAGCAAACCAAAACGGCTACAAAACAGGCAGTGCAGGAGACTGAGGGTTGAGACATGCCCCTGAGCTGTGCTGGACCGGACCCCTCCATCGTAGCCCTTTCCTCAAGAGCTGTGAGCACATGAGCGTCATCAGAACAGTGACTAGGCATTCTGGGGCTACCTAGTGCCAGGTACCAGAGCAATTGCCCACCCTGCCCCAACCTTTCTCAGGTGAAAAGCACCCCACCATTGGCTTTCTCATGGTCTCCCTTGAGTCGCCGGTCAGTTGGTTCAAAAGCTGATAGTAGCAGAATACTTAGCTGAGTGTCTCCTGTCACTGAGACCAGACTAGAAGTTTCCTTTCGGCAGGGCCCTGTCCTTTTCTCTGTGCTCTCTAGTTCCTCAACCTTTAAGACAGGTACCAGAAGGAGGGGCAGAGAGGAGACCCAGGATCCAGGGACTATGAGGCAGCTTTGGTACCTGATGCCAGCAGTCACGTCCCAGGCCTGCCACAACTGTGTAGCCAGGGATAAGGATTTAATAACCAAGTCTTAGTTTCCTGCTTCACAGAACAGGAAGGCTGGTCACGGCTCTCCAGCTCTAGAAGGCCTGATGGGAGGATGTAGGTGAAGTACTTAGCCCGGGCTTGGCATCGGGTTGGACTCGTGGATGGGAGCTGCTCTTACTGTCATTAGAAGCTGGCTGACTGACAGCTTCCCCAACTCACCTCCACCCAGCCCTGACCTCATGCTTCTCCTCTGCCTGGTTTTATCTCATGACTCTGTTCTGCCTCAGACACTGGCTCAGTGGGAGCAATCAGACAGCAAGGCAAGAACCCAACGAAGGGAGCCAGAGACAGGAACTTTGAGACAGTCAGGACTGGTGGTGGGGATTAGCATCCCATGGGGCAAAAGCAAGTCAGAGAAAGATGAAAGAAAACCTGGTGAGCCCCGGGCCTGGGACAGTCTGTTTAGTGTTAGGACAGGGAGTGAGATTCAGATGAAGGCTAGTAACCAAACCTATAGGCCTTCCCCAGCTGCTCTGCTCTAACTCCCAGAGCTGCGGACAGCGCAGTGGGCAAGTGTGTGGCTTTCCCATCAGGCGGGCCTGGCTTTCTACCTTGGCTCCGATGCTTGGAAAGAAACTTCTCTCTGCCTCAATTTCCTCATGTATGGAATGGAGATCATAATAGTACCTGCTTGGCAAGGCTATTGGAAGGATGGACAAAATGGTATGTACAACTCTTGGCATGGTGCCTCATGCATAGAAAAGACTGTTTTATCCTCATCATTATCATCACTGTTCCAACAGGAAGAGATGAGAATGGAGCCCTCAGGGAGCATTTGGTGTGCTGGAGGCGAGGAGGCAAGACCTGACAGGACTCTAGAGCAGGATGGGGAGGGAAAGTAAGAAAGGCAAGACCTCAGGTAGGAGGCATCCCGGTAATGGGACTCCCAGCATCACTGCAGTATCCCCAGAAAAAGCCCAGTTCAAGCCCACTTCCCACCTTTCTACCTGCTCCCACCTCAGAGCCAGAAAATGGGCATCACTGCTTTCCAACCAAATCTCACCATCGTGTGGCCAGATGCTCATGCCCTCCCCTCCCCACATCCACCCGTAGAGTGGACTCTGCCCTGCTTCCTGAGCTGTCTCTATCACCATGCACAGGACATGGAGTCCCACTGACGCCCTCATAGAAGTGTCCAAGGACATCATTTCTGAGTTCTCAGGGGGCCCAAGCTTGCCAGGTGGTGCTGACGTGCATGGCGGGAGCCATGCCAACCTGCTATGTGGGCTGGCCAGTGTCCCTGAGGCCTCATTAGCTGTACACACAGTGCCTTGCAACTCCCCAGGTCTCAGCCTTCCCTGCCGGGCTGCAGACCGTCCCTCTGTCCAGTGCTCTAGTGTGTGGATGTCTTTGCCTCTAGAATCCTGGGAAGAATCTTATCACTGTAGAGTCTGTGGTCAGCTTGTGCCAATTCTGGGCCCAAATTTGAGGCCCAAGAACTTCGGACTGAGCCCAGCTCCCCCACTTGGTCCTTATTCAAGAACAGACTAGGCTAGCCAGTGCACAGGCCCCTCTGCCAGGTCACCCATTGAGGGCCCACTGCCCCGTGAGATGCCTTCTGTCCCTCTGCCAGCCCAGCTGCTAATGTAGGGAGCACACTTTGTGCGTCCATACTCCACACTTTCTCCTTCAGTCACCCTCTCCTGGCGGATGCTCCCAGTCCTTTGGTCATCCTGTGAGGTGTGCCCCCTAACTCCCGCACATGCATCTTTGCATATCCCATACCCCCATTTCCTTCCCTTACAGGCAGAAGCCTCCTGCCCAGCAGCCCCAGTACAGGGCTGGCTCACATTGGGTGCCAAGAGGGGCCATGGAGAGAGCAGTTCTCTGAACTTAGAGTGGTTCTGGCCTGGAATTATCCAAAATCATTCCTTAGTTAGCTAGAAAAGAGGGTCAGGTTCGCCTACAACCTCAAACATCTTCTTGAAAACTACAGGACTAGAAAGAGCCAAGTGGCTGACAGGCTGACGGGAGACTGCCAGGAAGAGGGATTAAGAACACCACAAGCCTTAACCTGAACCCAGCTCTACCATGGACTAACTGTGTAACCTTGGGTAAATTACCCAACCACTCTGAGCCTCAGTGTTCTGAGGTAATCATTCCAAGTAGATTTGAGGATTGACTGAACATGCACACAAAACAATGCCCAGCCCTTAATTAGGCACTCTTTAAGTGGTGGCTCTTATGATTAATAATTTCATAAGCATTAATAACAATGTTAATAGGAGTAGCAACATTATCATTAGTGGGGGTCAGAGTGCTCCAGCCCCTTCCCTCATAGAGTCAAGGTAGCAGTTCTCTCCAGTCAGGGCTCCAGCCCCACCCTTGCCAGCTTGTGTAGGCACCAAAATCTGCCCCCCACCTCCATCTTCCCTGTCAGATCTGAATGACCCATAAAGTGTTTCTGGCCATGCTAGGGGTCTTCAAGGGCACCCCCTGTGGTGTGGGAACACTGTAGCTCGAATCTGTCAACAGAATCACAGTGGACTTCTCTAGGAAGGGGCGTGGGGTGGGACATACTCACTAGGATGCCCAGTACCAGCCTGGGTTAGCCTGGACATAGTCCTTTACGATGTCACTGCAGAGAAGGAGGGACAAAGAGTCAGAGGTTGGTTGCTCTAGGTCTGTTTCTGTTTCAAAGTCTGTTCCTGCTCCACATGGACTTAGAGGAAGGAGAGAGATACGGTTCTGGGAGGCCCAGGGAGAGCCTGGCTAGGTGACTGGGATTAAAGCTGAGCGCCTGCCTCACAGACACCTGTGGACTGGAGGGCAGCTGGACACCCCACGCTGTTTGGGGACTTCCCACATGGTGCACACTGGAGGTTCTTCCACGGCATCCCCCAATCTCTCCAGGTGAATATTCCAAGAGAGGTCTGATGGGGTCCCCCTTCCCCAAGCATGTCCATGGCCCCTCCTGGAAGATGCTGATCCATATGGCCAACTTACCAGAAGGTAAATAGAGCCACAACAACCAAGGTCACCAGCAGCTGGATCAGCAGGATGGTATAGACCTAAAAGAGGGGGTGCTCAGTTGGGGGAGCACTGGGCCCCGAGCAAGGCTCTGAGAAGCCTTAGTTCCCAGGGACTCATCTGAGTCCAGACCTACTTCCTAGACAGTCCACCCTCCTTCATAGGGGTCACTGGGCAGACCCAGGACATGTGGAAGGGGAGCAAAGGTGCCAGACTCTCAAGAGGAACAGTCCACGCAACCTTAGGGACACACAGTAAGGAGTAAGGGCCTTGGGTGAGGCCTCAGAAGCACCTGTCAGCAGGAACCATCAGCCAGGATGGTGGGAGAAGGTAGGACGTGCCCTCTGCAGGCAGAAGCTGGGCCAAAGTCCTTCTAGGGGCTCCCCCACCAAGTTCCTCCCCACCAGCAGCCCAGAGCATGGGAGAGGCAGTTACCTTTCTGATGAAGACCCGTCGAACTTTCTGGTCATCCCAGCTGAAGGTGGTGAAGAGCTCATGGCGTCCAGTTGAGAAACCACCATCATAGCTGGGGCTGCTACCTGGGAGGGTACAGAAATGCTGGCCCAGCTGCCCCTGCTCAGAGCTACCTTTGAGTCAGGCTGACTCTCTGAGCCCAGTGAAGTCTTTTCTCTGCAGACCCCCTGTCTGTCCAGACCACTCAATGTCTCTGTCTCCCATCACTTCTTACTTTCCCTGCTCTGGATCCTAAGAATGAGCTGTTTTCCACCCTCTCCTTCCATGGTGGCTGAGGCTCTGAGGACCAAGCTCTGTCATACAAATATGTCCCTTCCCTTTTGTGTCTCCATTCCCCTCCTTGGCTTCTTGAAACCAAGAGTCAGAAAGGGACAGTCATTCTTCCAGGTCAGTCAATGTTTCCTAGGGTCAAAGGTTCTGACCCTGGGTGTTCTGAGGCCCCTGGGGCAGGATCAGGGGCTGGGTGGAGGTGCTAGGTCTGCTGGTGTTCCAGAAACCAGGGATGAGGGGAGCTGGTGGGAAAGGAAGAAAGGAACAGGTGGGAGTGGGGTGGATGGCGGTCCAGACCTGGTCCAAGAGCTCTGGCTTTTGACTCGGGAGCCAAGAAGACCTACAGGTGGATATGCCATCATCTGGGAATAGCTGTGTGACTTTAAGCAAGTCACTAGCCTTCTCTGAGTGTCTTCTGGCATGGGCAGTGAACACACTGCAGAGACAGAATTCGATAGAGAAGCTTATGTATTCTGTGCCTGGTGGGGGACTACACTGCCCTTGCACCCCTCTTTAGGGCCATTCCCAAGCCCTGGAAAGTATCTACCTTGGTCTCTGCCACTGTCCCCAGCAGCTCTGGCTATCTTTCCCTTTACCCCACAGCAACAGCCTGTGCCTTCGTCTTTGACTGTAGCACTGCCCTGTTGGAACTCTTCGATGGCTCCTGCTCAGCTTTCAAGTTCAAGGTCTTTTTTGTTTGTTTTTTGAGACAGGGTCTCATGTAGCCTAGGCTGGCCTTGGAATCATTATGTAGCTGAGGATGACCTTGAATTCCTGATTCTCTCATTTCTACCTCTGGAGTACTGGGATTATAGGCATATGCCACCATGCCAGGCAAGTTCAAGTCCCTTTAACAATGCCTCCAGCAAATTCCCGCCCCGAGCATTCTTCCTTCCCACTTCCTAAGCCTGATTGCCTTTGCTCAGCCACCTGCCTACTTGTCCCTGAACTCCTGCCCACACAGCACTTTTAGTCACTCTTATCTGCCTCCTCACAGGCTAACTCAAGACACAATCCATACGGCTACCCCTTCCTCCAGGAAGCCTTCCCTGACCTGATGGTGGGGCAAGGAGCTGGTCAGGCCTCTGTCACTGCATCTGAGTTGAGTCACTGTGGTAGCTGTCCACTGACAGTCAGCTCTGGAGGGAAGAGCCCTTGAGAGGACTCTGTATCCCCGGGAATGAGCTCAGTTGACCCTGCCTGGGCCATATGAGTAAACGTTTGTCACCTACTGACTGCAAGGATTGGCCTTCCTGCCCACTACACTTACTTAAAGGTCATTCCTAGCAACCAAGGTGGGAGGAATGGGAATACAGAGGGGAAGAGAGAGCTGTGTCCACCTAACCATGGATCTGAAGCCCCAAAGCTACAGCCTCTCCTCTGCTTCTCCAGCACCACCTGCCTGCTTCCCCTGCCACCCAACATCTAGGCCATTGGAGGGTGAAGGGCTCTACCACACCAGACCTCCATTGACCTTCCAGTATGTCACACTGGGGTGAGGCTGCGGGGCTCTGGGTCGAGGGGGTTTTTTGATGGAGGTGTGGACCATGGTGGCCACTCCCTCCCTGTGAGCTGGGCTCTGTGAGCAGGGCTCTGTGAGCAGGCCCTCTGATAGGGTATTGTTGCCCATCCCTTCTAGAACTGTGCGACAGTGTCAAGGTGGGGGAGGGGAGGTTGGGGGGCAGCAGAGGGACCCTGAAGGAGCTGAGGAATTTTTAAAAATATTTTATTGAGAGAGAGAGAGAGAGAGAGAGAGAGAGAGAGAGAGAGAGAGAAAGTGTTTATGCTTGAGCACAAGTGGAGGGCAGAGGAC
>NW_008351701.1:269355-281034 GCF_000622305.1 Nannospalax galili
AGAGAGAGAGAGAGAGAGAGAGAGAGAGAGAGAGAGAGAGAGGCTTGGATGCATACATGTAGCATATGTGTGGAGATCAGACAACTTTCCAGAGTTGATTCTCTTTCCACTATGGAATCCAAGAATTGAACTCACATTGTTCAAAAGCAGGTGCTTTTACCTGCTGAACCATCTTACCAGCCTGGGGCCTGAGGATTTATTTAAGGGTGTAGCCTTACACGTCTTCTTCCTGACTCTGGCCTCTCCCAGCTGCTGGTCTGTGTCTCTTCCTTTGGAAGGCCTTTGTAGACTAGACCCCGGCTTTTGTCCCTTATTTGCCCTCTCTGCAAATGGCTTACCTCAGCGGTATAAAAAAATCCCTTCTTCTTTAGCTGAGAGCACCCTGAATGGCCAGCCTTTCTCTCCCCTGTCATTGACCTACCTCAGAACAGCCCTCCAAAGCCTTCAACCACATTGATCTGCTCAACTACCACACCACACATATGGCATCTGGGTGACTTCCTCCCACCCAGGTTTCCCCTCTGGGCCCACCACTCTCCCTGCTGCTCCAACCTCTGGTTGCTGAGAGACTTACTGGGGTCCACATAGGCCCAGCTTGGATGGAGAGGTACAGCTGTGGGGGCTGGAGGGAAAGCCCCTGCCTTCAGTCCTTCCCCAGAGGTGGCCTCCTCATAGGAGGGTGGAGCCGAGGGCACTGCAGGAGCTCCCTTCTTCTCACCATTCGCCTGCTGCTGCCCCTCAGTCCCGGGGGCCTTGTTAGCCATGGAGAGCTGTGGGGTAGAGGCAGAGAGAAATGGTCACCTGGGAAAAGGCTTCCAAGCGCTTCTTGTCAGCCCCTCCATTCCTGTAATCTCCCTCTGAGCTCTTGCAACCTATGCTAGGGACTGGGTCAGACAAGAACCTCCCAGGTTCAGAACCAGCATAACTGAGTTCAGGAGGGGTGGGCCATTGGGGACACACAGGAGCTGGGAAAGGCTGGAAGCTGAAAATTCACAGGCATGCCCATCCTTGGAGGCCACAGGGCCATGTGCGGAAGGGGCTGAGCCTCTATGGTCCCACTGTTTCCCTGGTCTCTGGGGAAGGGCCTGACGCATAAGGAGACCCTATTATTGAACAACAGGTTCTCCCATTTGATCTTCTTGCAACCTTTGCTTACTGTAGTCAACCCGTTTTAAAATGAGGACACTGAGGATCAGAGAGGAAGAACGATTTGTCCAAGGCCACAGGGCTACACATGGCCTTCTGGGATGCTGGGCCCATGCACATAGTCCACTTAGACAGGCTGCTTTCTGCTGGGCTGGAGATACACCAGGAGAGTAGGGTGGGGGTGAGAGGGGCAGCAGGAAGGAAGGAAAGAAGAGGAAGGGCCTGTAGGATGGAGGGAGGGCAAGTCCTGCTGAAACTTCAGCCTCTCCTCCAACCAAAATAGAATCATGGAATGTCATTGCTGGAAGGAAGGAAACATCTAGTTTGGTCCCTTCCTTTCCTTAAGATAGGGAACTGATCCCCTGGGGGAAATCTGCCTAGGGCAGGCAGAACACTCCAGTCTGTTTACACTCAGCTATGCCCCCTGCCTGCAAGGGACACCTTGGTGGGAGGATGACAGCTCTAAGAATCAGGGAAGGAGAGGCTGGCACTGGAAGGGTGTGAAGCAGGTACAGCCATGAAAGGACTGTCCTCAGAAGGTGCCATTTCGGTCTGCTTGCAGATGCCAAAGGGAGTCAGCTGAGGAGGCCCAATGATTTCAGTTCCTCCACAGTCCAGAGATCGCTGGACTCGGGAGGCTTGCAGTCATCGTGAAAACCTGTGAGTGGGCTGGAAGCAAGGGACCAAGGAGAAGAAGAGACTGTTCCACCAGAACAGAAAACAGCATCAGCTCCTGACTGGTGGGGTGGGAGTAGAAAGGAAGGAGGCTCTGCTCCTCCCTACTCAACATCCCCAGGCTCCTGCAGAAGGGACCCGGACTGCAGCCCTCTGCCGACTTCATCATGCAGTCTGGAGGGGACATGCCTAGAGAAGCTGCCTCAGCCTCCATCCTTCCACCCTTCTACCCCCCACCACCTCCAGGGCCCCACCTCCCCTCAGAAGCATAAGGCATTCCCCAGTGATGTCTGCCTAATAGCAGGAGGTGGTATCACCCAATGACATCATTTTGAGGCCCTTGAGGAGCTTAAAAAACAGGAGGGTCTGAGGGCCCAAGGAGGGATGCCATTGGCTCTGAGGCTGTTCTCAGAGGAAAGAAGGGGGATGTAGGGGAGGGCCTTTTCCTGTTTTCCCTGCCCAATCCTTAGCACCCTTGAACGGAGGGCTGGAGAACCCTCCCCCTTTGCCCTAAGCCCTAGCGACTGTATAATTCCACAGGCTGTTGCTGTTACGTAAGCCTCCTGGACTACCCAAGTGTCTGCCCAGCCCTCCCTCCCTCATTTAGGCCTAGAACTGGGGGTGGGGCAGTGGGGGAAGAATATGTTTTTATCCCATCTAGTCCCATGGCTGATCAAATCAAAAACAAAAATCAGAGCATTCTGCTTCAGGGTTGCCGTAGCAACCCCCAACTATAGGGGATGCATCCAAATATCCAGATGTGGAATGATGAAGGGAGTTTCGAGAGGTGTCTGTGGAGGGTGTGGGAGATGACCCTAAAGTGGATGGGTCAGGCACTGGAAGAATACCCATAGGCACTCTGGGAACACCCTCAAGGCTTACCCTGCCCCCTCAAGGTTCACCCAGACCCCTGAGCAGATGCACACACACATACGTGTCACTCTCCTCATCCAGGATGGCTCCTTACAGGGGCTGGGGCACCATGAGGAGTTCTGTGGTACCAAAGCACAGGGTAAAAGGGAGACAGAGTAGGAAAGGAGAGTCTTGAGGGTGAGGAAGGAGTTGGGCCCATTCCTTGAAATGAGCCGTTTGGTCCTCTGACTTCAGCAAGGGACACAGAGGACCTTTGCACTAGAGGCAGGAGAGGATGCTTAAAGTAGTCCAGAAAGCTTGCTCAGGATGACAGGGCGACAAGGAGCCCAGAGGGTGGAGGATGGTGCAGGCGGGGAGGTGGGTCGGGGGGATGCTGGTACCTTTCCCTGGGTCATGGTGCCGTCTCTCGAGGAAGGGGTCCCTGGGGCAGCGGCGGCCGCTTGGGTCACCACAGCCTGCCTGCGTCTCTTCCTTCCGCCGCGTGGATTCTAGCAACATCCACTGCAGCCGGGCCAGGCGTACCAGAGCGGAGCGTACCATCCTCCTGCAGGGGGGTGGGGGAGGGCCAGAGGATGCTGCAGAGGACGCAGGACCCTGCACATTCCAAAGCCCGGGCTGAGACATGCACTTGTCTCCTTTGCTCACTCTCCCCGGTGCCTTCAGTGGTCCCGGGGGCGGGGGGGGGGGCGGCATGGGAGCACGGCACCTTGAAGCAAAGGGTGGATGAGTCCGTGGGGTGGGAGAAGGCCCGGGGACTCCCTGACACCCGACTAGCTGAGGTTGCCCGTCCGCCTGCCAGTAACCAGAGCTGGAGTCAGAGCCTCATCTCCTCACTATCTCTAGGCAGGCAGGCTCCTGCTTTATTCCTGCCTCTTTTCAGTCTCCCATAATTCCATCCTTTCCCCATTCCAGAGCCAGTCCACCCTTCTCCCCAGCCTTGTCTTTGGGGGTTCCGTCCTCACTAGTCCCCATTTTCTGCAGTTGTGCAATGCCACTGTGGGGTTTGCAATCTCAGGAGCTGGGCTCAAGTCCCAACTTAGTCATACACTGGCTCTGTGACCTTCACAAGGCTCTTACCCTCTCTGAGCTGCAGCATCTCCTATGAAAAGGATGCTAAGAGCAGGGCTTTGTCTTCTGTTGATGTCAGACTCACGGCAACAGGAACACACACACACCAAAGACAGGAAATGCTGCCAGGGTGGGATCTGTGAGCAACTGGGGAATCTCTGATTACAGTGTCCCCATCTCCCTTCTCCCAAACCCAGGGCCAGCACCAGAGCAGACTAGAAGACGGAACCTCCTGGAGAGGGTGGGAAACCAAGTCCTGAGGCAGACGGAGTGGCCACTTACTTTCTGCTCCTGGCTGTCCCACCCTCATTCTCTGTAACCCCTCCTCCAACAAGCCATCTCTAGACCGCAGCACTGCTGCTCTGCCATGTCTAGACCGCAGCACTGCTGCTCTGCCATGTCTAGACCGCAGCACTGCTGCTCTGCCATGTCTAGACCGCAGCACTGCTGCTCTGCCATCTCTAGACCGCGGCACTGCTGCTCTGCCATGTCTAGACCGCAGCACTGCTGCTCTGCCATGTCTAAGACCGCAGCCTCTGCCATCTCTAGACCGCAGGACTGCTGCTCTGCCATCTCTAGACCGCAGCACTGCTGCTCTGCCAACTCTAGACCGCAGCACTGCTGCTCTGCCATCTCTAGACCGCAGCACTGCTGCTCTGCCATCTCTAGACCGTGGCACTGCTGCTCTGCCATCTCTAGACCGCAGCACTGCTGCTCTGCAGGGGTGTTCTGGAGGCGCTTTTTTGTTTTTTTGTTTTTCTTTTCCTGTTTGAGGGCTTCAGGAGCAAGGGGTTCCCCAGCTGGGGAGGTTCTGGGACCCCATCCTTGAATCCTTAACCCAGTGAATGGGTGTTATGCTTTCGGAGGTGGGGAAGTAGGGAGAATGTCAAGGCTCTTGTGGAGTAATGACATGTCAAAGACATGCTTCAGAAGGAGACAGCTGTGGTGATTTTTGTTGTTAGAGCCGTTATCTTAAACTAGAAAGGAAAGAGATGTCGTCTGGGACTAGCATCTACGAGGAGTGGGAAGAGGAGAGGCAAAGGTACAGGGTTGAGCCTGCAGCTCGACCACAGCTGTGACTGTGGTGGCTTCAGTGACAGGCTCAGAGCCCAGGCGCTCCAGAGCAGCCTCCTGGGGCCCCAGCTCTGGTCCCGGACAAGATGCTGCATTTGTCTGGGCCTCAGTTTCCTCATGTGTCATAGAAGGTTGTGAGAACTAAGGGAGTTAGGATTGATAAAGCACTTAGCACAGAGCCATGTGTTTAATGATGCCTGTTTAGAAACTGAAAAACAAGTGATCCAAGAATACAAAGAGCTCAGGGCAGGGCTGACAGGACTTGGGAAGAGGCTGGGTGTGTGATAAAGGGAGAGGAGGCATCAGAGGGATGGAGTCTTGGGAGGCTGAGATGCTAGGAATGAGCTATACTCAGTGGGCCACACTGCTAGCTGGAGACTCCTAGAGCTGGGAGAGTGGTCCTGGCACAGTCTCCTCCTGTGTGGCCCTGGAGGTGCCATGCACTGTGTGCCAGTATGTCACCTGCTTCCTGCCTGAAATCCAGCCTGGGGACCTCAGAAGAAGCAGTGGGCAGCTGGACTAGGCTGGACCTGGGGCTCTGGCTCTAATTGAATGGTATGTGGATGGTGGCTGAACCTTGGAGTGTGTGAGGGCATTCTGGAAACAGAGATCAAGGAGAGAAGAGGGTAAGTAGGCAGGTACAGCAGCTATGGCAGAAGACAAGAAGCAGTCCTTCCTTTCCTGTGGCATAGTCCCTGACATCTTCAACAAGCCATCTAAGGTGAGAGTGGAGGGGAAGGGCCAGTATGTTCAGGGCTCTGTTGTGGTGGGAAGGCATGAGCTCTGCCACTTCCTCTCTCTCTTTTCATGTCCACACCGTGGCAGCCCATCCCACTCCACATTCTGCTCAAGTTGCCAGCCAGCTCAGTTTGGAGCCAGTGCCAGGGAGGGGAGGGGGATGAAGGTGTGGACAGAAGCCACTTCTCATTTTACAGACATGGGAATGGCAGGCCAAGAGACTGACTAATCCAAAGTAACATGACTTGCTGGGGGCCAAGCCAGGATGAGGAGAGTGAGTTCCCAGCCCAGGGACCCTCAGATGGTTTCAGGGGCCACATGTCGGGGGGGTGCAGAAGGAGAGATGGGAAGGCTTCCGACTTTTAGGGTGGCACAGAGCTATTCAGCACCGTTCCTTGCCAGGCCTACACACCTCCTGCCCTCCCCTCTGCCCCCCAGTCCCTGTGGGTGAAGTGAGAGTGTTTCTTTCCTCTCCTCTTCCTCCTCCTCATCTCCCTCATCCTCTTCTTCCTCCTCTTCTGTTCTTGGTTTTGCTTTCTGAGTCAGGCTCTCTGTGTCGCCCAGCCTGGCCTTGACAACCCATCCCAGGCTTTTTTTTTTCTTCTTTTTTTGGTCCTTTTTGAGACAGGGGCTCCCTGTAGCTCCAGCTGGCCTGAATTCACTATGTAGACCAGGCTGGCCTGGAACTCACAGAGATCCGCCACCATGCCACCATCCCATGCCTGGCCATCCCATGCTTTTTTTTAAAAAAAATTATTTATTATTTTTTATTTTATGAGTGTATTGCCTGCATGTTATGTAAGTGCACCTGTGTCACGCAATGCTCATGGAGGTCAGAAGAGGGATCCCCTGGACCTGGAGTTACGGATAGTTGTTAGCTACCATGTGGGGGTTGGGAATCAAACCTAAGTCCTTTGCAAAAGCAGCCAGTGCTCTTAACCACTAAGCCATATCTCTAGCCCCCTATCCCATACTTTTAAGGCCCAAAATGGGAAATTAGGGCAGGAACAGAGCCCACCAGGCTCACAGTGGGCAGATGTCACAGAGCAGACCACAGTGGTAGGTGCTCCAGGCAGCTTAGGCAGGAGGTTGGAGGTTGTGCTGATGGACCCTCCCATATCTATGGCTTTTCCCCAACAAATGCCAAAGCCTGCCATTTCCTGCAGTTTCTCTCACTGTTAATCATAGGGGCCCTTCTCTACCCCCAGTCCTGCAGCAAAGAACAGACACTTCTGTGCTGTTAGCTGGAGCCTGACCCCTCTTTGGAGGGTATAGATCAGCAGTAGAGCATTTGATTGCATAGCCCTTCTTTGCTGGGGTGTTCATTTCTGGCTCCCCACCCCTCATCTCAATACACATTAGGCCTCCCTAGATACAGTCTCTAAAACACAGGCTGCCAAAAGCCCAGGCCTTGGCAAGCAGCAACACTCTGCTTGCAAGGTATGGGCCCATCCCTGCCCTTCTTTCTGCCCCATGCCTAGGCTTTGCTGAGATTTAGGTGGGGTGGGGCGGGGGCTAGCCAGTGTCTGGGGCTGGAGCAGGCCCTCAATGAAGCAGGAGAAGGGTCCTCAAGCTCTCCCCCACCTCACCTCTAGAGAACCATGCTCTCTGTTCTATTCCCTTTCAGACCTGGTTCAGGTTCCTTGCAGAGTAGGAAAAAATGAGTTTTCCAGGAGCCCAGGTTCCAGTCCAGACTTAGCCATTAACTGGCAGGAAACCTTTACAAGTAATTTCTCTCCTCTGGTCTTAGTGCTGGCCCTGCCCAGTTCCTGAGGTGGTCACGAGTTTTCTTACCATCATACATGCTGCTTTGTGTGCCTTTCTGCTTGTCCACCAGAAGGAATGCTCCCTAAAGATACAGGCTGTGTATCCTGATCCTCAGTCCTTGCCCTGTTCCTGACCCCTGTGCCTGTTCACTAATAAAGACTATAGACTCTGAAATCAGATCAGCGTGGCTGTGAATTCTGGTTCTTCCCTAACCCAATGAATGACCTTAAGTAGTTGTTGAACCTCTTTGAGCTTTACAGTTTTCCTCACCTATAAAGTGAACATACATTAATTAACTTACTTATCCAATAACTTTAAAAAATATTTTATTATTTTTATGTGTATGCATGTATTGCCTACATGTAGGTAAGTGCACCCGTGTCATGCAATGCCCTTGGAGGACAGAAGAGGCTGTCGGATCCCCTGGAACTGGAGTTACAGACAGTTGTTAGCTGCCATGTGGGTTGAAGACCTAGTGTATGTCAAGCATTGAGCTTTATATGGTGATATACACACTGAAGTACACATACAGATCCCAGCCTTTGGGGCTCACTAAGACTATTAGTGCCTGGCACAGGCAATGATCATGAGGACCCAGTGACATGATCTATGGAGAGGGCTCAGCATGGTGTCTGGCACATAGTAAGCCATCTATTGAGAATCTATTATGCTCTGGTACCATGTAGTATTCGGAGGAAACAGAAGTGTAGGACATTTATCCACACCCTCAAGGGACCCACAGCCAAATGTACCTAGTATGTGTTGTACAGGCACCATCTTCATCATTGTTCAGAAACTTATGACCAGTACTAACTAGTACTGTACACTGCAAAGAACCATAAAATTCTAGAATGTCAGGTGTACTAGAAACAGCTGCTGGTCTTTGCATGATTGATGGTTGACAACACTGGGATGTCAGGAGATTCAGACAAAGGAGAGGTTATATCTGGTCAGAGTGTCAGAAAGTACTGGTGTGCCATAACTAGATGGTAAGATGCTATTACTGAAGACACAGCAACTTTGGTTACAAGACACGGAGAAATCAAGCTGGAACTAACCTGAAAACTTCCCTGCTGGAGTGTCCATAATGCCAGAAGGTGCTCTGTAGATGGCTGCAGGAGAATTCGCAGAGAAACCGCTCTGCAATGGGCAGCAGTTTTTGCAGTTGACTCATTACTGGTCAAAGTGCCGAGAATAAGTGACTGTTGAATGCTCAGCATTAAATGGGATGTCTATATCAACTCCCCCAACCGAGAGCTCAGGTAACAGTGGAAGAGGGAGATGAAAGAATGTAAGAGCCAGAGAATGGGGAGGAGTGCTGTGAGATGCTGTCTTCTGGACGTGACATGGCTGTGATACTCTTGAACTCACTGTAGCTGCGGTCACCTGCACAAGATCCAGCTAACAAGATCAGTCAACATTCCAGCTGGCAGCACTAACTGGATTCAGTTTGTTACAAAAAAAAAAGGAGGAGTGTTAAAGTTTTGGAAAATAAAAGGAAAAAGAGGAGCAGGAGACAAGCAACCAGAGCCAGACGTGCAACAGGCAAGGAGTAGACCTTCCTGTATTCAAAGAAGATACAGGGAGAGGTAGAGGCTGACTGTGGGAACCAAGCTTTTACAGCTAGACAAAGAAAACGGGGTTTTTATACCAGGGTTGTGGGACACAGCTACACTTAGTGGGGAGTTGAGTTAGCGCCCGGGCTTGGTGTCTGTCCTTGGAGTGACTGAGGGTCTCCTTCTCAAGATTATTTCCCCAGAAACTGGCAGGAGTGTTATCTATGGCCTTAGAGGAGACAAGTGGGCTCCACAAACACTTTTTCTCAGGCTTGGGAGTGACCAACTGATAAGCGGTGGAACAGAGCCAGGAGTGAGCAAGGCCAGGCTGCCAATTAAGGGCCAGTTAGACACTTTAAGGGATTTATGGCTTTCCCTAATGAGGCTTGTGGCTCTTCTGCAGTTCACACATTCTATCAAGGTGGAGGCCATACAGATGGGAAAGGGAGATGTTGTGGGGTGTCTGGGGTGGAGAGGAAAGGAGGAGTTGGGGTGGACAGGGTCAAGATACGTTGTATGCATGTACAAAATTATCAAAGAATAAACAAAAGATATTTTAAATTTTATTTGTTAACTTTTATTTTTTAATTATTATTATTATTTTTTGGTCTTTTTGAGACAGGGTCTCCCTGTTGCCCCAGCTGTCCTGGAACTCACTCTGTAGACCAGGCTGACCTTGAACTCTCAGAGATCTGCCTGCCTCTGCCTCCCAAGTGCTGGAATTAAAGGCATGAGCCACCCTGCCTGGCTTGTTTATTATTTTTATTTTATGTGTATGAGTGCATTACCTCCATTTGTGTAAGTGCACCATGTTGTTCAATGCCTGTGGAGTTCAGAAGAGGGCGTCAGATGCTCTGGAACTGGAGTTACAAGCAGTTGCTAGTTGCCATGTGGGTCCTCAACAAGAACAGCCAGCGCTCTTAACTGCTGAGCCATCTTTCCAACCCTTATTTACTTTTATTTTATGTGTTTGAGTGTTTTACCTGCATGTATGTATGTGTATCTGTGTCATGCAATGTCTGTGGAGACCAAAAGAGGGCATGGAATCTGCTGGAACTGGAGTTACATTGCTAGCTGCTGTGTGGCTGCTGAGACCTGAACTCAGGTTCTCTGAAAGAGCAGCCAGTGCTCTTGACTGCTGTACCGCTTCTCCAGCACCAAATGGCATTTTTAAAATGAAAACGGGCTGGAGGGAAGTGGGCTACTTTTTCGTCTATAGATGGAAGAACAGCGTGAGAGTCAACAGAGCCAGGGAGGGGAGGGGAGGGAGGTCCTTCGGCCAACCAGAGCAGCACGCAGATAAGAGCAGGGGTAAAGGAGCATGAGGCACCAACTTGGTAGTCAATTCCAGGAGCAAGAGGGCCTCTTAAACAGAGAGACTGGAGGCCAGTCCAGGCAAGGCAGCTATGTTCACCAGCACGAAAGCAACCATCTAAGAGAGGGAGTTTGAGGAATCCCTTCTCACCCTCTCTCTACTCTTGGCTAAGGTGACAGCAGAATCAAAATGCCACCATTAGGAATTCATTTCCTGGTCCAGCAAGATGGCTCCATTCAATGGGTAAAGGTGCTTACTTCACAAGCCTGATGATTTGAACTGGATTCATGGTACCCATGGTGGAAGAGGGAACCAGTTCCCAAAAGTTGTCCTTTGACCTCCATGGCATGTATACCCTCATACATACACACAAACACACACACATGCACGTACACTAATAATAATAAAGATAAAATAAAATAAAAAGAAATTCATTTCCTTGGGTAAGTGTATTAGTCACTTTTCTGTTGCTGTGAAAGAAACACTGACCAAAGCAATTTATAAAAGGAAGAGTTTATTTGAGCTTAGGGTTCCAGGGGAATTCCAGTCTGTCACGGCAGGGAGGCATGGCGTCACAGGTGGCTGGTGCAGGAACAGCAGAAGCTAAGCTCTGCATCTTCCAGCAGGCAGGCACAGGAAACGAGAGCAACTGGAGGTCCGGCAAGGCTTAAGAATTCTCTAAGCCCACCCCCAGTGACGTGCTTCCTCCAGGATAGCCACACCTTCTAAAACCTCCCAAAACAGCATCACCATGTGGGGACAAAATGTTCAAATACTTGGAGCCTATGGGGGACATTTTTATTTAAACCATCACAGTAAGCATTCAGACCAAGAGGTTTTAGGTAAGAAGCAAATTATCTCTAAATGAATGGCTCTGGGCCAAGGAGGGAGTAGCTAGCAACAGTGAAAAGCTAGGCCAGGCCAAAGGGGCCAAAGCCCTCTGCCTGCCAGGTCCTGTGCATGACCTTGACTATGAAGGCCTTCCACAGCTGATGGAGGCTGGTCAGGTCACTGGGAAGAGACAGGTAGGTGTTGGAGTGGTCTCCATGACTGTCCCTTCCTGCTGTTCCAATGGGATGGAAATGCTGAGCCCACTGGGCAAGGCCATTGTCTCAGCATGGCTGGCCCTGTAGCATTGTGCTTGCTCTGCATGTGTCCAGATGGGAACCTGTATACATTCATACAGGTTGGAATGCATCCAGCCTGCGTGTCTTGTGTGTGCTGGGAGGGCAGAAGTAACGAGAGACTCCATTTCTGCTCTCCTAGATCCTACAATGTGGAGGAGAGTGGACCTTTAAAAGCCCCATGAATGCCTCATCCCACATAGATGTTAAGGTTCAGATAGCCCTGCCCCCTCACCAACAGGATCCCAAGGACTTCTCATGCTCCTGAGAAAAGGGAACCTATCTGATAAGCACCTTGGTCTTTGAAGTCAAGAGAAGCAGACTTTTCTCCACTGTTTGGCCA
>NW_008351701.1:281314-288538 GCF_000622305.1 Nannospalax galili
TGTGTTCCTTTGCTAATAAACCCTATTTTGATGGAGTTTTAGCTGTGCCTCGGTGCCTCATCGTCCATTCGCTCATTCTTCGCCAACTTTTTACCTATCAATAGACTTCTCCTGAAGCCTCTGCCTAGAGGGAGCGGACTACAGTGGCTCAGCTAGGAGGGAACTATTCAAGGAAGCCTCTAAAAACCTGTAGGGCAGAGAGTGGGACTAAGGAGGGAAGCAGCAGGAGCGCTGGACCAGATGCTCTGAGATGGGTGGGGTCAATGGGTTGGAGGGGATTTTGGAAGTTAGGAGGAGGGGCTGAAGGGAGAGGTGGCCCCTCTGACTGCAGCACAGAGAAGAGACTGAGCATAGCAGTGGTGCCTGCAGGGGAGGGCTGTCAGGGCCTGGGCCTGGGCTCAGGGTGGGTGGTGATGGTGAAAATGCACAAGGTGTTTCTTGGACAAATGACTAGGGTTTGGTAAACAGGGGAGGAGCTCCAAGCTTGAGCCCCACAGAAACAGGAGGAAGGACCAAAGAGGGAAGTACAGCCTGTTCCTGAACCACCGCATTGGTGGTGAGGAACTTGGTTCTCTCCCAAGCCCCTGCACTCCCCAGCTAGGTGAAAGGACCAGGATAGGCCCACAGTGAGAACAGTAGCTAACTCTAACAGAGTACTCCACAGGGGCCAGGAATGTCCTTTGACAAATGTCCCTGTTGTTTCCTGACAGCAGGAGGCCTTTGCCCATCTCCATTTTAGAGGAAAGGTGAGTCATTTGCCTGGGGCTTCTGCTACTAGAAAGGGATGAGCTAGCTTCCTTCCCAGCCCTGAGAGGCCGAAGTCAGGACCCCGAGTCCCACCCACTGTGGAAGTTATGTCTTAGTGTCTCAGGGTCCCTGGGGTTAAGTGGGGCTAAAGACAGCTCCTTCATTGAGCCAAGAGGCTCTTTGTGTGGTGTGAGATGCCGAGTAAGTTCTGTGTCTCTTCCCTTTCTCTTGAGCAAAGAGCAACGTTTCCTGCCAGGAGCCTTGTAAATATTTCAGTGGTGTCTCTGTAGTGTGTGAAGTTTGTTCACAGCTTGCAGACCAGGAGGCAACCCAGGACTTGTTGCAAGTGTCTGATCAGCACATTGTTGTTGTTGTTTTTTTTTTATAAAAGACCTTTGTACAGAACAGCTGAAGGTCACCAGTGTGAGGCAGATTTATAGACTTTTTCTGGTTCAAGGCCAGATGACTTGACCCAGGGTCCCATTTTACAAATAGGGCCACAGTCAACGCCCACTGTTCCTGGGTTTCCCCACCTGTAAGTTCATACCCAAGCATGGGCCAAGCATTCTGTCACATAGGGGACTTGGACTTGGGGACTGTGCCCACAGGGGGAAAAAAAAAAAAAAAAAAGAAAAAGAACAGGCTGTGTCAGAATTGAGGGCAAACTGACCCGGGTGTGTGAATCCAGGAAACTTGGCCTCCCAAGGGTGGACCTAGGTACACATAACCTCCCCAGAGGCAGGGAGGGGAGGTTCAGGGAGGGGAGGCAGGGGAAGCCAAATGTGAAGCCTGGAGAGCATGACCTCTCAAGGTGTCCTCCCACTTGATGTGGGTGTTGCAGGAGGAAGTGGCTTGACTGGGTCCACAAGAGGGAGCATATGGATCAGTTGAAAGAAATCAAATGAAGGGGCTGGAGAGATGGCCCATTGGGCAAGAGCACTTGCTCTGCACGTGTGAGAAGCTCTAGCAGCCACATAAAAAGCCAGACACTGGGGCTGGAGAGATGGCTCAGCGATTAAGAACACTGGCAGGTCTTCCGGAGGACCTAGGTTTGATTCCCAGCACCCACATGGCAGTTAATAATTATTTGTAATTCCAGCTCCAGGGGATCTGACGCCCTCTTCTGGTCTCTGCAGGGCAATGCATGTAGGTGGTGTACTTACATATATGCAGGCAAAACTCCCATACACATAAAATAAAAAAAATTAATAAAATATTTTTTAAAAAGCCAGGCATAACTGTGTGTGTGCCTATAACCCCAGCTTTGGGAGGCAGAGAAAGGAGGATTCTAAGAACTCACTGGCCGGCCAGCCTAGACTGAGGTGAGCTTCCAGTTCAGCGAGAGACCCTGTCTCAAGGCAATAATGAAGAGATTGGTAAAGACACTTGATGTCCTGTGCTGGCCTTTCTATATGCACACGAGCACACACACCCACACACTCACAGGCAGGCACCACACATACACTACACACATAATACAACACACACAAATAAATTAAATAACTTAGAAGAGGAGGAGGTTTGACTACAGAGCCCTGAGGCAGCCAGCTCAGCTGGAGCCTTTGAGCTGTTCGCCTCTCACCCAGCCCGTGGTATGAGGCTGTTTAGGTGACAAGCATGTGGTCATCAGAGTCCAAACCACATTCTTAGATGCTGTGGAGGGGCCGGCAAGTGAGCAAAGGCACTTGTTGCACAGCGTTGATGACCTGAATTCAATCCTTGGAACCCACTAAGAAATGCCAGATGTGGTAGCTCCCACCTGTAATCCCAGCGCTACGAATGGGTAGGGGAGGGGAATCCACAGGGAAGCTCACCTACACAGTGCACTGGCAGAACAGCAAGATAGACCCTGCCTCCAAACCAGGTGGAAGGAGAGACACCGACTCTTGACAACTTGTCCTCTGACTCTATGCATGCACTGTGGCACAATAAATAAATAATATGTAAAATTATCCAGAGGAGGAGGGAAACAGGCCTAAGCCAAACTCAGTCCTGCGCAGGCTGGAGTAAGAGCATAGCAGGTGACAGAGAGCAGTGACCTCCTTTTATATATTAAATATATATTGCTTTTTTCCAATTAAATAAATACTCAATACATGCTCATAATTTTAAGAATTTTAAAGGGTTGGAAGTATAGTTCAGTGGTACACACTTGTATGACATGTACAAGGCCCTGGGTTCAATTCCCAACAAAAGGATGTAACTTTTTTTCAATTTATTTTCATTTTATGTATATGAGTGTTCTGCCTGCATGTATGTAAGTACACCTATGCCATGTAACACTTGATGGGGCAGGGGTAGGGGTGGGGGCAGAAGAGGGTGTCAGAGGCCCTGGAACTGGAGTCATGGGTAGTTGTTAGCTGCCGTAGGGGTGCTGGGAACCGAACTTGGGTCCTCTGTGAG
Organism: Nannospalax galili; assembly: GCF_000622305.1. Lineage (NCBI taxonomy): Eukaryota > Metazoa > Chordata > Mammalia > Rodentia > Spalacidae > Nannospalax > Nannospalax galili. The sequence continues at coordinate 284,465 of NW_008351701.1, forward strand.
AGCAGCTACTTCTCTTAACTGCCGAGCCATCTCTCCAGCCTTGTGGGTGTAAATTGTTTAAAGAAAATGTAGAAAACTAAAATAAAGAAAATAGTTACTCAGTTCTAAAACCCAGAGCAAAACACAGGTGTTCTGCCTTCTGCCTCCTGGTCTTTCCTCTCTGTTGTGACGCTTCCCCTGTCTCTGAAGGTTGTAGGTAAAGCATTTTGTAGGTAAAGCTTTGGCAGATGCGGTTGAAGGATTCAAAATGGAGGTGACAACTGAGATGGGTGGGTAGAGCCCACAAGCAGAAGGCACCCTTAAGGTCCCTGGATTCCCAGCCCCTCAGCTCTCAGCCTGGGTTCTGGCCTGGTGCCCCAGGCCGAGGTTCTGGGCAGGGACAGTAGGCTCATCACCCTTCTTCCTGGCAAAGTCTCTCAGGGAGATGAGGACTGTTTCTTGGACAATGGAGTTGAGTTTCCAGCTCCAAACCCAAGCACACTTCATCAGCACATTCCAGGCTGATGAAGGTATGTGCTGCCCAAAGTGTGACATCTACCAGCCACATGAAGCTGTTGAGCACTTCACTGTGACTAGTCCAAATTGAGACGTGCTATAAATGTAAAATACACACTGCACTTTAAAGACACTGAACAGCAAACACAGAGTACTTTATTCATAACTTTTTATATTGATTACATGTTGAAGGGATAATATTTCAGGTATATTGGGTTAAATAAAATATATTGCCAAAATTGATTTTACTTGCTCTTCTTACTTTTCCAATGTGGCTGTTAAAGCCATCTAAGTTGTGTCTCATATCTCCTATTGAACCGAGCTGATTTAAATTACACCAATTCCCCTCTGCCCATTCCTTTTAGAGGAAACTCAGAGAGAGAAGTGGGAGACTCTTGGCCTGTGATGCAATGGAATTAAATCTGTCCAGATCAGACCAGAGTGGGGTGGTATAGAAGCTGGGGCGTAGCCAAGCCCAGTGGCCCCTGAGAAAAGGAGAGAGGGGCTGGCATTCTTCTCTTCTGCCCTCATATTTCTTTGTTCATGTGGCTGCGTCCCCTAGGCTGTGACAACCTTAGCAGGACCATGCTTCATTCATTCAGTATTTGTAGGGCCAAGTACAGTGCATGCTGCAGGGTTCAGAAACGTGCACACAATCAATGGTGAAGTGAGGGACGTGAACCCTAACCCACACAACAAGGACTGCTGAGATGCCAGAACTGTAGACTCAGGTGGCTCCAAGGCTCACAATATTTGCAGATTTTAATCCTTGAATCCTGGTGGTCATCCCCAGAAGCAAGGAGGCCAAATTCTACACCCATGAATATATTTCTCGGCTGGAAACAACTGAGAGCAGGCAGTGAGGGAGCCCCGAGGTCACTGCATCAATTTCACCTCTGCCTTCTGCAGAGGAGCTGCTGACCCATTCCTGCAGTCAGCCTTAGAGCACCAACCTGGACCTTCAAAAATGCACTCACCTGAGAGAATGTGCAGGAGGTGGCCTATGCTTAGGTCAGGGTGATGAAGGCTGTGCCAGTAGCCAGGCAGAAGGAAGCCCTCAGAAGCCCCAGCTTGGCACACTCTGCCCCCACTTCAAGCTGGGGCCCCACCCTCACCTAGTTCATAGGTCAGTGACTTTCAGGAGCCATCTCCTCACACACCTTGGCTCTCGAGGTGGGGTCCCACTGGTAAGTTCCCATGGTCTGCACCCTCAGCCAGCCTCTTCTTGTCATCAGCATCAGAGACACGGCCCAAAAGCTATCACCAGCCCAAGGAGTTCCCTCCCCCTTTAGGGACCTCTGCTCAGGTAAAGCCAGATGGTTGGCTATACTGCAAAAAGAATTTAAAGACCGGTCAGAGTGAAAAAAAGGTAGTGAGTTTATTATATATTTTTATTTTATTTTATTTATTTATTTGTTCATTTATTCATTTATTTATTTATTTTGTATGTGTGTATTGCCTGCATGTAGGTAAGTGCACCTGTGTCATGCAATGCATGAGGAGGACAGAAGAGGATGTCAGATCTCCTGGAACTGGAGTTATGGACAGTTGTTAGCTGCCATGTGGGTGCTGGGACTTGAACCCAGGTCTTCTGCAAGAACAACCAGTGTTCTTAACCACTGAGCCATCTCTCCAGCCTGAGTTTATTATATTTTTAAGGAATTACAATTTAGGAATGAGAGAGAAGGTACCACTATGCTAAAACTCAGGGTTATAGATTTTCAGTGGTAAGTAAGCACAGTTAATCTGTTGTTTCTAACATCTTTGCTTGAGATGAGATGTCTTTAGGAAAGTATACAGGATCTCTAGGCAAATTTTGCTTTAACAGTTATGTTGAAGTTTCTTGGCTCTCAGCCTAAAAGAAACTAAATCCCAAGAAAAGGGTTTCTTTACTTCCCATGTCCCCTAATTTTTCGTGTCTTTATCCTGCCTCATTCTACCCAGTAATGGGCAAGGCAGGGATGCAGTAGGGCCAGGAGGGCATGTGAGGACAGACAGCATGCCACAACGGTAGCATGGCTACATGGGTGAGTGGTTAGCTCTGTAGCCTGCTGAAGCATGCTAGTCCAGGACTCTGCAGATGCAACACCCAGCTTCAGAGCTCAGCGAGGCAGATTTTAGTTTCTTTAACTTTAAAATGGGCACAAGAGTCCAGGAAGATGGCTTAGCAGGTAAAAGCATTTTCAGCACAAGCCTGATTCCTGGAACCCACAAGAAAAAGCCAGAAATGGTGGCACACGTCTATAATCCCAGTGCTCCTGTGGAGGGAGGGGAGGCAGAGATAGGAGAATCTTGTGAGGGAAGCTGTGAGCCAGCTAACCTAGAGCATTAAGTACAACAGAAACAAGAGAGACCTTGCCTCAGTAAGGTGGAAGGAGAGAACTGACTCTCTAAAAGCATTCTTTGACCTACACACACACACACACACACACACACACACACACAATTTTAAACTAACGCAATAAAATAGGCACAAGTCAAATCACCTAGTACTTATGGTTTGTGGAATCAGTGATTTTTTATTTTGTGTGGTGGAGGTGGGGCTTGCAGGTGCATGCATGCCATGGTGTGTGTGTAGAGGTCAGAAGACAATGCTTGGGAGTTGGTTCTCACTTATTGAGGCAGGGTCTCTCTTGCCATCTCTGGTGCTGTGCTGCTTACTCTAGGTCAGCTGGCCTTCGAGCTTCTGGATGATTACCCTGTCTCTGCCTCCCCTTTCCCTGTAGGAGTGGTAGTATTACAGAGGCATGCCACCAAATCTTGCTATTTTACATAAGTTCTGAGAATCCAAATCCAGCTTTCGAAGCAAGTGCTTTTACCACTGAATCATCTTCCTAGCCCCAAATCAGTGATTTTCATTAGACAATTTTAATCCCTTTAGCATCTGGGGAAGTGAGGCCCAATCAGGAACAGCATCTGGACATACTCATAAAGACAAGATGATTTTACATTGTTTTTTTTCTTTCTTATTTTATTATTGAGAATTTCAAATACATACCACAGTGGAGGGAATAATATGATGACTTCCACATCACCCCAATATTTCATACCTATGGGTTTTCTAAAGATTTTTAAAAAATTTGTTTTTATTAAATTTTGTTGTATTCCATACAGAATATCTCAAACAATCTGAATCATCTTTACAGCCCCAGCCCCACCAGAACCCCCCCATAGTCCCCCACTGGAACCCATATACTCTGTCCTGGGTGTTAAGGCCCACTGTGTCAAGTCAGTGTCCCCAGACGTTCCCCACTGCAAGTCCATCCACTTGTGGTGTGGTCAGATCCCTCTCATCTATCCATCCAAACACCTATTCTTTTCTTCTTCTTTTTTTAACAGAGCATAGGATGGGGGTTATTTACAGAGGAGTGGGTGCCCCCCATTTACGGCTGCACTGGAAAGTCCACACTCAAATACAGATCCTGTGACTTCCCAATAGCAACAGAAAATGGTGAGAGAGGGGCCTCCTGGCATTCTTGGCTTATATATCCTTAGCCCCTCACCCACATGCAGCTAAGGTTGACTTACTGGGTGGGAGGGGTAACTGACTCCCCCCTTGACTCCTTGATGAGTGTGGGA
>NW_008351701.1:288872-290743 GCF_000622305.1 Nannospalax galili
ACATCCATCTAACAAAACAATTGCAGTGACTTCCCACTGGGGCCTATATTCTCCCCTGCCACAGGGGGTTGGCCTGGTGTACAGTACCAGATGTGTGTTCCACCCCTAGGAGTGGGCATTATATCCAATCAAAAATTTGCTGGTTGTACATACACTCCACACTCCACTATTGCACCAGCAGGAACATCTTGTTTGGTATGTTGATAGTGCAACACGTGGGGTCCGTCATTGAGCAGAATTATAGGGGATGATTCTCCCTCAGTCATCTGCATATCGCCTTTTGGCACCATGAAAGCAGGGAGTTTCCAGTTTAGTCCAAACTTGATTTCTCCCACTCCTGTGCTCACATCAAACAGTGTTCTTCAGCAATAGTGTCCCTCTGTCCACTTCTGGTGTACAGCCAACATTATTGGCAATGGCCTTCATTGTTTTGGGGACCTCCAGGGCCCCTCAGGCCAACAGCTCATAGAGGAGCAACCCATCTCTGGCGGTGGGATTTTCATTTAATAACTGTATCACTTCTGGAAGGGCTTGCTTCCATCCCTGTAGGGTTCCTTCTGTACTTAAGGCTTTTTAAAAATTGAGTATCTGTAGAATTTTTTCCTCTTTATTCCCATAGTTCTTTGTACAGCCCTCCTTCCCCCTTCCCTTTACCTGCTTTTTACACATTTCTCCCTTAGTAACCTCTTTATCCTACTATTCTCTTTAGGGTTCCTTCTTTCCCTCTACCTCCCTATTTCCCTTCCATATTCTTGGTCTCTGCAGTTGCCTCAGGATGTGCACTCACTTATAGGGATTTGGTGCTAGGATCCACAGATGAGGGAGAACATACGTCTTTTGTTTTTCTGAGTCTGTGTTACTTCACTGAGTATAATAGTTTCTACATCCATCCATTTACCTGCAAATTTCATTATTTCGTCTTTTTTTTTCAAATAAAAAAATTTATTGAGAATTTCATAATGCATATAAGGTGTTTTGATCAAATCCACGCCCACTCCCTCCCCTCCAACTCCTCCCATATCTCCCCATCACTTTTTTCTAACAACTTAATGTACTCTTTCTTTCCCTTTTTTGGGGGGGCTTTTTGCTACTCTCACATTCCCCCAGAACTCCATCGTATAAATGAACCACTTTTTCGTTAACTGCTCATCAGTTGAGGGGCACTTAGGTTGCTTCCATCTCTTAGCTATTGTGAAAAGAGCAGCAACAAACATGGATGTAAAAGTGTCTCTACAATAGGATGAGTTCTTTGGGTATGTGCCAAGGAGTGGTATAACCGGGTCATATGGTAGGTTCATTTTTAGTTTTTTAAGAGTTCTCCACACTGTTTTCCATAGAGGCTGCACAAGTTTGCAATCCCACCAGCAGTGAATGAGCATTTCCCTTTCTCCACATTCTCACCAGCATTTGGTATCATTTGTTCTCTTGATCCTAGCCAGGATGACTGGGGTAAAGTGAAACCTTAAGGTGGTTTTAATTTGCATTTCCCTAATTACTAATAATGTTGACACTTTTTTTTTTTCTTTTTGAGACAGGGTCTCCATGTCAACTGTCATGGAACTCACTATGTAGACCAGGCTGGCCTCGAACTCACAAAGATCCGCCTGCCTCTGCCTCCCAAGTGCTGGGATTGAAGGCATGAGCCACCACTCCTGGCACTTTTTAAGACGTTTCTTAACCATCTTTATTTCTTCCTTTGAGAACTCTCTGTTTAGATCTTTAGCCCATCTTTTAATTGGGCCATTTGCTTTCTTGCTTCTTTGTTTTTTGAGTTCTTTATATATTCTGGATGTTAAGCCCCTATCAGATGTGTCACTGTCGAAGTTTTTTCCCACTCTGTGAGTTTTCTCTTCACTTTCATGATTGTTTCT
>NW_008351701.1:290890-300622 GCF_000622305.1 Nannospalax galili
TTGTAAAGTATTACCTATGTTTTCTTTTAATAGTTTCAGAGTTTCAGGTTTTATGTTGAGGTCTTTGATCCATTTGGAGTGAGTTTTGTGCAGCATGAAAGATAAGGTTCCAATTTCATCCTTCTGTAGGTGGAGATCCAGTTTTGCCAGCACTATTTGTTGAAGATACTGTCTTTCCTCCAGCATGTGTTATTGGCCCCTTTGTCAAATATCAGGTGGCTGAAATTGCATATACTCAAGTTTGGGTCTTCAATGATGTTCCATTGATTTATGTGTCTATTTTTGTGCCAGTACCATGTTGTTTTTATGACTATAGCTCTGTAGTATATTTTGAGATCTGGTATAGTAATCCCCTCAGTGTTGCTCTTTATGCTCAGAGTAGCTTTGGCTATCCAGGGTCTTTTGTGCTTCCATCCGAAATTAAGGATTTTTTTTTTTTTTCTAATTCTGTGAAGTATGTCATGGGGATTTTGATAGGGACTGCATTGAATACATACAATGCTTTTGGTAGAATGGTCATTTTCACAATATTAATTCTTCCAAACCATGAGCAAGGGAGGTCTTTCCATGATCTGATGTCTTCCTCGATCTCTTTCTTTAAAGACTTAATATTATCATTGTAGATATCTTTGATGTGTGTGGTTGATTTCCTGGGTTTAGGAGGCCATCTTGTGTCCTAAAAAGCTGTTTATCAAAGCAAACTAACATACTCTAACAGAAAGGCTACAGACTTTTGTAGGTTAATTTTGTAACCTTCCACTTTACTGAATGTGTTAATAATTTCTAGGAGTTTGCGCATGGAATTTTTGGCGTCCCTTAGATATAATATCCTATCATCTGCAAAAAAGGGATAATTTGAGTTCTTTTTTTCCAATTATTACTCCTTTCATTTCCTTCTCTTGTCTTACTGCTCTAGCAAGAGTTTCAAGCACTATATTGAAAAAGAGTGGAGATAGTGGACATCCTTGTCTGGTTCCTGATTTTAATGGGAATGCTTGAAGTTTGTTTTGTGCCCCAGCATATGGTAAATTTTGAGAAAGGTCCATGGGGTGCCAAATAGAAAGTTTATTCTTTGGTGCTTGGGTGGAATATTCAGAAGATGTCTGTTAGGTCCATTCGATGTATGGTATCATTTAATTCAGATGTCTCTGTTTATTCTTTATCTAGTTGACCTGTTTAATGGAGACACTGGGCTACTGAAGTCCCCTACTATTACTGAGTTGGGGTTAATCTGTGTCTCAAAGACCTGTAGTGTTGTTTTTATGAATTTGGGTGCACCAGAGTTTGGTACATATATGTTCAGGATTGTAATATCTTCTTGGTTAATTGTTCCTTTGATCAGAATGAAGTCACCCTCTTTATTTCTTCTGATTAGTTTTCCTTTGAAGTCTATTTTGTCAGATATTAAAACTGCAACCCCTGCTTGTTTCTTAGTGCCATTTGCTTGGAATATTCTTTAGATTTATTTTAGTTTTATTTATGTCTATGTGTATATATCTGTCTGGAGTTTCTTACAGACAACAAAAAAAAGGATTTTGTTTCTTAATCCATTCAACTATCCTGTGTCTTTTGACTGGGGAGTTCTTTTATTTATTTTCTTTTGTTGCCCCTGGGGTGTAGTTGTTTTCTCTCTCTGCTCTCTGTATTGCTTCAAGTATTCTTTGAAGGGCTGGTTTCGGGGACATGTATTCTTTCAGGTGATTCATGTTATGGAAGATTTTTCTTTTCCCCTCAATTATAATAGACTTTTTTGCTGGGTATAGTATTCTCTATTGTTATGTAGAACTGGAAATACTTAGCTATTTTTGTCATGGAAGATTTTTCTTTCCCCCTCAATTATAATAGACATTTTTGCTGAGTAAAGTATTCTGGGCTGGCATTTATTGTCATTTAGAACTGGAAATACCTTGGTCCAGGCTGGCTTTCATAGTTTGTGTTGCTAGGTCAGCTGTAGTTCTGATGGGCTTTCCTTTATATGTGACTCCTTTTTCTTTTGCTGCTTTCAGTATTCTCTCTTTGTTCTGTATATTGTTTTTACTATAATATGCCATGGGCAGTTTCTTTTCTGGTCCTATCTATTTGGTGCTCTATGTGCTTCTTGTATTTGTATGGTGATGAATCTTTCCTTAATTTTGGGAGGTCCTCTTCTACAATCCTGTTTAAGATTTGGTCAATACCATTAACCTGAAATTCTTTTCCTTCCGCTATGCTTTTGATACATAGATTTGGCCTTTTCCTGGTGCACATCCCCTGCATATTCCATTCCTGTGTTTTTTAAAATCTTCCATACTCTTTGCTTGAGTGGTCCAGTTCTTCAACTTTATCCTCCAGTGTTGATATTGTTTTCCATTTCATTCATTCTAGCGGTGAGATCCCCTGTTGTTTCAAGCTGGCTTATTGAGTGTTGTACTTCCTTCTTCATTTCAGCCCAAGTTTTCTTCAATGTTTCTATCTCCTTTGTGAATTCATTCAGAAGTTTATCCCTGTATTCTTTTAGTTCTTTGATTTTTTTGTTTGTGAGTTCTTTAAATTCATTGAATTCTTTGATCATGTTTATGATTGTTCTTTTAAATTCTGTGTCCTGGGTTTTCTCTAGGGAGTTCTCGTTGTAGAACTCTTCTATAGGACTGGTAGAGATTGGTGGGGGCATAGTGTTTTGGCTTTCCATTTTATTATTTTCTCATTGTGATTTTGGCATGTGAATATCTTTTGTTGTTTGTGATTCTGGTAAGAAAATCAAGTTGAAGTTTGCTTTTGTTTGTATTATTGGTGTACCTTGGTTGTTCTTATTGGATATGTAGAGCTGGTTGGTCTAGGTTTCAGGTTCTGTAGATTTTATTTTGGAGGGAACTGATGGCTTCAGATCAGCTATTCAGGAGTACCCACAGAAGCCCAAGTCAGGCTCCAGTCAGGTACACTCAGGCTTCCTTCTAACATTTGGACCCCTACTAGTGGGTACTCAGAACACAGTTTGGGAAGTTCCCTGAGGGGAAGCCCTATTTTGGGATTCTCAGGTGGTCTGCTGAGTTCTCAGCCCCTATACCCTGGGGCCGTGGGAGGGGCATCATGTAATCCCAGTTAGGGGGTTGGGAAGGTGGCATGATTTGGGGCAGCTTTGGGAAGCTCACCATCACGTGTAGGCCAGATCTGTGTGTTCTCAGTTGGTCTGCTGAGATCTCAGCCCCTACACCAGATGGAGGCCAGATCAGGCACTCTCAGGCTGCCTGCTAAGTTCACAGCCTTACCCTACCATAGGGCAGAGGTCTACCCTGGGGCAATGGGAGGGGCCTCACATAATCCCAGTTAAAGGGTTGGGTAAAGCATGATTTGGGGAAGTTTACCACCATGAGGAGGCTGTGGAGGCTGAATCCAGGTGCTCTCAGGTAGTTGGTCTGCTGAGTTCTCAGCCCCTATGCCAAAGCGAGGCCAGGTCAGGCCCTCTTAGGCTGTCCAAGATTTGTTTTTATTTTTAATTATGTATAGACATGTGTGAATGTAGGTGCTCTTGGAGGTCAGAAGACAGCATTAGATTCTCACAAGCAGTTGTGAGTCACTGATATGGGGACTGGGAACCTAGCTCTGTCCTCTGGAAGAGCAGTAACCCTTCTTAACCACTGAGTGACAGAATGTGTGAATTGCAGAAGAGCCACAAGCCTCATTAAGGAAATCCATAAATCCCTTAAAATGTCTAGCTGGCCCTAAATTGGCAGCCTGGCCTTGCTCAAGCCTGGCTCTGCTCGCCCCTTATCAGTTGGTCACTCCCAAGCCTGAGAGAAAGTGTTTGTGGAGCCCACCTGTCTCCTTTAGTGCCATAGATAACTCACCCACCTGTCTGAGAAAAGAGAACCTCAAGGACAACAAACCCAGGCACTAATTCAACTCCCCACAAAGTACAGCTGTGTCTCACAACCCTGGTATAATCCCTCCCTCCCCCCTTTGTCTAGTTGTAGATGCTTGGTTCCTGTGGTCAGCCTCTACCTCTCACTGTATCTTCTTTAAATAAAGGAAGATGTATTCCTTGCCTGTTGCAGATCTGGCTCTGGTTTCTGATAAAGTAGCTGATGGATGAATCCAGTTGATTGGGAGAAAGCACCAGGACACAGATAAAATGCCATCAGAATAGCGTTTATTAGCAAAGGAACACATGGGACAGATTCCCTTCCTGGCAGGAAAAATGTCTGCCCGGTCTTTTATAGGAGGAAGCTTCTGCTTCCTGCAGAAGGCGGGAAGATATATATATTTTTTAAGCTGGGGGGGGAGCAGGAGAGCGGGGACTGTTAAAAACTGCCCTCTTTAGAGATCAAAGGGGAAGCCTGCTGTGTTAGTCAAACAATGGAGAAAAGTCTGCTTCTCTTGACTTCAAAGACCAGGGTGCTTATCAGCTCAGTTCCCTTTTCTCAGGGGCTTATGAGGTCCGAGAGGCCCTGGTGGTGAGGGGCGGGGCCATCTGAACCTTAACAGTTTTCTTATCTTCTCTAACTTTCCTTTTATTTTCCAAAAATCTAACACTGAGCCATTTTTCAAAAAAAAAGTACAATAGAAAATTGTTTTTCTAGAAGCCATGCAAATGGTGCAGGTCTGTGATTCCAGCAGGCAGGGGGTGGAGGCAAGAGTATCAGAAATTCAAGGTTTGGTGAGATGTGGTGACATGTATCTTTAATCTCAGTACTTGGGAGACAGAGGCAGGCAGATTTCTGTGAGCTGGAGCCAGTCTGATCTACTATAGCAAGTTCCAGGCCAGCCGGGGTTACAGAGTGAGACCCTGCCTCAAAAAAACAGAAAAAGGAAGGAAGGGAGGGAGGGAGGAAGGGAGGGAGGAAGAAATTAAAGATCATCCTTAGCTTCATAATGAATTCAAAGTCAATCTTAGCTACATGAGACCTTGTCACACAGTGGCATTTAATCCTATTTGACAAGATAGGAGCTATTATTTTCATCTCATTTTAGAGATGAGAAAGAAGCAGGAGACTGTAGTGGTGGAGTGGGCTATCCCAGGTTACACTTTAGAGAGAGGTAGAGCAGGGACTTGAGCCTAGGGTGATCTGGCTCCAAAGACAGCCATTGTTTGGGGTGACTATGATGTGAGAGGGTGACGGTGATTACTTATGTGCCTGCTGCATGCCTGGCACCAGGCCTGACTCCACAGCCCACACTCTGTCAGGACTCTGAGAACACAGCTCTGCCTGTTACTGGTGCCTGCAGAAGGACTCACATGGGAACCAGGGACAAGGGGAGAGAGCTGCCAGAGAGATCAGGATGGGGCCCAAGGCTCTTCAGGAATGGAGCAGAGGGAAACCTGTACTGTGAGACCTATGGCCTCCTGGCTGGTCGTTAGGGTTGATAAGAGGTACACTGGTCCTGAGGGGACTTAGAGGCACTGATAAGACCCTCCTTGGGGCAGCAATAGCAGCTGTCACCTTCCCAGCCCTTCTTTTGGCACATCTTCTCCATGCCCCTAGGAAAAGGAGAGGGGTGGTCTTTTCCGAGGAGGAAACAGAGGCAAAGAGACCAGCAACTTTGCCTGAGGCCACTGAGCCAGGAGGTGGCAAGCAGGATCTAACCTGCCCTCCAGTTCCACATCAAGTGTAGAGGAGGAAGCAGGGTGATGCTGAGTCTCAGACATCAAGGTGGGTAATTCTCAGCACAGAGAAAAGGGAATGGTTTGTGCTAAGGTGTGAGATGTGACACAGTGTGGGGCTCAGGCTGGTGACTAACTCTGGCTACAGGGAAGGGTGTGGACAGAGGAGTGGCAGCAGGTACAGGGTGGGGCTGGGGCCAAGAAGGAGGAGCTTGGGTTTCAGGCCTAGGAGCTAGAGCTTTGTTCTTGGGTAGAAGGTGCTACAGGAGATGTCAGCTAAGTGGTCCAATGAGGACCCTGTGGCTTGAGCATGTACACGTGCTGTGGTTTGAAGGGAATCTTCAGATACATCACCAGGGGAATCCTCTGCCACCTCACACATTAGGAAATAGACTTCAGTGGTCATGAGACTTGCTTGGGCCAGAAAGAAATAATGCCACAGTCAGCACAGGACATTAACTCCAGTAACTCCAGGCTTCAGGAGAGGCGGGAGTATCCTTTGGTTCTGATTTCTCCAGCCCTGCTCTGTTCCTCTTCACTGGAGTGTGAGAGGGGAAAAGCACCAGGCCCACCAGCCACCTGGGCTTCTCTGCTAACCAGGAACAGGAAGCAGTAAAGGGCACATTCATTGAGTTCCACTATGTACTAAGGACCGGGCTGGGTGGGGAGAAATGAAACAGTAGTGCCGGGCTCGGCATCTGATAACTAATGCTCTGAACCAAGGGTCCCCCAGGCTGGGCCGGAAAGTACCTCCACATCTGCCCCAAGATCTGGAAAGGGCTCCAGTTGGAGAGAAATGATGACTTTGCACGGGACAGGCCCTGCAAGGAGCTTCAAGCCAGTTGCTCAGTGAGGGGACTCACCGGAGCAGGGGCTCTGGGAATCTAAAAGTTTGCAGGATTATCTCAAGCCAATTCAAGAGGTCTAGGGTAGGGAATGTGGCTGGCCTGTCTTAACAAGCTCAACAGAAAACTCTTGAGAGCACATTGCTTAGAAATGAGATTAGCAAAATCCTTCCAGGCTCAGTTCAACAGGTTCAGTACAGTGTTTACTGAGTACCCACTCTACCAGGTGCAGTTCTGCGGTCTGGGGGTATGATCGGCAAACAAACAGCAAGACAAACAAATGAAGTTTCTAGTGATTAGAGATGCTGTGGAAGGAGGAAGGTGGCTGGGTTAAGGCAGTAAGGAGTACGGGGTAGGGGTGGTTACAGGATCCTGGTGACTCTTCAGGGCTGGCCTCATTGAGAAGGCCACTGAGAGGAGAAAGGGAGGGAGCTGAGTGGATGGTTGGGGAAAGAGCATTCCAGATAGTCAAGGGCAAGACAAATATCCTGATAGAGGAAGCATGCATGCATGGTAACTGGTGTGGCTAAAGCCAAGTAGTGGGAGCTGGGGTGGGGTGAGAGGTCAGGTCTTCTTCAAAATGCTGCTGGTGTTCTAAGGCTGCCTGAGGAGCTTGACCCCAGTCTTGATCTCCTAGTCTGTCCCTTTCCTGATCCCTCCCCCACTCACCTTTAATTTTAAGGACCCACCCATCACAGTAAATGTCAGACAGTTCATGTCAAAACAATGCTATTTGTATAGGTCTGTATCTCAGCTCCTTAATCCTGGGTGTCTTCAACCTCTCCTTGGCTGCTGTCCCACCCAGGCATCTATCCATTCTTCCTGATTCCTTCCCCAGGCCCCAAGTATGTCTAACTTGGAGGAAAGGGAGCAGGGCAGCTAGAGAGCATGTGGCCAGTGTCTGCCTCGCCCCAGTGTCCCAGGGAAGTGGCTGTTCTGTGTGGTATCCAGGGAAAGAGGACACCTGTCAGTAACCTTCCCAGGAACAGCATTGTGGAGCGATAGGAGCATGTGTGCCTTCGTCAAGGCTGCAGAGTTCATCTGGTTACTGTGGGCCAGCCAGAGGACCCTGGGCAGATCAGTGCACCATCCTCTGAGGCTTTGAAGAGCACTGGCTTATTATTTGCTAAATGAATGCATGGCGGTTTATCTGCACGTTAATTGTGGGTAATAATAACGATATTGTTGACTGAGGGCTCCCCAGAGCCAGATGCCTGCCAGCTTCCAACAAGCCCATCCCTATCCCTCCTCCTCCTGGGACCCTCTCTCAGCATCACTTGCACAGCCCCTCCTGCTGGGCCACGTGTGCCACCAGGGCATACCTACTGAGAGGAACATCAGACCTCCTCTGCAAAGAGCACACAGAGCTGATGTAATGGCCACTTAAATATTTCACAAACACACCGTGGTGCTTTGTGATGAGCAGCCTAACTCTAGCAAACAAACGTCCAGGACACAGTTAAACTTGAATTTCAGACAAATAACAGATTTTTTTTAAAAAAGTACATTCTGGGCAGTATTAGGACATACTGTTACTACAAATGTGTTAGTCATATATCTGAAACTAAAATTTAACCATGCTAGATTTTATCTGGTACCTTATTGATGGAAATTATTGATTGGCTGGGTCTGGCAGGACTGTGGGGCTGGAATCAGCTCTGAGAAGGCTACTGCCTAGAGCCTAATTGAATGAACAGAGAGTGATTCGTGTCAAGACTCCCATTGGGGCTGTGGGATCATTACCACACGTGTTAGGCTAGTGTATCTAGAACCTTCTTCCTCCCAGTTCTGAACAGCCTGTGTCACTACTTATATCACCTGCTGCATGCCACCCATAGTGAGTGCTGACGGTACGACTATTTCATGTGGCCACTGTGCAGGCACCATGCCGGGTGCCCTGAGCCCATGAGCAAACATGGCCACATGGTTGGGGTGCTAACACAGGTTGGTATGCCCCCAAAGCCAAGATCTCTTTCCATTGCACAATGCTATGGCCCATTCAAATCCCAGCATACAGGACAGTGAGGGTGGGCATGGGAGATCCCTAGGTGACCACCTAGTTCTTCCTAGGCATAGCTTTGATTTGTCATAAAATCTTGCCAAGGTCACTCTCTGAGAGATTCTGGAAGCTAAGTACCTTGCCACAAGGTCACTTGGGGTTAAGCAGTACAATAGGGATTTGAACCCAGGTCTGCCCCACCTCAAAATCTCATTTTGCCCTCTTTCGTATATCTGCATTGTGGTGATGGTGTTGATGGTGTTGGTGGTGTGTGCACCACAGTCTTCTCTGACCTTTGGAGCAGGGCTGCCTAGAGCCACCTAGACCTTGCTCTCAGATAAGTTTGAGTCCTGGAGTCAGTACTGAGCCTGGGCTGACTTTCTCAGATGTGACTTGTCCTGTCCACCATCAGTAGCTCTTGAGATTTGCCCTCCCCTGCTAGGTCAAGGGTGTCTTGGGGTGACACAAAGTTGGTCCTCAGGCCCTTGGACTTGTGCAGGGGAGTGTGACCATGAATGGTGGATGGGACAGAACTGACAAATATCTTCCCTTCCAGCTTCCTGGTTCCCTTATGTGCTCTGTAATCTGTAGGCTCAAACAGAAGCTGGAAGGGCCTGTGAAAGCACCTAATCTCATTTCCATTTACACAAGAGAACAAGGACAAGAGCTGGAGAACCTCAGGGAGGGATTCAGACACTCCATTCGATTCACTGGGGAGAGAGAGCAGTCCACAACCTCGGGCCACAGAGCCAAAACAAATTCTATGTGGACCAAAGATTTAAGTGGCATAAAACCATATAAGTTCTAAAAGAAAGTACAGGTAAATTAATTTATAGTTTTGGAATGAGAAGGTGTTCTAACCAGAATGAAAAATATCTTCTGGGTGCTTTCTACCACACCCAGATTATTCTATATAATCCTCACAGTAAGTAGGCCTGGGAGGTAGGCGTATTATCTATCTTACAAATGAGGATATTGATACAGTTTTTTCAAACATAGGCAAAGAATATACACACAGTTTTCAATAAAATAAATATAGATAGCTAGTCACCATCTAGAAAGATGTTTCATAAGAAAGACAGGCTGGGTGTGGTGGCACACACCTGTAGTTTCAGCACTTAGGAGGTAGAAGTGGGGTGTGGTGGCACACACCTGTAATCACACCACTTGGGAACTGGAGGCAGGAGGGTCATAAGTTCAAGGACAGCTTCATTTATATAATTCCAGGTCAGTCTGGGCTTCATGACATCCTGTCTCAAATACACACACACACACACACACACACACACACACAGAGAAAGAGAGAGAGA
>NW_008351701.1:300660-344532 GCF_000622305.1 Nannospalax galili
AGAGGCAGAGAGAGAGAGAGACAGAAGACAGAGAGAGACAATGGCAGAGAGACACAGAGACAGAGACAGAGAGACAGAGAGAGAGAGCTTGAACATTGTCATTATGGTAATCTATGCTTTTTATATAAAGTAGGACCCCTGGATGTGCTGGCATATGTCTGTAATTCCAACATTTAGAAGGAAGAGGTAGAAAGACCATAAGTTCAAAGACATCCTCAGCATCATAGCAAGTTCAAGGCTAACCTGACCTACTTGTCCCTAAGAAACAGGACATATTTTCTCTCTGGAAGACTGATACTCTTCATACTATCACATAATGGTGATTATGTAAACCATTTTGTTTCTCTTTCTCCCTGGCTGCCAGGAAGCTCAGGACCATAACTGACGATCCACACTGCCAACATAGCTAGGATGGATGGCACAGCCTGACTCAGCTGCTGTCTAACTTTAGCTCTTTTTCCTTTTCCTCTTCTCCCCTTCAACTGGCCTTTCTTTCTCTCTTTTTTCAAGTTTCCTAATTCTGCTTTTACAAAAATTCTCTCTCTCTCTCTCTCTCTCTCTCTCTCTCGTGTGTGTGTTATAACATAAGTTATAGCCAACTCCCTTCACTTTATAGGTGAGAAAACTCAAGTCCTCTCAAAGTTAGATGCCTCCTGTCCATCTGTTAATTAGCACTTAATCAGCATGTGCAAATAATTCTCGCCATAAGCTCCTGAGAATTGTATTTATTTCTGAGCACTTGGTGGCCAGCTCTGATTGGGTATGTAGAAGGTGCCTAATAAATGCACATTGCTTGAAAACATTGTAAGTACTATGGGGTAAGGGGCACTTTTGCACAGAAGAGCTGGCAGGCAGCAGGACATGGCCTCTCCTACCACACCCCAGCACCACCATCACCTGGGCCAGGCCCGCAAAGCTATTCTGCCTCTGTCTCCACCCTTCTTCCTTGGCCCTCTGGCCTTATCCAGTCACTTCCCAAATATTTTGGAGTTTCACCCTGGGTGGGGACTATTCACGTGCTCTCCAAATCCGGCCCTGAGATGCCTGGGAGCTAGGTAATGGTGTCACTCTTTGACCTTTGTACAGCACCCAAAGAGGGCTGCTCATCAGTGGTAACTGATGTAGGGAGGCCCCGGTCATGGCGTCTCCTCCTTGTAACCCTTGACTGAGGTGAGATCCTATACTCCTGGCTGGGCAGGGAGAGCAGAGGCTGAGGAGAGCCATCTTTCCTCACTCTCCATCCAGCATCTCAATACATAGTCCAGGCTAGCCTCAAACTTGAAATCCTCCCACTTGTCTCCGTGCTGGGAAGGAGAAGAGCAAGAACTGGCCAGGGGTGTGAAGCCGCAGAGGGGCCTGGCTTCCTCCTAGCGCCTCTTTCTACAGCGTCAGACGCTGAGCTGCTTTCCGTCGACCCTGCTGCACCCTCCACACCAGCTCTTCACCTTGGTCCTCTCCTGAGAAACCTCTAGCAGGAAAGCGGAGGCCTTCTGACCCAGATTTCCTGGCCTTTTGGGCAACCTGGCTTGGGAAACTGGCCAAAGCCAAACTTCATGACCGCACCTGGCAAGCCTCTGAAAACTGCAGGCCTGAGATTCTCCTGTGCCAGTCACAACTGCGACCTCAGCCTTCCGCAAGGTGGTGGGTCAACCGCCCCCAAGGATGATCCTACCCCAGCAAGGCAGTTTGCTCTTCCTTCTCACCCAGGACTTCCAGGTCCTCTTTGCAGTCTCAGAGGAAACATTGTGAGAAGCATGGAGTGGGCCCAGTGGGCGTCTGGCCCTGGGCCTCTGAGCATGGTAACTGCTTGTCTCACACATGTGTGCCACAGGGTTCCCCTGTGTCTGGACGGGGACTTTTCATGTTGCTCAGGCCTTGGAAAAGGCAGAGTATTGTGATTCAAGCTAGGGTGTAGGGTCACACCTTTCTCCTGTGGCATTACCTCATGGCTCAGCCTTAACTCCTGCAGGGCCCAGGCAAGTTATCTACCATGTGACTGACTTTTGAAAGGTTGGTTTACAGTCAAAGTCTTTTTTCTTTTTTTTTTTGGTCTTTTTGAGACAGGGTCTCCCAGTAGCCCCAGCTGTCCTGGAACTCACTATGTAGACCAGGCTGGCCTTGAACTCACAGAGATCCACCTGCCTCTGCCTCCCAAGTGCTGGGATTAAAGGAGTGCGCCACCAGGCCTGGCTATATTTATTATATACATTTTTAACAGAGCATAGGGTAGGGGTTTATTTATAGACAAATGGGCAACCCGCATTTACAGTTGCATTGTAAAGTCCACACTCAAAAACAGATCCTGTGACCTCCCGACAGTCACACAAAATGGTGAGAGAGATGCCTCTTGATGTTTTGGCTTATATATCATTTGCCACCCACCCCACCCCACCCACCCCCACTGGATAGCTTTAGTGTCAACTTGACACACCTGGGTTGAGGGAGCCTCAATTGGGGAATTTCCTCTATTGGACTGGCCTGTGGCCATGTCTGAAGGGCATCTTCTTGATGAGTGATGTGGGAGGGTCCAGCCCACTGTGGGTGGTGCCACCCCTGGGCAGGTGGGCCTGAAAGCAAGGTGAGCAGGGGCCAGGAGAGCAAGCCAGTAAGCAGCGTTCCTCCATGGCCTGTGCCCCAGCTCCTGCCTCCAGGTTCCTGCCCTGAGTTCCTACCTTGGGCTCCCTGGTGAACTGTGACCCGGGAGATGTAAGCCGAATAAACTCTTTCCTCTCCAAGTTGGTATTGGTCAGAGTGTTTTGCCACAGCAATGGAGAAACAGACTAGGACACCCCACATGCAGCTAAGGTCGACTGATTGTGTGGGAAGGGTAACTGACTCCCCGCCTTGATGAGCATGGGAAGGAGGGAGTCCTACAAAGTCTTAACTAACATATGTCCTTCTGCTTACCTTTTCCTCCTCCCCCTCCTCTCCCCTCCCCTCCTCCCCTTCCCTCCCCTCCCCTCCCCTCCATCCCTTTCCTTTTTTTTTTTTTTTTGAAGGTTTCACTATGTACTTCAGGTTGGCCTCAGACTGGAGATCCTCCTGTCTCAGCCCCCAGAACTGGGACTGCAGATATGTAACACCATATCCAGCTCCTCTCTACCTACCTTGACAACTGACTTTCCCTCTTTTTCTCTCTTTCTCCCCGCTCTTCGTTTTGCAGTGTTAGGGATCAAACCCAGGGTCTTGTACATGCTAGGCAAGCATTCTACCCCTGACCTACGTTCCCAGACTCTGACAACATACTTTCATAGTGACAAAACTTTAAATGTATAGTGCTTTTTAGATTTTTTAAAAAAATTCATTTATTTTTATTTTATGTGTATGAGTGTTTTGTCTGCATGTATGTAAGTGCACCTATGTCATGCAATGCCTGTGGAGGCCAGAGAGGGCATCAGATCCCCTGGAACTGGAGCTATGGATATGTTGCTAGCTGTCAGGTGGGTGCTGGGAACTGAACTCAGGTCCTCCACAAGAGCAGCAAGTGCTCTTAACCACTGAGCAATCTCTCCAGGCCTGGGCTATGGTTTATGTTTTTGGTTTTGGTTTTGTTTTTTTTGTTTTTTTTTTTTGGTCTTTTTGAGACAGGGTCTCCCTGTAGCCCCAGCTGGCCTGGAACTCACTATGTAGACCAGGCTGGCCTTGAACTCACAGAGATCCGCCTGCCTCTGCCTCCTAAGTGCTGGGATTAAAGGCGTGCACCACCACCCCCGGCCAGTTTTTGTTTTTTATACAGCTAAAAGGTGATGAAACATCAATAGACTAAATTTTATACAGTTTTTGTTTTTTATACAGCTAAAAGGTGATGAAACATCAATAGACTAAATTGAATTATTATTGCCCATGATGGGCTGGCAATATTCACTTGCATAATAAATATATACATAATTCTAAACTATTACAAGTTTATTTATCCAATAAAATTTATTTTTCTTGCCTTTGTCATAATAAAGTCACCAATTACACAATTATAATCAGGATTTTTATGTAATCTGTGTTCTATTGACAGTCAAATTAGCTTTTCTTGAATCATTATAGTTTTTGGTTTATATGAATTTCTATTTATTATTAATATGATCCTTACGTCAATCCTGTCATGCAGAATTAACCATGGATCCTATGTACCAAGTAGAAACATAACGTGGTGATACATGATAAATTATTGCTGTCATGACAAAACTTATAAACATGTTTTCATTTAGTTCTATAGATTGCTAACCCTTAAAGCATCATTAAAATTCCTCAACACAGTTTCTAGATCTGAACAGTGAATAGTGAACAGTGCTCACACTTTCTGTGTTAGAACTTCTTGACACTCTTAAAAGTTATCGAGGTCGCCAAGGAGCGAGTCAGTCTTTCTTTCTTTTCTTCCTTCCTCCCTCCTCCCCCTCCCTCCTTCCCTCCCTCCCTCTCTCTCTCTCTCTCTCTCTCTCTCTCTCTCTCTCTTTTTCTGTGTATGCAGTTCCTTCCTTCCTTCCTTCCTTCCTTCCTCCTTCCCTCCCCCCTCCCTCTTTCCTTCCTTCCTTCTTTCCTTCCTTCCTCCCTCCCTCCCTCCCTCTCCCCCCTCTCTGTCCTTTCGTTCTCTTTCTAAGATAGGGTCTCATGTAGCTCAGGCTTTCCTCAAACTTTCTACATACCTGAGAATGGCTTTGAACTCTTGATCATCCTGCCTCTACCTCCTGAGTGTTGGGATTACAGGTTTGCACCACCACACCCAGTTTATGCAGTGCTGGGGGTTAAAACCAGGATTCCATGCATACTAGGCAAGCACGCTACTAGCTGAGCTGCATCCCTAACCCCAAACTGGTTACTTTCAACACACAGCACGCAAGGGGCTAGGAGTACCGCTCACGGATAGCATATTCTTAGCATTGATGAGGCCCTAACATTAGAAATAAAACCACAAGAAAGCACATGCTTTATTATTCATCAGGCCTGTGGTGACATCACACACCAAATTGCTTCTGGAAAACTCCATTGTACATTCTTGAACTAGTGTGAAAAGGGAAAATGACATTTTGTATTATTAAGAAAATGATTTTGACTTCTCAGACCCTCTGGAAGGGCTCAGCAACCGGCAAAAGTTGTCAGACCATGTTCTGAGAACTATCACTGTAGAGCACTCTGCTGCTGTGTGTTGTGCCTGGACCTGTAACACCCAAATAGAGAACTTCAAGAATTTATCCTGAGCCGGTGTGGTGGTGTATATGTACCTGTCATCCCGTACTCAGGAGGCTAAGGCAGAAGAATCATAAGTTTGAGGACAACCTGACTACTTCGAGAGACCATGCCTCAGTGAAACATGTCTTCATATGAAACATTCATCAACTGCTACATGCAACTTTGGTGAATTAATCCATGCACAACCATGATCTGATCCGTGCACATGACCAGGGTGTGCATTGGAAGAGAAGCAGGAAATGGTATTTGCCATTTCTGGGAAATGATACCTCCTTAGGAAGGAGTCTGTAATATTTGCCCCCTTTTGGGAGGAAGGTTCAGCTGGGTAAGTTAGACATCTGTCTTTGTTTTCAAGGTTCTATTTGTTTTTTAATTGGCATACAAAGTATCAGATATCATTACGCCATTAAAATTATGTTTATTTACTTATTTATTTTATGTGTATGAGTGTTTTGCTTGCATGTACCATGTGTATGCAAGGCCTGTGCAGGCCAGAAGAGGGCATCAGATCCTCTGGAACTGGAGTTACAGATGTTTGTTGGTCATTATGTAGGTTCTGGGAAGCAAAGCCAGATCCTGTGGGCTGGAGAGATGGCTCAGCGGTTAAGAACACTCACTGTTCTTGCAGAAGACCTGGGTTCGAATCCCAGCACCCACATGGCAGCTAACAACTGTCTGTAATGCTAGCTCCAGGAGATCCGACAGCCTCTTCTGTCTCCTGCGGGCATTGCATGACACAGGTGCCCTTACTTACATGCAGGTAATACATGCATACACTAAAAATAATAAAATATTTTTAAACAACAACAACAACAACCGCCCCCCCCCAAATCCTCTTACAAGAGCAGCCATTGCTCTTAACTGCTGAGCCATCTCTCCCCGCCATTATGGCTTTTTTTTTTTGTCCTTTTGAGACAGGGCCTCCCTGTAGCCCCAGCTGGCCTGGAACTCGCTATGTAGACCAGGCTGGCCTTGAACTCACAGAGCTCCACCTGCTTCTGCCTCCTGAGTGCTGGGATTAAGGGTGTGCACCACCACGCCCAGCCCATGATGACACTTTTAAGCAAGGCATTTTAGTGATTCTCTCCTCGCCTCCCCTGTATGCTCTTCCCCAATCTCTTGTTCTCTTTCTCTTTCCTCTTTCCTCCTTTCTTAGGTTTGCCCACATTTGGAGGTTTCTGTGTGTGTGTGCGTGTGCCTCTGTGTGTTTGTGTGTGTGCCTGTGTGTTTGTGTGTGTGCCTGTGTGTGTGTGTGCCTCTGTGTGTGCCTGTGTGTGTGTGCCTGTGTGTGTGCCTGTGTGCCTGTGCCTGCCTGTGTGCCTGTGCCTGTGTGTGTGTGTCTGTGTGTGTGCCTGTGTGTCTGTGCCTGTGTGTGTGTCTGTGTGCCTGTGTGTGTGTGCCTATGTGTGTGTGTTTGTGTGTGTGTGCCTGTGTGTGTGCCTGTGTGTGCGCCTGTGTGTGTGTGTGTGTGTGTGTATAAAGAGGAGGACCTTCAGTGCCATGGCTCAGGCACCATCCTTCCTTATTGTTTTTTTGGTTTTGTTTTTGTTCTTTTCTGGGTTTTGTTTGTTTGTTTGAGACAGGATCTCACTATGCAGCCCTGACTAGTCTGGAACTTGCTATGTAAACCAGGCTGGCCTCTAACTCACAGAGATCCACTTGCCTCTACCTCCTGTGTATGTGTGTGCCATCCCACCCAACAGCCCTTTGTTTGAGACAGGGTCTCTCACTGGCCTGAGACTCCCTGAGTAGGTCAGGTTAGATGGCCAGCAAGTCCCAGGGGTCCACCTTTCTCCACTCCCCAATGTCCTGATTGCTACCTACCCAGCTCAAGCAACCATCCTCCCTCAACCTCCAGGAAAGCTAAGACTAGGGGCACCCATCACCACGCCCAGCAGAATTAGTGCTTTGGCCGTCAGTTCTGCTCCTCCCGCATGGCAGGAACTTGACCCCCAGGTCCCTCCAGCATGAGGACTCCCTCAGGTTTTGCTTTGGGCATGGGGTGAGAGATGTGAAGAAGGATCCTAATCCCTGCCTCCCCCAAGTCTGATTGGTCACAGGAGCCATTGTCCGAGTTCCAGCCAGGCTGCCTCCTGAGTGTCAGGTCCTCCATCTGTCTTGTGAGTGTGCTTGTGACATGGCAGGGCACTGGTCAGAGTATGAGCCTGTCTGTTCTGGATATGATACTCCTGTATGCACCATAGGACACTGAGCCACAAACCCTGGCACCGAAGAGAGCTGGGAGCAGGCGGCCAGCACCGCTCAGGTGGCAGATCTGTATGACACGTCCCTGGCTCTCATGGACCCTTCCAGGACCTTGCAGAGACCCTAATGATGCATTCACATGGCCATGTATTTTTGTAAACTTGGTTACTTGTGATTTGTTTCTGAGAGAGCTCCCCTCAAATTATACAAGATTCAGACCTAGGATTCTGTACGCTGGGGCTCTTCTTGGAAGGAGACTGAATTTGCTAGGCTAGTTGTACAGCCCCAGACACCACAGCAACAGCCTTATTACGTATCAGGCACTGTTCTGAGGCCTGACCTGCTTTACATGTATGAAATTCAGAACTATTGCTCAGGTCTTAAAACTTCACTTTTCTTTTTTGTAACAAGAATGAAACCCATTGCTGTTTCCCACCTGGGCTCTGTGCACGGCTGGAGGGTGGGCCCCACATTAGTCACCTTCCTGGCCTGACTCACAATTCACCAAGTGTCAGGGAGGTGACCACGTGTGTCATGGCTATGTTGAGGAAGATGGCCTTGACATGTACTTTGGAGGCCGGCAGTTCAAAGGTGGCCAGTAGCTCCCTCACTGCCTTGATCAGAGGATCCTACAGGTCCTACAGAAGACACTTGACACAGGGCAAACAGGAAGCGTTTGGTAAATGTTAAATATTACTCACTGTCCCAGGCACACAACTTTGTGTGTGGACAGATAGATTTATTGTAAGTCAAGTCCTAGCTTGGTCAGAGCAAGGACTATGTCTTGCTCACATTCCCATGGCAATGGCTTCCTGACAGTACTAGCTGGATCACCCCAGAGCTCTTCCCTGTTCCTCCTGTCCTGCATGTGACCCAAGCTGGCTCCTAGGCCCTCTGCAGATTTGCATGTCACCCCAACAATGACTACACTTACCCCATCCTTCCTTCCCTACAGCATCTTCCAGGACAGAGCTTGAGTTTTGTAAAGCAATTATTTTCAAACTGAACCTGTTAGGCGAGAGTTACCCTTTTTAAATGAAATATAATTCATATGATATAAAAGTTACCCTGTGCAATTCATGGTGGCACATGCTGTGATCCTAGTACTTCAGGGTGGAGGCAGGAGGGTCAGAGGTTCAAGACCAGCCTCAGCTCCATAGCAAGTATGAGGGTAGCCTGGGCTACATGAGACTCCCATCCCAAACAAACAAACAAAAATAAATAAGCAAACAGTACAATTCAGTGTTTGTTTTTTTGGTATATCTAAAAGGTTGAGCAGCCATCACGATCTCATTCCAGAACATTCTTCTTTACCCTTAAAAAAAAAACCTTCAATACTCATTGGCAGTCACTCCCTGGTCTCCCTTTCTCTGTCTCCTAGCAAGTGCTTATCCACCTACTTACTATCTCTGGATTTGCTTGCCCAGAACTTTCCATATAAATGGAATTGTAAAATATATGTCCTTTTGTGGCTGGTTTATTTCACTTGTCACGTTGTCATGGAAGTTCATCTATACTGTAGCAGATGTCAGAATCCCCTTCCTTTTTTAGGGTAACTAGTCCACTGTAGAGATATGTCACTGTCTGTCTATTCACTTGATGATGGGCCTTGGGTTGTTTCTTCCTTTGGTTATTGTGAATAATGGGTTATAAACATCAGCACACAAGTCCCTATTTGAGTCACTATTTTCAGCTTTTGGGGACATAAATCTAGGCGTCGAAGTGCAGGTCATGTGGTAAAGCTATGCTCTGTTCTTTTGTATTTTTGAGAAATCACACTATCAGCACCATTTTACATTCCCACCAGCAACATGTGAGAGTCAGTTTTTCTGAAACTTTGCCACCACTTGTTATTGTTGATGTTTTTATTATTGCCATTTCAGTGGGTGTGATGTGGTCTCCTGTTATGGTTTTGATTTTCATTTTTTAATTACTATGATGCCCAAGTGTGTTTTCATGTGCTTATTAGCCATTTGTATATGTATTTGAGAGAAATGTCTACTCAAATCCTTTGCCCACTTTTAAATTGAGTTGTCTTTTTAATTTTTACGTTGTGGGGCTGGAGAGATGACTCAGCAATTAAGAGCACTGTTTGCTTTTCCAGAGGACCTGGATTTGATTCCCAGCATCCATATGGCAGGTAACAACTGTCCGTAACTCCAGTGTCAGAGGATCCAACAACCTCTTCTGGCCTCTGTGGGCTTTCAGCATGGGTGCTTTTAATACATGCAGGTAACACACATAAAATAAAAATAAATTTTAAAAAATTGTTTTGTGATATTATATGTATTTTGCATATCGAACATAATTTGACAATATTGTCTCTCATTCTTGGGGGTTTTGTTATTAATGATGTTGTTTGGTTAGGCGGGCTTTTGAGTCAAGATCTTATGTAGTCTAGGCTGTGTAGTTGAGGCTGGTTTGGACTCAGCTTCCATATCCAGAGGCACTGGAATTTACAGGTATACATGCTTCACACTCCACTAGCACAAAAGTGTTCGTTTTTCTTTTTAGGATTTATTTTTAATTATTTTTTTAGTTTTGTGCATATGTGTGTGTGTGGGTATGTGCATGTGAGTGCAGTTGCCTACAGAGGGCAGAAGAGTGTGTTGGGGTTACAGGTAGTTGTGAGTCATCAGATGTGGGTGCTATGAACCAAATTCAGGTCCTCTGGAAGAGCAGACCACACTCTTAACCACTGAGCCATCTGTCCAGACCTCAAAGTTTTCATTTCTTGTTGAATTTTTATGGTGCTGGGGATGAATCCAGGGTTTTGCACATGCTACATAAAGGTTCTACCATTGAACTACACTTCCAGCCCATAAAAGTTTTTGATTTTGGTGAAATCTAACTCCTCCCCCCTTCCTCCTCCCCCTCCTTTCCCTCCTCCTCCTCTCCCCTCTCCTCCTCCCCATCTCTTCCTCCTCCCCCTCCTTTCCCTCCTCCTCTCCCCCCCCCCCCCCCTTCCCCCCCCCTCCCCTTTCCCTCCTCCTCCTCCCCTCCCTCCTCCCCTTCCTCCACTCCCTCCTCTCCCCTCTCCTCCTCCTCATCTCTTCCTCCTCTTCCTCCTTTCCCTCCTCCTCCTCCCCTCCCTCCTCCCCTTCCTCCACTTCCTCCTCCTCCTCCCCTTCCTCCACTCCCTCCTCTCCCCCCTCCTGCTCCCCATCTCCTCCTTCTCCTCCTCCTTTCCCTCCCTCCATCATCACTCTGTTCTTTCTTCCTGTGTCTTAGCTGTCTAAGTTGCCGATTTACCCAGTACAAAGTCTCTGGCCTGTAGGGTTGATTCCTCTTGATAGATTTAGCACATCTGTTATTCCAGTCCCAAAGTTTCAGTGCTTGATATGCAGTCCTGCTGAACTTTGTAGTGAGTTTTAAAATCAGGAAATGTAACTCCTATATTTTTGTTCCTTTTCAAAAAATTTTGCCCATTCAGTGCTAGGGATTGATTGCCCAGGGCCACCCACATTTTGGCACTCTACCACTGAGCTACACTGTATTGGCCATTCTGAAACACAAATTACTTTCACAGGAGGGTAAAATATTTGTAACTATTAACAAAATGCTCTGAATTCAACTCATCCCACCCCAAACGCCAGCTCCTCTGGGAAGTTTGCTTCAGACTCTCCCTAAGGGCTCTGCCTTCCTCCAGACGCCTTGTGAATACTCCTGTCTCAGGGTCTTGTTTTCAAGTGAGGATGCTGGTATCCCTATCACAGGAAAAGGAGCTCTCTAAGGCATTTCCTTGGACCCTGGCATGGAGTCTGGGACTGTGGTGGGGCTGAGGATATGCCGAATGAATGAATGAATGAATGAGTGGATGAATAAATGAATGTCACTGAGTCACTCACAGTTCATATTCTGATCAGAACCTGGGCAGACATCCTTAACAAAGGGCTTAGGAAACACATTCATTAAATTCATGGTTACACCTCTATTGACAAGTGTAATGATATGTTGTTTCACCTGAGATTTCCTTAGTTTATTATAGTCATTATAATGCTTGTCAGTAAGAGAAAAATGTGCCCAAATTACTTGAGGAATTATGCATGAATTGCACACTCAGGCATTCCACCGCCAGGGCCCAGCCTCAATCAATACTATAACATAAACTATGGTTCTTATCAAACATTGGATCTTGCTTAAGCCAAAAGATTATCAGCCTTCGAATTAGCACTCCGAACAGGACTTTCCATTAATCTGCTAATGATTTTCTTTGTTTAGACTGAAAGGTCCAAGTCCCTTCTAATACTTGCTCCCATGGATGTATTCATACATTTGTCCCCAGTGGGGAGCTGGGGTCACAAAGCCTGCCCTGAAGGATAGCACAAAACACTCTTGAGTGTCAGTGGGGTAAGTATTAGGCCATTCAGTGAGCCACGAGGAGATGGGGTGGGATTCTTTCGGCCTGGGAGGCAGAGCGATGTGAGGCTGAATGTTGCACATTTGAACTGAGCTTTGACTACTATCAAGGATTTGCCAAGGACTGGAGGCTCTCAGGACAATAGGCAAAGTGTTCCCAGACTGAAGGAACACCCCAAGCAAGGGACGTTCATAGCAACACACTGGTTCTGTAGCAACACTTACACTTTATCTGCCAAGAACCAGAAGTTGGCAAGTCTGGGATGTCAGCATGTCTACCTGTGTCAGTGCTGCTCACAAGTCCCCCAGTCCTGGTGCCAGCTGTCATTTCCTCAGGAGGGCTGCTGTCCTTGCACCCCATCATGCACGAGCCTGGGCATTCCCTCCTCGGGGGTTCTTTTGCATTGCAAACTCACTGCAGCTCAAAGCCCTGTAAACCAAGCCACAGGCCACTGATCCTGTGACGCTTAAGTGTTGATACACACAGAATTTTCCACATGCACCACTGGGGCATTTAGCTGACCAGCCAGACAGAGGGGGCAGGGAGGGCTGCCCTCTGATGTCCTGAATTTAATGCTTTACTTAGAAACTGTGCTTTCTGCTACCACTCAGACCTTTATTGATTTCAATTTAGAATGTCAATGTTAATTAAAGTATACAAACATACATCAAAATGCACATACCATTAGTGTGCAACCTGATGCATTTTTACCAATTGAATATGCCCATGTAACCAGAATCCTGATGCAGAAACAGAACATGAGTGGCACCCCAGATTCTTGGTTCCCTTCCAGTCACCACCTCCTCCAAAATAACCCTTTCCTGGCTTACGAGAGTATAGATCTATTTCATTTAGGGTTTGTATTCTACATGTGTTTAAGCATGAATTTTCCTGGCACTGACTTTTGTGTGTGTTGTGCATGTGTGTATGCATGGTGCATGTGTGTATGCATGGTACATGTGTCAGAGGACAACTTTGGTGGTGTTCCTCAGGCACTGTTCACCTTTGGGTCTTTCACTGGCCTGGAACTTACCTAGTAGGCTAGACTGGCTGGTCAGTAAGCCCCAAAGGAACCTTCTGTCTCTTCCTCCCCAGTACTGGAATTACAAGCATGTGCCACCATGCTTGACTTTTTAAAAAACATGTTCTTAGGACTGAACTCAAGTCAGCAGGCTTGTAAGTAAGCATTTTATTGACTGACCTATCCCCCAACACTGATTTCTTTTTCTCTTTTTGAGACAGGGTCTTCCTATGTAGCTCTTGGTGGCCTGGAACTTGCTATGTAGGCTAGGCTGGCCTCATACTCATAGAGATCTACCTGCCTCTGCGACCTGAGTGCTGGAATTAAAGGTGTGCGCTAGCACACCAAGCCAACTTTTTTGTTTGTTTTTTGAGACAGGGTTTCCCCAGCTGGCCTAGAACTCACTATGTAGACCAGGCTGGCCTCAAACTCATAGAGCTCCACCTGCCTCTGCCTCCCAAGAGTTTGGATTAAAGATGTGTGCTATCATATCTAGTTCAGACTTTTTATTTTTTATTTTTATTATTTTATTTATTTTTTATTTTATGTGTATGAGTGTATTGTCTGCATAGGTAAGTGTGTCTATGTCATGCAGTGCCCTTTGAGGTCAGAAGAATGAGTTGGATCCTCTGGAACTGGAGTTACAGATGGTTGTTTGGGGCCTCATGAGTGCTAGGAATCAAACCTGGGTCCTTTGAAAGACCAGCCAGTGACCACTGAGCCATCTCTCTAGAACCAAACTTTTTATTAAGACAAGGTCTTTTCAGGTGTGGTGGTACATGCCTTTAATCCCAGCACTTGGGAGGCAGAGGCAGGAGGATCTCTGTGAGTTCAAGGCCAGCCTGGTCTACATAGTGAGTTCCAGGCCAGCTGGGGCTACAGGGAGAACCTGTCTCAAAAAGACCAAAAAAAAAAAAAGACAAGGTCTTGCTATGCAGCTAGGCTGGCCTGCAACTTCCTCCTGCCTCCACCAACCCTGGGCTGGCTTATAGTAGGAGCATAACCCCCAGCTTTGGCACTTACTCTCAAACACGTAGGTTGGTCAAAGACTCTGAAGAAGTAGAATGAAAGGTCTGGCTCTCAAATATAAAGAGGAGTCACCCATGCACCTGAGGGTCCCTGATGTCCCTGGGAAGACTCAGGGGGCAGGTGACCTGGCAGGAAGTGCTGTGGCCCAGTGCTCAACTTGTGTTCAAAGCTGATATTCATCCACAGTTTACTGTGCACCTTGGGGAAATCTTTCCCTTTCTGAACCTGTTTTGTGCTCTGCAGGGTGGGAGTAGATAATAGTTTCTTACCTCTTCATCACCAAAGATTCCCCAACCTCCTGCTGCCGTGGATGTCTTGCTTTGAAAAATGCTGCTGACAGAACAGATGGAGTTAAGTAATGATTAATTTGTTTCCCTATTTCTTGTTAACTGAAAGACGTGGAGCAGGCTCAGATCCTCAGCAGATAGCAAGCAAAACCACCCTGGGTTGATGGAATTCCAGTCAAAAGCAGAGACTCACTGTAGCTGAGTTCCTTGATTGCAGCCTCAGGCCAGTGTTGAGAGCCTCCTTCCTGCACCTGATGAAATACAGTGTGCGAATCCTCCTCCTTCATGTGACTGGCCTTCACCACTGGCAAGACAGAGTATCTCTTACTTTCCTTGCAACCCTGAGAAGCCCCAGGGCTTGGGATTGCCCTGGAACTGACTGCAGAGTTGTGGGGTGTTGTGGACCCCTTCAGTGACCCCTTCAGTGACCTCAGTCTCTAGCTGCACCTCCACTCTCTGCCTTTACCCAGCAGGCTCTTGTCCAAACTGCTAGGCAGGTCCTGAGGTGTGTGTGTGTGTGTGTGTGTGTGTGTGTGTGTGTGTGTGAAGCCTGTCTTGTGTTCCTCTATTTGGAAACTTTTGATAGCACTGTGGTTTTTAGAATACGCCATAATTTCTTCCTGCAGCTCCAGGCAGCTCCCATCATCCCAGAGGGACAACCCCAGGGGTGCCCCAGGAATATGGCCTGGTCTGGCTTGGCTCCTCTATGCACCTTGAGAGCCCTGTTTCCCAGGCTTGTCCTCATTTCTGTCCATCACCCTAAGATGTGCTAATGTTCACTCAAGGGACATAGAGAACCAAAACCACAGCCATAATAAGATAGAATGGACCTAGAGCTGGGAGGGAGGGAGGGGAGGCTTGTTGGAGAAAACGTCTAGGAAAGTTAGATATGGAAGGAGAGAGGACAGCCAAGGTTTTTGGAGTCTCCATGCAGTGTTCCAGGCAGTGTGAGACTTTGCAGGGTCCCACAAGTCCCCCCTGAAGATATGCAGCAGCAAAAAGTGTCATGAGATGGGGGTAGGGAATGCAGCTGGCGGGGACTGGATGCAACTGCTGAGGACCTGGAGTGTGAGATCCAGACACCTGTAAGCCTGGGCTAGCTTCTTTCATCTGCAGAGTCCAGACAGTTGGGTGAGCAGGGAACAGCCTACGGCGTTGCCTAGAGTCCAATCATCAGGGCACAGTGAGGAGCGAAGGTGATCTCAGAAATCTCCCTGAGAAGAAGTGCTTGCCTGCTCTTATCTGTGCAGGGCTCTTGAAAGAGAAGCAATTTCTGACAACACGACACAGAAGAAGATGACCAGTGCAGTTGGTGGTGCAGGCCTGTAATCCCAACACTTGGGAAGTGGAGGCAGGAAGATCAGAAGTTCATGTCATCCTTGGCAACATAGTGGGTTTGGAGCCAGGCTGGGCTAAATGAGACCGAGGAAGGAGAGAGGGAGGAAAGGAGAGAGAGAGAGAGAGAGAGAGAGAGAGAGAGAGAGATGTTCAGTCTGAACTAAACAGATCCCTGTAGCTCATCTCAGTCTCATTCAACAGCTTGTATTGAATATCCATATTGAGTGAGGTGTTGGAGACCCAAGACCCATGGCAGGATGATGGACCAGAGCACAGTTGGGCACAGGGCTGGGACTTGGAACAGCTCTAGGAGCATCAGAGAGGATGTTCTTGGCTCATTAGGGATAGCTTCCTGGAGGAAGGGTAGCCAAGGCCAGGAGCCAGCCAGAGGGTGGAGTAGACTGTTCAGAAGGAAGCAGCTGCCCATGCATAGTGTGTACATCCTCCATAGCCCTGACAGGAAGGAGCAGGGACAGCTGGGAAATCAAGTGATCAAGTGTGGTCCACACTTGCAATGAGGCTGTGATGGCACTGGAGCCGATCCCACAGGCGGTGGGGAGCTGGGGATGGGCTTGTAAAGAGGTCCCTGTAGTTGGTCAGAGTGTGGAGCCATCAACTGAAAACTCACCATGTCAACTACCTCATAGCCATAACCCAGGGGTGTGAATTCAGTACATGTAGTGTTCAACCATCGCATCTTAACAAGACATGCTAAGATCTGGTTGAGGAGAATAGGCTACCTAACCTGTGGCTATCTGCCTGGGAGGCCTGCATCTGCATTGCTCAGTGTCTACAGAGGGACTGTTCTGGAAACTTTGTGTGTAGCCAGTGCCACCCACATGGGGACACATGGCCATCAGCATTTCCTGGCCTGCTTCCCTTATTTCCCACTCGTACTCTTAGCACAGTGTCCTGGGGCAAGCCCTCCTTTCCCTCAGTGTCATCCCAGAGCCCCCTCCCCACCTTCCAGTCATGCTTGAAAGCCTGCTGCCAGCTAGTGAGCGCCCAGCATCTGCTCCACTGCAAAGGCTATCCCTTGTCTATGTGACTCAGGCCCCTGCGCTCATCTGGTCTTAAATCCTGTGCCTTTCAAAGCTTACTCTCTGCTCATCGCACTCAGCTGTCCCTCAGTTTCACACCCTGAGACCAGCAGGCCTTCTCCCCACCCCAAACCTTCTGACCTTCCAGCCCTGCCCTGTCACCACCCCTGCCCAGCAGCCCTCTGTATCACCCAGGAGTCTGCTACCTTCCTAGCTTCCACTAGGATGCTGAGTTGGAAAACTGCAGGCTGCTGTGCGGATCGTGGCCTCTAGCCTTCTACTGTCCCCTTTCCACAGCCACCCTCTCCACTGTCCCTGTCTGTATCCCCCTGGGTTTCTCTCTGTTCTCTCCCTCAGCAATTGCAACCCTGAACAGGTCTCTCCAGTGCCACCTCCCTTGCCTCTCTGACAGCTGACCCTCTGCATTCACAGAGCTCAGAAGCCCAAACATGGCGAGGCTCTCAACTTCCTGCCTTTCCACTTCCACATTTCCCCATCGCATACCTCTGCTCTTCCTCTGAGTACTCCCTCTTCCTGGCTGGGGCCAGCCTGGTTCCTGCGTCCTCAACCAGAGTTCTCTCTGTGCACCCTCTGACTCTCTCTCCAGTCAACATCCTTTATTTGATCCTCTCTCCACCACTGAACCCCTACCTACTCCCCTTCTGCCTCAACTCCCACCCACTGCCTTTGGCCTTTGCAACTCCCATCCATTGCCTTTAGCCTCTGCAACTCCCATTCATTGGCTTTGGCCTCTGCAACTCCCTGGAACCTTCTTTTTACCTGTCTCAGAAGCTCAACATAGGAACATCCAAAGTATCGCCTCACTTCTCCAGACTACCCTGCCTGGCCCCAGAGCCCACCATGTCAATGCAGGACAGCAGGCCCAGACATTGCACTCCTCCCTCTACCTCAAGCGGGATCCAACTGCCTTCGAGACCCTCAAGCCCCCCTTGGATGCCCCCAGAACCCACTACTATGCTTGTGAGGTGGGCCCAAATGACTGGCAACTCATTCATTCACATGTTCACCAGAGAGCACTCATTGGAGAGCCCACCCCTGACAATGTGGACTTGACCTGCAACCCCAGTGTCCATTCAGACGTTTGCCCCACACAGTGCCAGTGCTAACACCATCAGCCCACACTTCACCCTCCCAACAGTCTCCACTGCTGGCTGATTTGTGTTCAGCTCCTCCTCATGGCCATGTCTGCCTTCTACTCTGATTTGTCAATAGAGACTGGTAGTGGCAATTATAACCAGGAATCATAGTGCTTAAGAGAGATCAATGGTGATAGCCATGGTGTAGGGAAACCATCTGAGATGAGGCTGAAGGAGAAGCAAGCCTATTAGAACACAGTAATTTGTGCATTCAGTAAATATGTACTGAGCACCTGCAGTGTGCCAGGCACTGAGCTAGGCACTAATGATATATTAGGAATCTATAGTGTAGTGTGTAGGGAGGAAAATGCTTCTGATAAATGTCAGAATCAAGATGAGTGCTCGTCTGGGGTGGTGCACAGTGCTTGGAGCATGTAATGCGGAAACCGTGGCTCTTTCCGAGAAAGTGGGGGTCACACTGAGATCTGAAGGACAAAGATGTGTTGAGAGGAGATGAGGGATGAGCATCCCAGAGAGAAGGACCAGCATGTATCCAGCCCTGGAGGAGTGGAAGCAATTCCCTGGATGTGAAATCCAGGCAGGCAAGGCCAACACAGCACACCTCTTCTTTATGTTCTATTTGGAAATTTTTAATCATTTTCCTTTAGTCTTGATAGTTTCATGCATGTATACAATGAAACATGATCATATTTATCCCCATATCCCACTCCCACTTCCCCCAAGTCTGCCCAACATAGCCCCCTCCCAACTTCATAATGTTCTTTTCTTTTGCGGCAACTCACTAAGTCCGATTAGTGATGACCATGTGTGCATGGGTGTGGGGGCCATCCGCTGGCGCATGGGACTTCTACCACTGGCCACACTTTCAAAAAAGAGTAATTCTTCCTCCCCCAGCAGCTGTCAACAGTAGCTCCTCAGTAAGAGATGGGGCCTGGAGATCATCTCCCCCATCTAGGCCAGATTTTTGGCTGGACTGATCGTATGCAGGTCTTGTGTAGATAGCCACAGCTGCTGTGTGTTCATGAAGATTGCATTTCACAGCACCCCTCGGCCATCTGCCAGCTCTTGCATTCTTTCTGCTCCCTCTTACGTCACATTCCCTGAGCCTTAGCTGTGTATGTATCAGGAGGAGGGGTTGGTAAAGATGTCCCATTTAGGGCTGGGCACCTGGCCTCTTATTCTCAGCACTTTGACCAGTTATGCATCTCAGCATTGACGGCTGCCCACTGCAAAAAGATGCTTCTCTGACAAAGGTTGAGAGCAGTCCAGGTCTGTGGGCATAAATATAAATACTTAGAAGGCAATTTGATAGCGTGACCATTTAGCAAAATGACAGTAGCAGATTCTACTCTGGAACTTACTATCTCCCTAGCCATGAGCTTTTGACCAGGATTACAGTACCAGGCATGAAATTCCCTCCTCTAGGTCAGGCCTTTTATCTGATCAGAAAGCGGTTAGTTCCCCACAACAGTCCTGCCACTGTTGCGCCAGTGGGCGTCTTGCTGGGCAGGTCAGTATTGTAGCATGCTAGGCCCAGCACTGAGTACCATGGATATCTTTTCTCCCCCGTAGCCTGCACAGCACCTCTGGCACTATGAAAGTTCTCCAGTGGAGAGGAAGTTGCCTGGTCTGTTTGAGATTGATTTCTCTGTGTCCTGTACCACTTTTTAAAACTGTCATGTAAGAAGACCCAGAATTTACCATTTCAGCCATCTCAAAGGATATGGCTCAGTGGCACTCAGTAAAGTCCCAGTACTGGGTAACCATCACCACTCCGCAGTTCAGAACACTTCCTCACCCCACACACTGAGCACTCACTCTCAGTCATACCTCCTGCCCTGGCCTCTGGAATCCACTCATCTCTTTTCAGTCTCTATAGATCTGCCTGTTCTGGGCAGTTTAAATGACATACAGCAAGTAGCAGTGTGTGTCTGCTAAACATGTGTTTAAGCTTCATTTATGTGGTAGTGCTTCACTCCTCTTTTCAGCTAAGTAATATTCCACAGTGTGGATGTAGCACACATGTGTTTATCCACTCATGTATCCATGGACCTTAGAGTTCTACCTTTACCTAATGGGAATAGTGCTGCTATGACCACGTGTGTAGTGTGTAGTGTGTGTGTGTGTGTGTGTGTGTGTGTGTATGAGTGTATGTGTGAGTATAAGTGTGTATGTGTGTGCATGTGTATGTGTGAGTACATGTATGTGTGAATGACTGTGTGTGTGGTATGACTGGAACACGTGGTTTCTGCTCTTTTAATATATGCCAAGGACTCGAATTGTGGGGTCATATCTGAACTCTGATTCCTTTTTTTTTTTTTTTGAGGGGGGCGATTGAGACAGTCTCATGTACGAGAATGACCTTGAACTCCTAATCCTCCTGCTTCTGCCCCCAAAGTGCTGTAATAACAAGTGTTTGCTGCCATATCAGCATGTAATTATCTTGATACAACATTCACTTTAAAATTTTTGTTATAATATTTACTTACTCATTTACTATGTGTCCTTCCATGAGTGGAAGAGCTCATTCGTTAGGCTTGACGGTAGTGCCCTTACCTACTGTGTAATCTCCCTGGCCCAGCATTCATTTTTGAATTGCATTGCTTGAATTCAAGCAGTAGTGGTGCTGCTATGGGCGGGGTGATGCCCGAGAATAAACACTATTGTTTTCCAGTATTTACAATTTTGTTTCATCTCTTTTCCATTCCTTTCCTTTCTTTCTGTTGCTGTTGATTTTGGGGTTTTTTTTTTG
Organism: Nannospalax galili; assembly: GCF_000622305.1. Classification (NCBI taxonomy): domain Eukaryota; kingdom Metazoa; phylum Chordata; class Mammalia; order Rodentia; family Spalacidae; genus Nannospalax; species Nannospalax galili. Next base: position 320,992 of record NW_008351701.1, read on the forward strand.
GTGCTGGAGTTTGAACCAGGGCTTGACATACAAATACTCTGTTGTTGATCCACACCCCCACAATTTGTGCCTTTTCACTCTGGCTGTTAAAGGGGAGGAGAGCAGGCTGAGGGGTTCTCTAAGCCTCCACCCCATAGACTTAATACTCTGTATTGTAAGCGCCACCACCAGGGATCTGTCAGTCTTGTTCTCTGATAAATGGCAAAAGCCTAGACCAGTACTTGGCACGTGACTGGTGCACAGGAAACATTTCTTGCTTGGCTAAATAAATACAGTGAGCTGTTTCAGTGCTTTAAAATCAGAAGAAAACATCACAAGGCTTCCATCAACTAGAAGCAGAGAGAATGGGCCGACATTGTGGTCAGTGGTGGGTGGTTAGACAGGGTAAAGGATTTCCCAGAATCACAAAGCCCTCAGTCTTTGGGAAAGCCCTTGGACTGTCCGAGTGGCTTCAGGCCCCACAGTCAGGCAGTATGGACACCCATCCCCTGCTCCATTGGGAAAGACAGTGGTCCCTCCATCCCAATGTCAGTCCTTGGTCTGAGGGTAACTGGCAGCTTCAGGGGCCCCTCAAACTATTGTGGGGCCTGCACAGCTTCCTGCTCACAGTAGAGGGAAGGGTGACATTAGAGTGTGCAGACTGGAAGCTGATATTAAACTTGTGCAAAATGAACAGAGGATTAGGATCTGCCTGGACTCACCAGGAGCCTGCCTGGGGTTGGGTGGCCATTGTGAGAATTGGCAGGGGAGAAGGATAGAAACAAGAGGTGACAGATGGGCTATAAGCAAGGGTCCTTGTGTTGGTTAAGATCTTCTTTTCTTGGGTCTCCACCTCGGCCTGGCCATCCCAAAGTCACAGAGTTAAAAGGTCAGAGCCAGGCAGAGACCCTGTCTCCAGTGAGGGGAAGACTCTGACCAGCCTCCAAATGCCAAGATTCCGAGGGGTAGGGAACAGAAGCCGCCCTGACTAAGTCCAGGAAGGCTTCCTGGAGGATGTTGGGGTGGGGTGGGTAGATTCAGGAAGAGCTAGGTTTGGATTATAGCTCCTTCCTAGCTGTCTGACCTTGGGCAAACTTATTCGTTCTATAAACATTTTTCTAGCAAGTACTCCATGCCAATCATATATGAAGCATTAGGTCAACAAAGGTGGATTAGGTACAGCTCCCATCCTTAGAGCTTGCAGATGATCTGGGAGCACACCCAAGCTATCTGTGCTGTGGGACGTGGGACAGAGGAGATGGCCACCAGCTAGTTCCTTCAACTTCCCTTCCTCTAATCCAGAAACAGTCTCACTGCACCCTGTAACTGAGAGGACAGACATGTCTGAGCTTAGTGCCATGTGCTAAGGAAGGGTGGACAGGCCTGGGTGCAGAGAGAGGGACTGTGGTGGTGAGGAGGCGGGAGAGGAGGAGGGGGAGGAAGAAGAATAGGCAGGAGGCATGGTGGGGAAAGGAGCTCTGGCTGAGTCCGAACGTGGTCCCATGAGCATCTAGCTGTGGGTGCTGGCAGCACACGCCAGGAGCCAGGATGGCTCAGAGCTGTTGTGAGTGTGGAGTCAAACAAGTTCAGATGACCTTTGCGTACAAGGTCACTGGGCGTTGCTTGTTACCAATCCCTGTTCTGGTAATGGCCAAGGTATAGCCTGACTAGCATTCCCAGCTCGTCTCTCTCCCTGGAGAAGAATAGACCAGCATCAACTGTGGCTCCCAGCTGCCCTTCTGTCAGAGACTTCATTGGCCTGCAGCCTGTGTCCCTCCACGCTTGTCCAGCCCTCCCCTCCTGCTCAACCTGTTTAGACCTCTCCAAGAAAGTAAAAACTCATTCCTTCCCAAGGCAGCATTGTTAGAAAAGTCTCCCTGCCCCCAGCCCCTTAGGTGTGAACCTAGTCCTTGTCACCTGCAGGCAATGTGTTCCTGGCCCTTCCCCACCAGCCTCCCCTGAAATCAGTCCTTAAGGACCAGTGGGACACCCATGTGGCTCCACCATAGAGGGCATGAGTCTGGGTGAAGTGGAGGTCAGGGAGAGGGTGGGCTTGAAAGGACAAAGGCTGGCACTTTGCTAATTTAGTCCTTCGACAAGCATTCGTTGAAAATCTATAATCTGCTAGCTGCTGTGAGAAGTGCTGGGGGTACAAAGAGGAACAAGTCAGACACAGTGGGCACATTCCAGATGTCTGCAAAAGAAAGCCAGTGCTCAATGGGTCATCACAAGCCTGGAGGTGACGGATAGGAGAACTGAGGGGGAGGGGAATGGGCCTCTGTATCCTAAACCCCTACAATGGGCAGGACAGAAGTCTCAGGCCTGTCTGTCTCCCTGAGCCTCTGGACCTGGGTTTTCCCTGCCTCCACTGGGCCTAGAGTCAGGACCACAGGCATGTTCAGACAGAGATGGAAAGGAAAGGCAGCCTAGGGTGGGAGGAAGCCTGAGTACTTAGTTTATGGCTCCCCTCCGCCCTCACCAGCTTCATGGTCTGGGTGGCTATTATAAACTCTGCTGTGTAAAATGGGTCAGTCAGATGCATCCCTCTCACAGGCCTTACAAGGATTTAGGATGTAACTCAGCTGTTCACAAGCCTCCAGTGAAACAAAGAATTGTTTAGGCTAAGTTTAGTATGCACCAAATATTGCTTGGAATATGCTTATATTTTAAAAAACCATTTGTTCATTTGAAATTCGAATGTATGTAGACACTCTGTATTTTACCTGGAAAGCCACACAGAAATCAATGGCTTCTGTCTAGCCTGGGGACACTGTGCAATAGTCTGAGGCTTCCTGCAGAGCCTCCCACCTGGCCTGCCTACCTGCTAACTGCCACTCACTTCTCTCTGACCCTCTTTGCCCAGACTGTAGATCTGTCCTGCCTCCTTTCCCTCCGTCCCCAAAGTACCAGCCTCATAGGCTGGATGTATGACCCATTTTTATCAACCTTGGGAAAATGGGGGGAGTGCATTTGAAGCTCAACTTAGAGCAAGATACACACCTCAGATCAAGCAGACTGCACCTGAATTCTGTTACAGGGCCCCACCCCCTCAGAAACTCTCCCACCTCCCACTTCTCAGGGTGTCAGCTCCCTCTTTCAAGTTACCAGCAAAGGACATCCTAATCCAATTCTTTATCATCAGGAGCCTTTAGTTCTCTTTCTCACTTATTTCCCATCTTAATTATTATTTTTATTTTATATGTGTATTGCCTGCATGTATATAAGTGCACCTGTATCTTGCGGGGTCAGAAGAGAGTGTTGGATCCCCTGGAACTGGTTTATAGACGATTGTTAGCCTTCATGTGGGTGCTGAGAACTGAACCCAGGTCCTCTGGAAGATCAGCCAGTGCTCTTAACCGCTGAGCCATCTTTCCTGCCTCCTATTATTATTTTTAAAGACAGGGTCTCACTATGTAGCCTGATAGATCAACCAGCCTGACCTGGAACTCACAGAGAATTGCCTGCTTCTGCCTCCTGAATGCTGGCCCACACCTGGCCCATCTTGACTATTTTAAAGAGTGAGGTGAGGGGTTCATTTTCCAGTCAAAAAAAGCCTTACTTATTAGCTGTGAGGCCTGGGGGAGTTATGTAACCTCTCCCTGCCTCATTTTCTATCTTTAAAAACAGAAATAACTTTTGGCTCCTAGGATGGCTGTGAGGCTCTTAGAGGTAGGAATGTCCAGAGCAGTGCATGACAGAGTGGGCATTAAACATAGTTAATATGGTAACTGCCGTATCCCATCAGTCCTATGGTGTACCTTGTTTTCGTACTGTGATGTCTTTACAGTTGTGGCATGTGGTGTCATCTGGGAGTGGCTGTCATTGCCTGTGCAAAGTAAACTTGGCTGGGCAAGTTTCCAAGTTCTGTCTCTTTCCTACCTAGGTTAATTGCCACTCAGATGAGGTGAGGCAGCACATACTTGCAACCCTAGGACTCGAGAGGCTGAGGCAGAAGGATCCCAAGTTTGATCCTGAGATGAGACCCTGTCTCAAAAGATAAAGTAAATCAAAATGTTATGCTATGGACCACCTTCTGATTGAATCTGAGCCTGCTCTGCAGGAGCGAGTTCCTGCCTAATATGACAAACCTGGTCAAAAGCCCATGACTGGAGAGTTCATAGACCCTAGGGGGAGCCTATTACTGCTCTTTTGCTAAATGGATTTAGTGTCAAACTGCCTTCTAAATATTTATACTTATACCCATAACTTTGTGCTGCTTTCAGCCTGGGTCAGAGAAGCTTCTTTTTTCAATGGGCACTGCACTTAGTGCAGTGACTCATAACTGGTCAAAGTGTGGAGACTAAGTGCCTGTTGAATGCTCAGCCCTAAATGGTACATCTAGATCATTCCCTCCAAGCTTCAGAACTTCATGGAAGAGGAGATGAAGGGACGTAAGAGCCAGAGGATGGGGAGGAGTGCTGTGACATGCTGTCTTCTGGACATGGTGGGTAATTACACAAAACCTGCACCAGAAGGGGCCCAAGGACATCCAGCAGTCATGGGGGAGGGCTCTATGAGGCCCCACCCCTCCCTGAGGAGCTGTAGGTAGTCAATGGTGGGGGAGGAGGGCAGTCACATCCCTCAGTGGTGTAGCCCATGGTAAGCTGCCCTTGCTGTGGTAAATAACCCCCCACCCATGCTTATGCAGGCAACTCTAATTAAATGCAGTGAATACTGCTCTCGCTCTCTCTCTCTCTCTCTCTCTCTCTCTCTCTCTCTCTCACACACACACACACACATACACCCATGGAGGTAGGAGGGGGGCTTTTGAAGAAGGGGTTCATCAGGAGAGGGAGGAGAATAATAGGGGATGTGATCAAGGTATGTTATGTACATATGAAATTGTGGAAGAAAAATAAAGTCACATTGTTATTTAGCATTCTCAAAGTAACTGTGCATCCAGCAAGGCATGGGAACAGATAAGCACAGCAAGAACTCAGCCTTAGTGGAGAAGACAGTAATCATTCAAGAATGACCACAATTCGCTGTTTTCTTGCAAAACAGCAGCCAAGTGTCTATGGGACCCACAACAGGAACAGTCCACAAGAGATGAGATTGCCTCGTGTTGTGCTGTTTTATTGCTGAGGAAAGGATAAAATAATTGCTGGTCACACAGGAGGTGGGAAAACATCTGCCACAGAGCTTACAGAATGGGTATCTGAGGACTGGAAAGGCATTCTGGGAAGAACAACAAACAGTCTTTTAAAGAAGTGGTGCCTCAGGGCCTACAAGATGGATGAGCAGGTAAAGTGCTTGCCACCAAGCTTGATGACCTGAGTTCAATCCTTATAAACCTCACAGTAGAAGAAAAGAATTGATTCCTGCAAGTTGTCCTTTGACCTTCACACCTATACACTGTGGCATGAGTGCACACACACACACACACACATACAACCTCACCACCGATCCTGATGGCACAGAGGCACAGAGGCTGTACCCAAAACCAACCAGGCTGGGAGTGTGGCTCTCTCCTGCAATCCCAGCACCTGCTAAACTGAGGCAGGAGGATTGAACTTTGAGGCCAGTCTTGGCTACATAAAAGTGAGACCCTGTCACAAGAGAAGGTAGGGAAGGGAAGGGACGAGAAAAAGGAAAAGGAAAAAGGTCATCTCATGTCAGTCAAGAGTCTGAATGGGAAGAAATCTTAGGACTCTGTTGGTCAATTTGTTTGCCTGTGATTCTTTTGCTATGAACAGGAGTAATTTTGGTTTTTTGTCTTTTTGAGACAGAGTCTCCCTGTAGCTCCAGCTGGCCTGGAACTCATTCACAGGGATCACTTGCCTCTGCCTCCCAGAGTACTGGGATTAAAAGTGTGTGCCACCACGCCTGGCTAAAGCATTTTTTTAGTCATCTTTATTTTTTTATTTTTATTTTTTTGGTGTTTTTGAGACAGGGTCTCCATGTAGCCCCAGCTGTCCTGGAACTCACTATGTAGACCAGGCTTGCCTTGAACTCACAGATATCTGCTTGCCTCTGCCTCCCGAGTGCTGGGATTAAAGGCGTGTGCTACCACACCCAGCATATCTTTATATTATTTTTAATTGTGGTAAAATATGAATTTTACATGAAACTTAACCATCAGAGCCATTTTTCAAAGCACGCTTCAGGGCCATTAGGTGCATTCCCACTGATGGATCTGTTTGAGAAAGCTCTTTGCTCTTTCTATTGAGCAGTGAGGCACGAATGCATACTTGGCTCCTTAGACTATCTAAGGCCCAGTACTGCAGTCCGACAGACCAGGGCTTCTTAAACTTTTTCTACTCACCACCCGTTTTTGCCTGAGAATTTCTTAAAAATTATTTTATGTGCATGAGTGTTTTGCCTATATGCAGGTAAGTGCACTATGTGCATGAAATGCTCACAGAGGCCAGAAGAGGGCATCAAATCTCCTGGAACTGGAGTTATAGATGCTTGCTAGCCACCATGTGGGTCCTGGGAACCCAACTGGGTCTGCTGGAAGAACAGCCAGTGCTCTTAACCACTGAGCAATTTCTCCAGCTCCTTCCTGAAAATGTTTATGCAACCCCAGGTATACATATGTATAAAATAGGCACACAACTCAAACATTTACCACTAATAAATCATAAAGAAATAAATGTATTTTGAAACAATTCTTTCATATTCATATAATTTTACCATTAAAGATGAAAGGAATTTTGTATATTGAGATGGTTGCACTTGTTTATTTTTATACCAGGAATTAAATCTTGATTGAATATTTGCTGCTGCAGGATGTAAAGCATCTTCAGTGTTTTTCAGATGTAGAATTGTCAGTGCTGAGAACACTGCTTTACCTAAAATATAAGTACAAAATGCAGAAGTGTGTTTAGAGCCATTTCAGAAATTGTTGGGAATTCTGTCCTTATCCCTAACCAAAATTCATTGGATATTTTTTTTTTTTTGTCTTTTTGAAACAGGGTCTCCCTGTAGCCCCAGGCTGGCCTCAGTCTCGTAGAGATGCACCTGCCTCTGCCTCCCAAGTGCTGGGATTAAAGGCGTGAGCCACCACACCTGGCTTTTTCTTTTTTTTAATGTTTGTGTGTGCATGTGAATGTATGTATGCGTGTTCACATATGTGCAAGTACATGTATGTGCACGTGCATGGCCTGAGATTGACACAGCACATCTTCCTTGATTTCTCCCCACTTTATTTATTGAGGCAGGATCTCTTCTTGGATCCAGCACTCACCAATCTGGCTAATAGAGCAAGCCAGTTTTCCTCAGGAATCCCTTGACTCTGCTTCCTAAGCACTGGGATTGCAAGCAGGCCAACACATCCTTCCAGCTGTTATGTGGGTGCTAGGATCCAAACATCAGTCCTCGTGCTTACATGGCAAGAGCTTTATCCACTGAGCCATCTCCTCACCTCCACAACAGCAAATTTTAAAATCAAACATTCTAATCCAACCCGATGCAAAGGTATTCCAACCTGATATATGCTGAGGACTGTTAGTCTCTGCTGTTCATAGTTTAGACCATTACGTTTCTGTAAAAACAGAAAACTTAATACGTACAGTGAAAACACTGCAGCTCAGAACATACAGTAATCTCACATCTGAGCCAAGGTGTTCCAAGCAGGGCTCCTTGTCTTGGGTGGTGTAAGGGATGTACATACAAAGTGTACCTGTTGCATCTAGAACTAAGTGAAATTGTGCAAAATAGCACAGCTGAGCACTTCCAGAAACACCTAGGATTCATTATACATTTGATTCTAAATTAAGTGTTGGCCATTGCATGTTTAGAAACCTTTTACTGCCACTAAATTTCTCACAACCTCCATATTCAGTTCCGTGGCCACAATTTAGAAATCTGAAGGACAGACCAAAACAATAGCGTGACCTTTGGGGAGTGCTGCTGCACCCAGAGCCGTGGCAGAAGCTAGGGGGAGGGGTGGGGACCGTGGCAGGAATGCCCTCTTCCTCCCTGGCACAGGGAAGGCCGAGTACAAATGGAAAGGTGGGGCACGAGCAGGCACAGTCATGGTTGGCCTCCCTGTCCTCCCCAGCTTAGGGCCAGACCAGAATGTTCTGACCGTTTCTATAAGTCATGCAATCTCTGCAGACTTCATGTTCTAATCTATGATTCATTCTCATATTCTCTCTCTCTCTCTCTCTCTCTCTCTCTCTCTCTCTCTCTCTCTCTCTCTCTGGGGTTGATAACCAGGGCCTCACATGTGCTAGGCAAGTGCTGTCCCACTGAGCCCACACCCCCAGTCCCGTAGCTCTAAAGGTATGGGTGTATTATTGAATGACCACATGGTTGTACATGTACAGTACAAATCCACACAAACTTGTGAGGCTTCATGGGTTGCAAAGAAGTTGTGACACCTATTCTGGGTTTATCATGACACAGGGCTGGGTTAGATAGAGGCAGCACTACCCAGAATCAGGACCAAAGAGCCTCACTCTCATGATCACAAACAACTGGACCAAGGATACACTAGAAAGTGGGTATGGCCCATCCGAGGTCACACAGCAGCTCAGTGGTGGAAGGTGGGTTTGCAGCCATGGTTATAACTTCAGCTCATGTAAGACCCAAGAAGAGGGTTTCCAGGGACTCCTGAGGCTCAGGCCAGGACTGAGCATATAGGGATAGATAATATATTCAAGGGTCATGAAACCATCAACAAAGGAGTAGGGAGACATACTCCCTGGGTGGGGTCCTCATCCCTTTTTCTGGGCCACATCTGGAATTGGGTCCCAGGTACCCTCCTCAAGACAGGGCTCTACTGCCTTCACCTCTGACTTTTCCTGGAGCATGTGGAATGTCTGAGGTAGGCTGGGGTGTTATGAGGACAGTACTGAGGATTAGGTACCCTGTGCAGGCACTGGCCAAACCCAAGCCTGTGAGCATCCCTGCTCTTTGGAGTGTCCCTCTGTTAGGGGCATTTATCTTTTCTTCCTCCTCCTCATTCTCTTCTTCCTCCCTAACAACAGGAGCTACAGGTCCTGTGTGTGCATGTGTCTGTATCTGTGCTTATTTGTGTGTGTATGTGTGTGCATGTGTATCTGGAAAGGATTGTGTGCATGTCTGCATATATCTGTATACAAGTGTATGTGTGTCTGTGTCTGCATCTGTGTGTATGTGTGTCTGTATGTGAGATGCATGTGTGTGTCGGTGCCTGTATCTATTGTACATGTGTGTCTGTGTAGGATGGATGTGTATATGTCTTTGTGTCTGTAGTAATTTGTTTCTTCATTGCTGTGACAAAACACTCTGGCCACTACCAACTTAGGGAGGAAAGGGTTTATTTAGCTTACATATCCCGGGTCACAGTTCATCAGGGAGCCCAAGGTAGGAACTCAGGGCAGGAACCTGGAAGCAGGAGCTGGAGCACAGGCCATGGAGGAATGCTGCTTACTGGCTTGCTCCCCAGCCCTGCTCAGCCTGCTTTCTTATACAACACAGGCCCACCTGCCCAGGGGTGGCACCACCCACAGTGGGCTGGGCCCTCCCACATCACTCATCAAGAAGATGCCCTTCAGACATGGCCACAGGCCAGTCCAATAGAGGCAATTTCCCGATTGAGGCTCCCTCAATCCAGGTGTGTCAAGTTGACACTAAAGCTATCCAGCAGTGTCTGTGTAATTGTGTGTGACTGTGTGTATGTGTGTTTTTATGTGCATGTATGTCTGTGTATGTTTGTGCAATTATGTGTCTGTGTATGTGTTTATATATGTGTGTCTATGTCTATGTTTGTATGTGTATCTGTATATGTGTGTGTCTGTATGTGTGTGTGTTTCTGTAATTGTGTGTATTCTGTGTATGTGAGTCTGCGTCTATGTATGTTTGTGTAATTGTGTGTGTGTGATGCATCTTACTATATTCTGAAAGCAGTTGGGGCGGGGGAGCATCCTTGCTGTCATTTTCAGGCAAGGAAGCAGGCTCTGAGTGTGCTTTGGCAGTGGAGGGCACCATGGGAAGCTCTCCACACCAGGCTCTAGTCCCAGCTCAGCCTTCAATCTGCTGGGACATCTTGAATAAGTGGTTGCCCCTCTCCACCCCGCTCTACTCTATAGTACCCCAATCCCTCCCAGACTTCTGTTCCTGGCCAGGGGAACTGAAAGGCCATTATCCCAACACACTGTGAGCCCACCTGCCTTTGAATCCCCAAAGAGGGAAGAGATGTAGGGAACCCCATCTTTTGTATCTCAGCAGCCACAGCAACAAGCAGCAGTGACAGGGGGTTGACCTTGCCAGGACACAGCACCATGGTCTCCCTGAGCCTTGGGAGACCTGCAAAGTTTACTGCCCCACAGAAATGCCTTCCTCCTATGAGGGTGGCTCTGAGCTCCAGGGGTGTCTAGAGTCTGTCACAGCTTCTGAAACTGAGTTTGAGGACCTATTCTCCCCAAAATGCAAATGTCACTATGTAATGGCTGACAGGACCAGAACATTTCCTGTAAGCTAGGCATTACACTGAGGGGTCTACAGACATTATTTCAGTTAATACAAATTCCAATTCCATGAGATGGTTTTATTATCTCATTTATAGAGACAGACAAGAAAGGTTACTGCTCAGTGCCAGAGGGGGTACGGCTGAACCGAAGCCCTCAGCTTCCTCTGTTGACCCCAGGTGACTCCACCACCCAGGGCCATGGTCCCAGGGCCACTGAAGCCACCACTGGTTCCAGGCTACGGGAGTTGCTTTCTGGCTGGGGTTCCCAGGTAAAACTTAATGACGTATGGATGATTACAAGAAAGCAAGCCGAAAGCAAGACCTTTGTGCCTTGGAAATTTGTCTCAAGTCAACTAGTTGTTTTCCAGCCCTTTCCAGAAGGAATACTCAGAGCTGGGACAGTAGTAAGAACTTCCAGCAACAATCAATTTTGAGGGAAGCACTGCCCCTGCTTTGACCAGCAGAGTCAAGGAGAAGGCCACTGCACACAGTCACCTATGGCAGATCTGTGTTGGTGATCGCTGTGGGGGCTGGGAAAGGCCCTGGAGCAGCCACCCTGGGGTAACTGAGGGAACAAACACGGAAAACGGGGGACGTCAATTCTTATCTGGAGCTCATTAATGGGGAGAACATTAGTCAGCTGTGAAAGCCAAGATAGGTTGATAGGCCTTCAGGTGGGCAGGGGCAAGGTGGGGACAAGGCCACCATGGGAGAGACAAGGAATTGGCAGAAACTCCACCTCTACCCCACGTGCCCAAATCCAGGATGGAAAGGCCCTATAAAGGCCCATGGGCCAGCCTCCCCAGATGCCCAGAGAAAGAGAACGAGGAAGAGGGCAAAAGGGGGGGAGAGCCACAGCTCTGGCCCTGACCTGAAGGCTAGCAGTATGTGGGAACTCCGCTCCATAGCCTTCTCCAGGGCTGTACTGGCCGAGTTCCTGGCCACGCTCCTCTTTGTCTTCTTTGGCCTTGGCTCAGCCCTCCAGTGGGCGAACACCCCACCCAATGTGCTGCAGATCGCTGTGGCCTTTGGCTTGGGCATCGGCACCCTGGTGCAGGCTCTGGGCCATATCAGCGGTGCCCACATCAACCCTGCTGTGACTGTGGCCTGCCTGGTGGGCTGCCACGTCTCCTTCCTCCGTGCTGCCTTCTATGTGGCTGCCCAGTTGCTGGGAGCTGTGGCAGGGGCCGCCATACTCCATGAGATTACACCGGTAGAGATCCGCGGAGACCTGGCTATCAATGCTGTGAGTAGCCTGAGCTTTTCCCCTTCCATGAAGGGCAGACGCTGAGGACCCCTTGTGCAGGATGAGATGGGTGGTCTGGTCCTGAGTGAGGAGACAAAGAGAGTTGCTGGAGTCAGAAACAGAGCCTCCTTAGGAGAATCAGGGGAGAGGGCCACTGTGTCAGCAGGTACAGGATCCTGGTAGCTACCTGTGGAACTTCCATGCAGTCCCACCAAGGAAGAGTAGCCTCAGGTTTCTGTTGGACTTGATGGGAGGAGTGAGCTGGAATTCAGCAGAGCACAGCACCCTAGATGAGCTGATGAGCACTGACAAATGAGCTGGGCCTTTTGGGCTGCAGGAACCTCAGTGTGCAAGGATTGATTAGAAGAAAGGGACCTGACATTTCTGCAGCACCGGCTATGGGTGGACCCACCACAGTGCTCCTGCAAGCCATGCACTGACAGCTCTGCAAAGAAGGGATGGGCAGGCTTGTTTGTCAGGGATGTGAGAAAATAGGTTCCAAGAGAGAAATACCACACAGCCCTCAAACCCGAGCTCGACTTCAAAACCCATGATCTTTCCCTCAACTAACTGCCCTAAGCCAATGTCAGAGCCTTATCTTGCAAATCAAGGCTTAGGAAGGGGAGTGGTACAGCAGAACTTCTAGACTTTGCCAGTATCAGAGAAGGTACTAGAACCTAGAGGAAGGCTGCAGGAACGAAGCTTCTCCAGTCCTGGAGCAGACCCCTGGAGCTTGCCAGCCAGTGCTGATTTCATGCCAGTAGTTAGCAGTACGTACCTTCAGCATTTTGAGAGATGAATGTGAAGCTACAGTCCCTCCCCTCTCTAGTCTGTGCAGGCTTGGGGACACGAGGTGCCCTGTCCCAAGCCAGGAAAGCAAGCGCCTCTCATGCTCCCTCCCACATTTCTCATCCCTGGACCCTGTACAGAAGACTCCAAGGCTATCTTCTCCCATGTTGAGGTGGCGTCCTCACTAGAGGGACAGAGTGTGCCCATTTGTATTAAGAATTAAATGAGTTCATTTTGCAACAGGGAGACGCCCAGTTAGAGTCAAAGAACTTCCTGAGAGCACATCCCAGGCTTTCTCGTAATAGCGAGGCACAGGGAACCCTTAGGCCCTGGGGGACACCCAATCTTCCTCCTCCATCATGTCCTAGCCCACTCAGAACTCAAGAGCAAAGGGTCCATGAAGCACCTGCAATTTGTTCCTCTGCATTGACCCATCTTGTGTGGTGGAGGAAACCTTGCCTGGCTGGAAAGAGGGTCCATTTAGAACACCCAGAATGCACAGTGTTCTCTGACACCACCAAGAGCCCAACTTAGCCCCCAGGAAGTTGCCAGTGATGCAGATCAGCCCTGTGCCAGGCCAGATACTTTCTCAACCTTGGTATACCTGTAAGGTCATTTCTGAGCACCCCCTCCTCCCACCCCACTTTAAGATGTAAACTAAAGTTCAGAGTCCTGTAGATTCAAATCATGAAGCAATAAACAGCATCATCTAGAAATAGCCCCAGCTGTGTGCCGGCAGACGACATCTATACTGTCCCCCTCTGAGCAGCTGTGGGGCTGGGGCTCTGTCTTTACTGTCCTCTGTTCTCCAGGGTCTGTTTTGTCATCCCCATTGCACAGAGACAAGACAAATACCATCCTCCAGCAAATCAGAGGCCTCAAAAATGGCAGCCCCCGCCCCCAAGCTCTTTTCCCTGTCCCTGGGAGGCTGTGGCAAAGTAGGGGTTGAGGCTAGACTCTAGAAAGACCCAGGGTGATACAGCAATGGGGGCTCAGGGCCTGGAGAAGGAGCATGGGAGTTAAGAGCCGTCACAGCTCCACCCTGTGCAGTGCTCAGCCCCACGGGGCAGGGTGTGGCATACAGGATCACAAAATCCACAGAGAAATCCAGCACTGGGTGTGACCAGGTTATGAAACTGGCTCCTAGCTCAGTCCCAAATTCTCTCCTTACCCAGAGCTGGGGCTGTAGGGACCACGGGTTCCCACATGCCTGTGGAGGATTCATCCTCAGCACTCTAGTGCTCGCCCCATTTTGCCCATCCTTTATAGGCTGTGTAGGGAGCAACCCACCGGGCAGAACCAAAGCCTGGATGCTAAGGGGGCAGGCAGGAATAAGGGGGAACTAGCCTATGCTGGCCTCATACTGGAGTGGGTTCTTAGACCCCATTCCTGGAAGCCATACGATCACAGGAAGATGGACCTAGCGTCCTGTTACATCAATACGACCTGGAGATAAAGGCCTTTCTGTTACCAGACCCAAAGCTCCCTGCTGCAATGGAAACCTCTTCCCAGAATCTGGATTTCAGGCTCTCTGTCATCTCACACTGCAGGCACAAAGCTCAGCCTCCTCATCTAATAGCTCTGGATCTACCTCCCAACTTCAGGCTATCCCTCCATCCCCTGCTTCGGGGCCAGGATCCAGGAAAAGGGGCAGTAGGTGTTTGCAGCTAAGGTGTCTGGGGAGCCTGTATTCTGGCTTCCAGCCTGGAGGCCTCCCTGGAGCCAAAAGCAGGTGTAAGAAGTAAGGGCAGGCAGTGTGATCAGTGTCCCTGTGCTCATCCCCTCCCTCTCTCTCCAGCTTAACAACAATGCAACAGCTGGCCAGGCCGTGACGGTGGAGCTCTTCCTGACCCTGCAGCTGGTGCTCTGCATCTTTGCCTCCACTGACGAACGCCGCAGTGACAACCTGGGCAGCCCTGCCCTCTCCATTGGTTTCTCCGTGACCCTGGGCCACCTCCTAGGGGTAGGTCATAGCCGCAGTTTCCAGCCTCCCTGTAAGGACCAAAACATACATCTCCCTCTAAGAAATAGCTACCCAGGCCACTGTAGAGACAGATACGCAGAACTCCCCAAAGCGATAGACACAATGATCCCCAAAGGGACAGTCACCTGGAATGCCCAAGAGGGACATGTAATCAGAAACTTTAGCTCCCAGGCTCTCCTAAAGGGCAGCTATCCTTCCAGCCCCAAGAGAATACAAACAGGGGCATAAACATAAAGTTAATTGTCCATCCCACCCATTTTAATCTGAGGCCAAGTACTAAAGGAGAGGATGAGGATGCTGTGCTATCTTGTCCTCATTCCCCTTTCTCTGCAACGCCCAACTCCCTCCCACAGATCTACTTCACTGGCTGCTCCATGAATCCTGCCCGTTCCCTGGCTCCTGCAATTGTCACTGGCAAGTTTGATGACCACTGGGTAATGGCTGAACCCCTGCCTTCCCCATTCCTAGAAACCATCCCAGAGGGAGAACAAGGGTTAGGTAGCCTGGGGATGGACGGTGCTGTTCTGCATGGGCTCCCCAAACCCTCTTTAGTCATCCTGAGACCCTGGGAAGCCTTGTGTTCCACCCTTTAGACCTTTGTCTCCCCTCCCTGTGCCTGGCTATATATGGAGATAACAGTCTGCTTTTTATTGACTTCTTGGGGAAATGAAGTGAGCTTCTGTACATAACACAGTGCCTGGCATTCAGAACTCGATAAACGATATTTACAGTTAACAGTCATGTAGCACCAGCTGGGTTCTCTTCTAAGTGCTTTTCGAATCGTAACCTATTGCCACATCTCTAGATGGTAAGCATTCTTACAAGGAAAGGAAACAGGCACGGATGGGGTGAGTGACTTGTCTAAGTTCACACAAGTGGTGGAATCAGGATTCACAACTAGACAGCCTGGTTTAGTCCCCCCCCCACACACACACATTAAGTCCTCCACAGCTCATGCTGGCACTGTTAATCGCATGAGTCATTACTGACTACATCTGAGGTACGGAAGACCCCGTTCAGCCCAAGAGAGCAGCATATCCAGGCGTTGTTGCCAGCCTTGATGAGTGGTGCCAGCGCCCTCTCCTCTCGCCCCCAGGTCTTCTGGATCGGACCCCTGGTGGGCGCCATCATTGGCTCCCTCCTCTACAACTACCTGCTGTTCCCCTCGGCCAAGAGCTTGCAGGAGCGTCTGGCTGTGCTCAAGGGCCTGGAGCCGGACACTGACTGGGAGGAGCGCGAGGTGCGGCGGCGGCAGTCGGTGGAGCTACACTCCCCGCAGAGCCTCCCGCGGGGCAGCAAGGCCTGAGCGCCGCCGCCGCCGGCTGCAGCGCACCGCACAGCGCCGCCAAGGTCCACCCTGTCCCAGCTCCCCCGGGCCCGAAGTTGGCGCTCAGTGCAGAGCAACTGCTTCCAGCGCCGGTGAGCGCTGAGAACCGCAGGAAGGAGCCCGCGGGGCCCGGGAGCCTGGGCTGGCAGCACCCCTGCCCCTAAGCTGTGGCCTCAGGGATCCTTGGCACCCTTACAGGGGAACCAGGGACTTGGGGACTGAGCCGGTGGGGCGGGTGGGAGAACAGGTGAGGAGGAGATGGAGAGCTCTGGAGAGCCCGGGCTTGGTGCTGGGCGAGAAGGGCATAGATGTGACCTTGAGGGTCTGGATTGGTGTATCTGCTTTTTGTTAGCATACAAGTGCCTGTCCATCTCCGCGAGCCTCTCTCCTTACGTGCACCAGGTTCTGCCTGTGCCTGTGTGTGAACAGGAATGCCTGTGGTGCAGGGCCTGGGGACTTCTCACTCCTGCTTTGCGCTCCCCCTCCTCCTGCACCCAAAATAAATCCACTTCTTCTGCAAGCCGATGAGTTCTCCATAGCAGCCAGCCCCTGGAAAATGGGGGGTGAGGATGGTTTCCAAACTCTGCTATGACCTTCCTGGAGGAGTCCCCCAAGCACTGGGCCCCAAGACTTGCCAGGACTCATTGCTGAAAGCAGGAGCCCTGTCACACATAGCTACGGATAGCTCTCCTAGACATGAGCTCTGGGGAAAGGAGACCTGGGTGGGAGGGCTCCTCAAAGGGGAGGAAGCAGGCATATGAGTGTGTGCCTGACCTCTAGCCCACGGAGCTCACACCCAATGATTAGTCTTCCATTTGGGCAAAGAAAAGCCCTCTGTGGGGGCCCCAGCTTTTGTCCTGGGAGAGGGGGAGATTTGCAACTAGACACTTCTTGAAACAAGACACTCAGTTTCGCAAGTGAACCCTCTCACCCAGCACACAACACACGCCTATGGCTGGCAGGGCAAGGCACTTAGGCATGCAACCACCGGCACTGGGCAACACCCCTTCATCACCTGTTGTTCCCCCTCCCCTCCCCAGGAATCTTTGTTCCCTCCTCTTCCTCTCTCCCTGCCCTATGCTATACCCTCTTCCAGCCTGACAGTTACTGTGGACCTTGCAACCTGCTATTCTCAGGACCAAAGAAAGGAAACGACTTGTTCAGGCAGAGACAGGTTGGAATCTAGAACCCAGGCTTCTGAATGCCCAGGCTGGGGCAATGGTTCTCAAATGACATTAGCTGGATTAAGTGAGATGATGCGTGTTATGATGCTGTGTGAACTGTGACTCTCAATACCATTATCATGCATTATTAGGATCATTTTCATTATTTCTGCTTCCTTGGGTAGGTGGAGAAGGCAGGAGAGGCCAGACCTTTAGCCTCCAGTAGTCGAAGCAAAGGAGGGTCCCCGGGCCCCAGGATCCAGACAGAAGAAGATGGGTTTGGCGCTGGCCCCATCTGGTCCAGCCTCTGAGCCCCTCCTTACAGCATGCATCCTGGCAATTCTTCCACTTCCTTCCTCTCCAGCTGCTATTTAACTAATTTAAGGATCACACCTTGAGCCCCTTCTCCCTGTCTTCTGTCATCCCCACGATCTCAAGGCCTTTGACTGCTTCTATCCCCACATCACCAGCCTCTTCATCACCCCGTCACAGGACTGTACATAAGAGACACTTCTCTTATATGGCATGGTGGCGCATGCCTTTAATCCCAGTACTTGGGAGGCAGAGGCAGAAGGATCTCTGTGAGTTCAAGGCCAGCCTGGTCTACACAATGAGTTCCAGGTCAATTGGGCCTACAGGGAGACCCTGTCTTTAAAAAGGAAAAAAAAAAAAAAAAAAAAAAGGAAAAGGGAGAGAGATACTTCTGTAACTGAGCCCTGCCCCTTCTGTCTTCTTGACCAAAATTCTCTGTGGAGGTAGAAAGAGACTGCTCTGGACCGTATGAGCAGTGACGAGGACGCTCCCAAATTCCAACAGCTGGTGACAGTGGCTTGACCTCACCATTAGGGAAAGAGGAGCATCAGAGACCCTAGTGATTTCTGGGGCTGTCTCCTGATAGCCAGGTGTCCTTGTCCTAAAAGTGCAAAGGCACCAGGCACCTCATCCCCACCCACTTTGCCCCAGCATACCCCTCTAGATAGCATCTAGAACTTGTCTGTAGCACTTTCTGGGATACAGCTGCCCCCAAACTAAATATGAGATCCTTACCACTTCAAGTTCCTTTTGCCCTTATTAGGGCCAGAGATCGAAGTAGGATTCTAAATATGAGAGGGTGAAGGGAACAGTTACTGAGCTTCTGTGTGTACCATCAACTGGTATACCCTCCTCTGTGTTAGTGTGTCTGATCTGAAAACAGGCAGGGTCAAGAAGGGTAATCACCTTCAACCAGGTAAGGTTTCACTATTTCTTTTTTCTTTTTTTTTTTTTTTTTTTTTTTTTTTCCAGGGCAACTCCTCCCTGTCCCCCCAGCTGTGCTTGAACTCACAGAGATCTGCCTGCCTCTGCCTCCCGAGTGCTGAGATTAAAGGTGTGTGCCACCACACCTGGCTGGTTTCACTATTTCTAAACCACTCCCTTAGCATCCCAACCTTGTGAGATAAGCAGAATAAATAATGCTCTTCCCCGGCTGGAGAGATGGCTCAGCAGTTAAGAGCACTGACTGCTCTTGCAGAGGACCCAGGTTTGATTCCCAGCACCCACATGGCGGCTATGAACCGTCCTTAACTCCAGTTCCAGGGGAATCCGAAGCCCTCTTCTGACCTCTGTGGCATTGCACTCACATACATGCAGGCCATACACTCATACACAAAAAATTTAAAAAATAATAATGCTCTTCCCATCTTATAGATTCAGAAATTGAAGTTTGAGAGGCCGGCCTAAAGTCACACAGTAGTTTGCAGTGGAGCCAAGACTTGAATCAGGTCTTATGCAAAAATTCCATGATCTTTGCACTGAGGCAAGCTGTAGGCTGTTCCTGAGATCCCCTGACAAACACCAGAACACTCAGCCCAGCCCAGCCCATGTTCCCGTCTTGTAGGTCAGACACACCCAAACTAGGCAGCATGAAGTCAGGTCCCCAAGTTGGAGACACAGATGGCTCTGGGTTGACAGGAGGATGTGGCTGACCACCAGGTCCCAGCAGCATCCATCCCCACTTCCCATTTGGTATCAAATGACTTCATACCTCTAAAAGTTGTTTTGATGTTTGTATCTTTAAGCTGTGATTCTGTATATATGCCTCTCAATTAGATTGTGAGCTCTTTAGGGGCAGGGCTCCTTCCAACTCTTGAATGACATTAGTCTATCTACCTTTTCTCATTGGTCTTATCCAGCACAGAGCTCTGCACTCAATAAATGTTCATTTGTCAATAAGTGTTGTTTCTTTCACCAATGTAGAAATGGCCAATATAGTCAAGGTGCCAGAGACAGTATGGGCTCCTTACTGCTTCCTTTTTTTTTTTAGACCGGGGTCTTCCCATAAGCCCAGCTGACCTGGAACTCACTGTGTAGACCAGGCTGGCCTCCATTTCACAGAGATCTGCCTGCCTCTGCCTTCCAAGTGCTTGGATTAAAGGCATGTCTGGCTCCTCCCTACTGTTTCTACCCCAACCTTCTCCTCCCAGGGACCCCAGGGCCCCTGTATCAGTAGAGGTAGGGAAGGAGCTTTTTCTGAAAGATGTTGGATCCCCCTGCTACGAGTAGGAAGACAGTTCTCCCAGTCCAAACGTTCCCAGAGAAGCATTCCTTGGAGCAGGGAGGCCAGAGTCTTGACTGTGTGGGTCAAAGACAATTCTAAAACATAGTACCTCTAGCAGCGGTGGCAGGGATGGAGTCACAGCTCTGTCACCCACAGTAGCTGGAATACCCCTTATCTTTTAGGTAAAACTGATCTTTGACTTTGACTGAGAAAAGAACGTCAGGACAAGCCAGTATGAAGCAGAGTCATATAAAAGATATTTTTATTAAAAGAAAGTAAGACACAGCTGGGTATGGTGGTACATGTCTTTGATCCCAGCACTCAGGAGGCAGAGGCAGGTGGATCTCTGTGAGTTCAAGGCCAGCCTGGTTGGCATAGTGAATTCCAGGCCAGCTGGGGCTACGGGGAGATCCTGTCTCAAACAGACCAAAAGAAAAAAAAAAAAGCAAGAAAGAAAGATCCACCTGAGAGCATGGGGGGCTACGATGAGTGACGACAAAGGATCCTAGGCTTAGCCATATACACTATTATGGTGGTTCTCAGTTTACATCTCAAAGAGTTGCTAAGAAACTTTTTCCCCTTCAATAAATAAGATTATAGTGTGGCTCTGGAGGTATCTTGGATAGGATTACAATCTGATAAGATAAAACCAGGAGCCACTAGGTTTGCACAGAGGGTTTGGACATGTTGTTTTATTGAAACAACAAAGGGAGTTTTTGGTGACATGCCTAGAAAATTGCAGGGTTACAGCTGGGAAGGAAGAAACATCTTAAGCAGATGTTGTATTTGAAGTATCAGTTCTGAACTGGCTATCCCCCTTCTCTATAACTGAGATTATAAGGTGCCTCCAGAGGTGCCTTGGATGGGATTACAATTAGATAAGGTAAAGCCAAGAGTCACTAGGGTTGCACAAGGGGTTAGGGCATTTTTTTTTTTTTTTTTTTTTTTTTTTTAATTATTTAATAACCACATGATTAGAAGCATTTCATTACAGCATTAACATATTCAAAAACAATTTCCAGAGCAAAGATGCATCTCTTTCAAAAGTGGCTGTAAATTTTTAGGTTCACAATTGAATTAATACAGTTATACAATATTGAACTCAGTATAACCCTTATAAGACATAAAATTGAATGAGGTTTTAACTTTTTTTTTTTAATTACAACATAGAATAAGTAGATTTAATAAATGTTTATAGCATATTTCATCCAACAGCTGTGGAATATACATTCTTTTCAGCAGTCCAGGTAACTTTTTCTAAAATAAATCACATTTTTTTTATTCTTATTCTTTTATGAAGTTAGTTAAAAATTAATGAACAAGAAATTAAAGAGACTGCGCTGCAATTAAGTTAGAATATTCTAACTGGAAAACCAAGGTCTTTAGGGGTTGCCAAGGGGTTAGGGGAATTTTTTTTTTTTTTTTACTGTAAATGAGGTTCGGGTGAGAGGAGTCCTAGGTAACGGAAAGTTTACAGTTTTGAAAGGAGCAAGGCCTTAAGCAGATGTTGCTAATTGTGTCAGAATTCTTGATTCTCAGCTGGGAACAGGCCTGTGAGACTTCTGGCAGGGGTTTCTTTTTCTCACATCCACCTAACTTTCCCTCTATCCTGTCTCATCTCCAGCAAAGGGCCTAATGACCCTGATGGTCAGAGAGACGGAAAGGTCTGAGACACCAGCCTAGAAAACAGAATCTGCTGCCCCTTGGGGTAACCTTGACAGAGTGAGCCTTCTTTAGCTACACGAAGGCCACTCCTTGTGGCCAAGTCCGTGTGGCAAGTTGTGGTTTCCATCTCAAGCCACTGTGTGATCCTGAGCAAGGAACCTTTGAGTTCTGGTCTCCTCATGAGGTTGCTTAGAATCAAATGACACAGTAGAGACAATTCTAATCTATATTTGTATAGGCTAATCCGAATCTGTAAAATGGCAAGAACAAGTTCTTGGCCTTTATAGTCCTCTGTAAGCTGGGAAGGAGTACGCTCAAATTCTCAGGCAGGAACTTTCTCTGGTGGGTGAGTTTCCTGTGAGCACTCGCATCCTTGACCACTCCAAGAAGACTGAGACTGTGGATTCAGAAGACAGTGCCTGGGCAGAGAGGCTGACAGAGAAGGCAGGAGGAAGTAGAGGGGAAGTGAAGAAGTGTCTGGCTCCAAGGTCTCTGAGGTGATCATGGCCATTCTCCAAGCAGAGCTCCAAGCCCTGAAGAAAATACTTCCATGCTCTGCTGGTGGTATGGCCCTGAAACCCATGCCTGGAGAGCCATTTGGAAAGAGCTGTTCAGCAGGAAATGCCAGACAGAATGAGGAACAATAGCAGGGTTTCTTTGGACCCTGTTTTCTTTGGCCTCTTAGCTGCCACTGGCCCAGAGTCCCTCCTCCAGGTTCTTGCTTTTCTGTGGGCTCCTCCCCTCAGCCTCTGCTGGACACACAGACAGGAGACACCTGTTCTCTCCCTCAGCTGCACTCTAGGGCTCAACTGACCCAGGAGGCTTTTTAAATTGATCACCGCATGAGGTGACTTTCCTGAGCCTTGCTCTGTAGCTGGCACCGTGCAAAGTGCTCAAGCACACATGGTGGGGGCAGAGGGCATGCAGCTCCTCTCCCAGGATCCTGGCGGGGGTGGGGGGTGGGGGAGGGTTGGGTGTCTGTGCTCTGCCCCCAAGCCCTGAAGAGCCCACCAGCCTCATTCCCTACATGCCAAACCTGGGTAAGGGGCACCTGAGAGGGGCTGGGAGCCCAGAGGAAAGAGCCAAAGATGAGCGGGAGGTGAGAACTAGCAAAATGCGTTGCCAGTCCAAAAACGGAAGGACTTGATTTGGGGGGAGAGGGCAGTGAAAGAGACAGTATGTAAGGGCATCCGGGGTTGGAAATGAGACAGAAACAAAGACTCAGAGGTTAGAAGAGACCAAAGAAAGGTAGAGGCAGACAGACTGTAAGAGGGAGGGAGGGAGGGAGGTAAAGAAAAAGTAGAAAATGAGAGCTTGAAGAGAGAGGCAGGAAGGAGACTTAAGAGACAGGCCAAGAGACAAAAAGTGACAGACTGAGAAAAAGCCTTGGAGAGTGATGGAGAGAGAGGGACCGAGAGGAATGAATACACACACACACACACACACACACACACACACACACACACAGGAGAGAGAGAGGAGAGGAAGGGGGGGAGAGAGAGAGAGAGAGAGCGAGAGAGAGAGAGAGAGAGCGAGAGAGAGAGAGAGAGAGCGAGAGAGAGAGAGAGAGAGCGAGAGAGAGAGAGAGAGAGCGAGAGAGAGAGAGAGAGAGAAATCCCGACAGGATTAAAAGCAGCCAGGGGCGATCAAGACTGAACGAGGGTTTAAATGAAGACGTATAGAGGATGACAGAGTTAAGAGGAGAAAGCGGAGATCTAAAATGTGGGACTTCTGGTCGTAAAGAGGGAAGCCAAGACCCCTCACTCGACCCCAATCCCAGGGCTTCTTCCCTAACCCCAAATAAACCCAGACTGATCACTCCTAGGTGAAGAGTGAGAACTCGCGGCCCCCTCCTCCTGCAGGGACTCGCCAGGGTCCCCAAGAGGGCTGTGTTCTGGGACGGGTTGCCACCGAGGATGCCTCCGGGAGCCGGCTGCGTGGATCCGGCGTTGCCGGACGCGGCGTCGAGGATGGCCGAGCGCAGGGCAGGTCGGCTCTGTGCTTCCTATCCAACGCCCCCGCTCCCTCCGGGCCGGACCGCCCCCGCCACGGGCGGATCGGGAGCTAAGTGGCGCTGTCCTCAGAGAACCACATCACTCGGGCCCAGCCGTGGATGAGGCCGGGTCAGGATGCTCCGGTCGCGCGAGGTAAAGGAGGAGCTGGAGCGAAAGCCGGAGGAAAAGAGAAGGGGGAGACTACGGACGGCATCGGGACACAGGTGAAGGCCGGCCGGAGACAGACTTCCAGGGCGCAGGAGACCAGAGAGCCCGGACTGCGCCACGTCTCCCAGGGGGCTCAGGACGCACGTCGGCGAGTAGGAAGCGGGAGCAGAGCGGAGCGCACCATGCGCGCGACCCCGGCCGCGGGGCCGGTCTACACCGCCGCCTGGGTCACGTGGCCCGGGCGGGTCCGCCGCTGTCCGGGCGGGGGGACGTGCGCGGGGCCGGGGGCGC
>NW_008351701.1:344646-352349 GCF_000622305.1 Nannospalax galili
AGGCCGCCAGGCACGGAGTGGGCGCCGCACCGCGCACGGCGTCCCGCAGCCAAACTCCTGCCGCCCCCGCCGCAGCCGCCCCGACGGCCGTTGCGAGACGCAGCCGCTGTCGCCGGGCCCCCGAGGCCACCATGAAGAAGGAGGTGTGCTCCATAGCCTTCCTCAAGGCCGTGTTTGCAGAGTTCCTGGCCACCCTCATCTTCGTCTTCTTCGGCCTTGGCTCGGCACTCAAGTGGCCCTCGGCGCTGCCCTCCATTCTGCAGATCTCCATGGCCTTTGGCCTGGCCATAGGTACCTTGGCCCAAGCTCTGGGACCTGTGAGCGGTGGCCACATCAACCCGGCCATTACTCTGGCCCTCTTAGTAGGCAACCAGATCTCGCTGCTCCGAGCTATCTTCTATGTGGCCGCACAGCTGGTGGGCGCCATTGCTGGGGCAGGCCTCCTCTACTGGTTAGCACCACTCAATGCCCGCGGTAACCTGGCCGTCAATGCGGTGAGTGCCCATGAGACTGTAGAGGGGTGGGCAGAGACCCCGGGACGCATTTAGGAGACCCCCCTCCCCAAGCCCCATCTTGAGAATGGATACAATCAAAGGGCCGATGCACACCTTCTCCAGGAAGGCCTGGCAGACCAATCTACTGGCCAAACTGTTCGCCCCAACCTCAGCCTCTGTTCATATTCTACTTGGTCTGCCCCCTCCCCTTATTCTCCTCCATCTGGCCTCCCTTCCTGAACCTGCGGAAACACCCTTTCTTCCTGACTCCTCCCTCACCTCTGCGTTTCCTTGTCATCCCCTTGGTTATATAGTTTTAATGGAACCATAAGAGAGCAATGAGTGGTAATGGTGCTTTGGGGTAGCCTTAGCTTCTCAGTGTTTCCTATTTCTTATCGATTACGTGGGGATGGTCATACCAAAGCAGGTATCATGGACATTACACTTAGAAACCATGATGTGACCGTCTTCTCATATGATGCCGGTGCATAGTGGTGTCTGTTGGATGTTGGAGCTCCCTTTTGCCACCCTGACTCATGCCCCTTGCTGCCTCCTTCCTACTTTTGCAGTCCTAGATTCAATCCCCTGTCCCATGTGAACTAGGTTCCTTAATCAAACACAGAGGAGGATTTTCTCCGCCATTGTCAAGCTGTGAGTCAGCCACACCGGAGAGACGGGTTTGAGGTTGGCACCAGCAGCAGGTCAGGCATGGGTAGGAGGCCAGGGGCAGTTTGCAGTAGGCAAACTGGGCAGCTGCCCACAGGAGGGAGGGTAAATGCCAGCTTGTTGGGGCTGGGGATTGGTCAGAGCCGTTGACAGGATGGCGTCCAGGAACACTCTCCTGACACCCTGCCCTTTGGCCACAGGCCTGAGCGTCAAGCTTGTGCACACTGAAGTAGTCTTGCCAGCGAATGGCCTTTCTGGTTTGTCATGTGCAGGACTTACCTTTCTAGGTGTCCTTGAAGGCCCAAAGCCCTGCTTCCCTACCTCTGGTCACAGAGCCTAAAGGCAGCAGGGTTCTAACGCAGCTTACCCCTACAGCTTAACAACAACACAACACCTGGCAAGGCCACGGTGGTGGAGCTGATCTTGACCTTCCAGCTGGCACTCTGCATTTTCTCCTCTACTGACTCCCGACGCACCAGCCCTGTGGGCTCCCCAGCTTTGTCCATTGGCCTGTCTGTCACACTGGGCCACCTCGTGGGGGTGAGTAAGGCTAACAGTAGCTAGGGTGTCATGGCGGGAAGCCACAGGACGAATAATGGAGCCCCAGAACAGATTCCTTCCAGACTGATTAGACGCAGCGGAGTTTAGGGCCTGATCCTGGGGCTGCTAGGCTGTGGACCTACTGAGCCCTAGCTTTGACGCCCCTCTCCCAATAAAACCCTCTAGGCTAGGAAAAGATGTGAATTAAGTGGAAAGGGAGGGTAGATCAGGGAATCAAGCCTGAACAGAAGGCAGAGAAGGGAGGGGGCTATGGGTAGGGGTGCATGGTTAGGTGGACAGCTGGGATCCATGGAAGGAGTCAGCAGCCTGGGAATTGGGAGGCTTGGGTTTGAAACGTGGTTGATACCTGGACTGCTGTGTGACCCTGGGAGAGTCGGGGTCCTCTGGGAGTGGTGGAGATGGAGCCTTCCTCACTGCTGCCCCCATCTACCCAGATCTACTTCACTGGCTGTTCCATGAACCCAGCCCGCTCCTTTGGCCCTGCGGTGGTCATGAAGCGGTTCAGCCCCTCGCATTGGGTGAGTGTGGGCCCTCCCTGGATCCCTGGCACTGAGTGCTGCAAACATGGCAGTGCAGAGAACCAACAGAACTTTCTGGATGCTCAGAGCCTGGAACTTGGGGGTGGGCTTGGGATGTATGGCCTGAGAGAGAGAGGTGAACACAGAAGGGAATGAGGTGCAGCCAGGGGTGGAAAGCGTCCACCCCTCTAGAGATGGGATCTGTACTTTCTCTAGAGTTACAGAGGGGATCTGTGTTGCTCTCCTCTGAGGATTTTTGTCTGTCCCTCTGTATATTTGTCCTTTGGGGTTTTACTTATCTATCCCTATAGAGAGCTTGGGAGGCTGTTCTTGCAGGTCTGTTCCTCTGAACAATCTGTTGCCACCATGCAGCAGTCAGGCTTGGAGCTCCAAAGGGGGGGCAGCAGAGGCCCTTGCAGGGTTTTCAAAAGGGGAGCAGCTGGCTCAGCTTTGCATCTTGGAAAACACATGTGTCTAAGGCCCCGTCTCCTCAGAAGGTTCATTTGCCTCCCTCCAGGGTGGGGTTGGGAAGCCTGTCCATCTTGGGTTCTGCCTACCTCCTTAGAGGGTCTGTGTGTCTGTGATCCATGACTTTGCCATTGAGAACTGGGCTGACAGTGTATCAGTCCACAAGGTGGGAAGACATCCTTCCCTCTGGAGATCCGGAAGTCTGTATATCCATCTCCTCTGAGGGTCCATGGATCTGTCTTCTGGTGGGGAAAGTCATGGTCCCTGAGGCCTGGAGCTCAGCTTCTGACTTCGACTCTGTCTCCACAGGTCTTCTGGGTGGGGCCCATCGTAGGGGCCATCCTGGCTGCCATCCTCTACTTCTATCTGCTCTTCCCCTCCTCCCTGAGCCTCAGTGAGCGTGTGGCTGTCATCAAGGGCACATATGAGCCTGAGGAGGACTGGGAGGAACATCGGGAGGAACGGAAAAAGACCATAGAGCTGACAGCACACTGACCAGCATCAGACAGGGGCCAGCCCCTTAGGCCCTGAAGTACAGGAAAAAAAGAAGAAAAATAGACCTCAAAGCATCCTTCCCCAGAGTTGGTCCTCTTGGCTGAGGAAGAGGCACTGGCTCCCCATGCTGCAGATAAAGATGGGAGCAGGAGTCCATGATGGGGATACTTGGGTGGGGGCCAGGGTCTGGAGTCTGATAGGGATAGGGTCTCTCTAGGTTTGCGCAGAGTGTGCTGCCATAAGTCAGATCTCAGAGACTGTGAACACAGTGCCAACCTCACAGGCTTCCCAGGGCCAGACCAGAAAGGGGTGGTTTGCAGTCTGCTTCTTCCACCCAATCCAACCCCTTAAGTGCCAGAGCCAGCCCCCCGGTGGGCAGAGGGGACTTTCCCCCAGAGCTCCTCAGCAGAGGGACAGATACTTCATTGAATACCACCTTATTTATTTCTGGCCAAGGATTGGGGGACTGCTGGTATTTGGGTTGAGGGCTTCTCAATAAAGCAATGCTCTTCATAATCTGCCTCTCTCTCCAGAAACCTCCTGGGACACTGGCAGAGGGGACTTCCCCCAAGAGCTCCTCAGCAGAGGGACAGATGATTCATTGAATACCACCTTATTTATTTCTGGCCAAGGATTGGGGGACTGCTGGTATTTGGGTTGAGGGCTTCTCAATAAAGCAATGCTCTTCATAATCTGCCTCTCTCTCCAGAAACCTCCTGGGACACTGGCCAGTCACTTTTCCTCTTGGTAATCTCATATCCTCACTTGTGATTACCACAGAGTACAAAGAAAACCAAGACAAGTCCTCTGAAAAGAAAGAGAAGCTACTAAGGAGAGGCTGAGATGATCAGAGAGCTGGGGGAGTGGGGGAGAGAGAGAAGACCAAATATAGAAACAGGAGGCCCTAGAAACAGATCAAGAGGCCAGAAAGGGTGGGGGGGGGCTGAGAACAGAGAAGGGGTCCTCACAGAAGTCACATGCCTCCCCCCCACCCCCATGTCTCCCTTCAGCTATGTCAAGTCCCTGATAACTTATGAAGGGCCTGGGTGTGCCAGGCAGGGTGGAGAAGGGAACTGACTGCAGCCCCTTGAGATTCCGAAGGAGTGACCAGCCAGGTTCTGTCATGAGAAGAGGCCCAGCCCAGGGCCTTTTCTGGATCTCCACGTTTCTGAAAGGAGATATGTTGATAGCTTGTGAGCAGAGGTGGCAACATCCCTATACATGCACAGCAGCTTTTCCCTGCCCAGCCCTTTCCCAGGTCTCCTCTCTTCTACCTCTGCCCTTCAGGGTCCCCTGTCACATCATCCTTCCCTCCTGTCCTTGTCTGCCTTCATCCTGCAACCTCTGAGCCTCATCTCTTAACCTGTAAAATGACATCAGAACGCTTCTTCACAGGGTAGTGATGGGAACCAGATGAGTGAGGTGCCTGGCACTGGCCAGCTCTGTGTGAGGAACAGGGAAGGAGCAGCTCAGGACCCAGCCCAGAGTCACAGTTAAGGTGTGCAGAGTGAAGGGCTGCAACTTGAATAACAAACCCTTAAACTGGGTTTATATTTCCCTACCACATGGGTTGCTGTGAGAAAATGAGACAGACTGAAGATAAGGTGCTGGTACAGACAGGGCCAGGTCCCTGTAGTCTGGAGAGGAACTGGGATATGGATGAACAGGGCCTCTGCTCTCCAGACTTGCCTGATACTGCAGGGCGTCCGGAGAACCTCTCCTCGGCTTTACCTCTGCAGGGCAGGAGAAGCCACAGGAAGGAAAGGGAAAAGCAGCTCCAGGGGCTGCTGCAGACCCAGGCTGAGGGACTGGACCACCCAGTTCTCTTCCGAAAGAGCCTGAGGTCTGAGTAGGAGCAGCAACCACAGGCCCCAACCTGCCTACCTACCCCACAGGCTTCCAAGGACCACCAAGTCACAGAATGTGTGTGAGAGAATGTGGCCCATCTTGCCGCCTCCACCTTCCTGCGGGGCCGGGGTGGTGGGGGTGCAAGGGCCAGCTCTGACCAGCAGGGGGCAGACTCGCCCACCAAATCTACAATCTGTCCTCTTCCCTAGGACTGTGCTCTGGCCAGGTGGGGATGAGGCTGGGAGCTCAAAAGTAGGAGTCTCTCAGGCTTAGGTTCCCTGGGGCCACCAGGAAGAAACCCCTCCTCAACCCACCTCACCCACTACCCAGGAGGAGGTGCAGAAAAGAGGAAAGCCTCTCTTGGCTTTCAGAAGACTGGTTCAGGTACATCTGTGACTGGCCTCACTCCAGCCCAGAAGTTTATATTCCTCTCTCTAAAGGACCCCAAGGAGGTGTGAAAGGGTGAACGGTGGGCTTAGGAGAGGTAGACCCTTGGCATGGGTAGGGCATCTAGCCAGAGAGAGAGTTACTGGTCTCCAGCTTCCTGCTGGTGACACCTGCCCTGTGTTGTTGGGTGAGGATTCAAGAGCTTGGGCTGGCAAGTTGCTGTGGTTGGGGCTATTTGTCCAGCAGGGGGCGCTGTGCACCTGCATGCTATTTCATGAGCTAAGTCTCTCTCGCTCTCTCTCTCCCCCCTTCCCTCCCCCCTTCCTCCCCTCCTCCCTACCTCCCTCCGCACCCCCCACATTAAACCTGTGCATCTATCTCAGGCTCCAGGCCATGGCGCTGAACTTCAGCTCTGCTCAGGATGGATATGCCTTCTCTGTCTTCCCTGTCCCTCAGCATAGACTCACTCCAAGTGTGCAGAGCCACAGCCACCCCCCACCACCACCACCCACTCTCAAGGGGCCAGACTCCGTGTGTCCTCCAGCACACCCGTGTGAAGTCATACCCCTGCACACGCACGCTGTGTCACCTCTCTGACGCTGTCTGAAGATGAGTGTAAGAGAGCCTAGATTCTCCCATTTAGAGTTTCCCACTCCCCTCCCTTCTGTTCCTCTCTCCAGGGGCAACCTCCTCCATTGAGGGAATGAGAGTATCAGACCTCCCAACCTGCCAGTGTCTTGTAGGAGTCAGTGTGAGAGGCAGAAGCCGCCTTGAGTGCCCTCCTTCCGGCCAGGTCTTTGTTCTCCCTACTGCTGGCCTTCCCGTCCCTGGGCTGAGAAGGCTTCAGTCAGCTCTATCCACAAGGAGCTGCACCAGGTGCAGGACCTTGACAAAAGGCCTCTGAGCATAAGTGAGTGCAAAGCACGCCACTAGAGCCCAGGACTGGCTGTGTCCAGGAAGGTGCTGGCTGGGGCAGGTAACACTGAAACTGGGCAATGCTGCCTGCCCTCGGGGGGTGAAGGACCTTGTCCCAGGCTAAACAGGGCCCAAGAAGGCTCTGTCCCATATGAACTTGGGAAAGGGGCTGCCACTGCACTTAGTGGCTTCACATCTACAGAGCAGGGCTGCAGGTGGTCCCTGGCATAGACCCACCATAGCAGTCAAGCCCCTTCTAATTCCAGCCAATCTCCACTGCTGCTGTGCCCCTGGAAGGGGTAGGGGGGAAGTGTAATCATAATAGTGAGCATTTCTGACTAGAAGCACTTTCCTAGGTGTCTGCACATTCCTTCGAACACATGGGGAGATGTGAATTATACCCATTTTACAAGCATGGTACTGAGGTGGCAGAAGGTAAGCAATTGGTCGGGGGCATGATATACATGGCAATGTCCAAAATACTACTTGTCTCATGAAAAGCTCTCAGTACACATTACTGCTGTTTGGTGTACATACAGAAACATGCTAGATCAGATAGAGGGACTGGTAAATGCCCATCCCTCTATCAGGCCCAACCGAGAAGAGGGCAGGAAGGCAGCCCTTGAAGTACCCCGAGGGTGCCACAGCCACCCTCATTTGTTACCCTGCCTTTGCTCAAACCCAGCTTCTCTGTGCAGTTCACTCTGATTCTGCTGGGGAGGATCACCAGGGCAGGCTTCATAGAGGGACAGCACCTGAGCAACACCTTAAACAGAGACAAGGAAGAAGGGCCTCTGTAGCTCAGAAGCTCATTTGGGGAAACTAAATGTTCGGAGTAAAGAGGGTGGTGGAGGGGATCTCTCCTTGAATGTTAGGCATGGGTATTCAGAAATGAGCCTGAGGCAATGGGGAGCCATTCAAGGTGTTTTAAGTAGAGGGGTGATGTGACCAGTGTGGCATTTTAGAAGGATCTCTCTGGCATAGGAGAAGAGCCACTTCTTGTTTAGAGCCATGGGCAGCTTGGGAGGGCATGGGCCATGGTGAGATTAAGATGAGGTGTGGGGGTGGAAGAAGTCTTGTTGATAGCCTGGCTTTCTAGGTAGGATGAGAATCATGGGTTGGGTTGGTCCACATCTACAGGAAGTCAGAGGGAACAGGGAGGGTGAACAGAATGGGGAGGTTCAAAGAATGGGAGAGATGGGCCAGCAAGATGGTTCAGCTGGTGAAGGCACCTGGCAGCAACCCTGATGACCTGAGTTCAATCCCTGGGACCCACATGATAGAAGAGAGCTGACTCCAGCAACTTGTCCTCTGACCCCTGCCACACACACACAAAGGTAAAAAAAAAAAA
>NW_008351701.1:352547-390994 GCF_000622305.1 Nannospalax galili
GGCGCACACCTTTAATCCCAGCACTCAGAAGGCAGAGGCAGGTGGATCTCTGTGAGTTCGAACCCAGCCTGGTCTACATAGTGAGTTCCGGTAAGCTCCAGGCCAGCTGGAGACCCTGTCTCAAAAACACCAAAAAAAAAAAAAAAAAAAAAAAAGAATAGAGAATCAACTGGGAACGATGGAAAGGTTACTGAGCAGAGCTGTGGGCCCTGCTGAGGCTAGAGGACGCACAGGAGTGCCTGACCCGAGCAGGCTGGGCCTGGAGGTCAAGGAGGTCTTGGACAGCATACAAGGGATCAGAATAGACTCAAAGCTGCCATTGTCCACCATTCCTGATGATCAGGCAGTGTACCAGTAAGAAGTGGGGGAGCTGGGAGTGAGAGCCACAGATAAGACAGAAAGCTTCCATCATGGCCAGAGTCAGCTCCAGCTGGGCCTGGCAGCAGATGGGGCAGAGAGGGATGGTTGAAAATGAGAATGGAACAGTGGAGAGGATGGGAGTTAGGACTGGGACACTGGCAACAGCATGTGCTATGCCCAGTGAGATGCCAAGGGTTCCTCTGAGGAGAAGAAGGGGAAGTGGGGACAGCTAGAGGAACAGAAGCAGGTGGGGAGGGAGTTGACTGGCACTGAGATGGGGAGGGGATGAGTCACCCTGTGGTTCAGAATTGGACATTTCCCTTGAAGAGTCAGGGGGTTCAGTTCCAGGAGGGGTTGCAGAAGGCCAGCCTGATGGACCAACAGGTTGGAGCAAAGCAGATATGACAGTCACCTGCCTTTATGAGGTTGAGAAGTTCTCATTTTTTAGAACCTACTATGACCAATTCCCATGCAAAACACTACATGGAAGGATGAACAAAATGTGGTTCTTGCCTGTAAGGGCTCATCACCTTGTTAGGGAGACACATCAACACCATAGCAACACAATGTGCTGACTTATGAACGGAAATGCGCGGATATGATGGAAACTCATAGGGGGGTCCTCATGCAGGAGAGGGGCAGGTGACAGTGGAAGCTGATCTCGGAGATGGGTTAGGAATTATACAGGCAAAGAGGATGGTGAGGGCTCTCCAAGTAGAGGGGAGACCCCTAGAGTAGGGCAGGGTGCTCATTTCAGGAGGCCAGAGAGCAAAGGACAGGAAGGAAGAGGGGTGGGGGAGGGAGGCAGGAGGAGCAGATCCCAGAGGACCTTGTCAGCCAGGCTCAGAACTCCAAAGGGGGCGCCTGAGGCCTTGCAGGGGGTTTCAGTAGGGGAGTAGCTGGCTCAGCTTTGCGGTTTTGAAATATCACTCGAATTAGTGTGGAAGATTGAGTAGGGGCAGAGAGGGGCACAGATTGACTAAAGGCTGCAGGGCAGCAAGAAGAGGGCACAGTCCAGACATTCATGATTCAAAATCAGGAGGGCTAGGTGCTTTAGTGAGGAAAAAAAAAACCAAAAAAAAGTAAAGGGTGCTTCCCAGGTGCTACATAGGGGACGGGAAGGGTTGCATTTTGAGACCTACTACATTTGAGGAGCGGAGGACAGCCAAGGACATTTGTAGGCAGGTGGGTATGACTAAGAGTGAGGTCAGGGCAAGGTACAGGTATTACTTTGACGGCTCCACATAGTCTTCTGAGAGGGAACATCTGTGTTTGAGAAAATGTCTTCATAGGCTACTGGGGAGCAAACAGAGAGTTTAGGCATGGGTGACCTTAGGACCAGCATGGCCACAGAAATGGACAAGCTGCCTAGTGTAAGAAATCACAGGACATTTGGAGACTCTAAAAGGTAAGCAAGGCTGTGAAGAGAAGGCAGCGGGGAGAAGGGAGGGAAGGGCCAGTGGGAATTCCCAGTAGTGAATGGCAGAGCTGTCCAGTGCCACATGTAGAAGTTGGCCCCATTTGGGAAACTATGCATTGAACCCCAACTCTGTCCCCCCTCCAAGCATCCCCAGAACCACATCTTTATTAAAGCTGTCTCTGTTCACATCTGAGACCTGTAAGTGGGGTTCTGGGTGGAATAGTGGAGAGAGCTTAATTTCTCCTCTAGGTTTATGGGGTGCAGGATACACTCAATCTCTTTGAAGGAAGAGCCTGCAGACAGAGGGGGCTAGGAGATCAGGACCCCCTGTGAGTGCACAGGAACCCCTGAAGCAGGCCTCAGTCTTGGGAATCTGTGTATCTTGCCCTATCTAAGCTAACGCTGGGGACCTGGCTGCCACTCCCTGTCTACAGCCCTCAGGCTAGACCTCTGTTGGGAGCCTGCTTAGCTGTCGTGAGACGTTTCAGCTCAGTGCCCAGTGCTACCTACCCCCTTACTGGCCTGCCCCCTCCTGTCACGTGAGCTCTGGGTGAAGCAGGCCATCACCCCATGCACCTCCCACCCCCAGACATGCATAACCCCATCCGCAGGCTGCCCACCAGTCTGAGCAGCTCACTCCTTGGGACAGCAGTGTGCCGGAAGACTCATCACAGAAAGGGAGCTTGATAGAGACAGACAGAGACAAGAGACCCTGGGGGACAGAGGGGATCAGGGAAGAGAGGAAGGAACAGTCCCTAAAGGAAAGGAAGTGACAGTCAAGGCACAAGACACCACGACATGGAGCCAGGGATGTGTGGTAGGGCTTACGTGCTGGCAGGCAGGCTTTGGACTGCCATCAGCAAGGCACTCTTTGCCGAGTTCCTGGCCACAGGGCTGTATGTGTTCTTTGGTGTGGGCTCAGTCCTGCCCTGGCCCGTGGCACTTCCCTCTGTGCTGCAGATTGCCATCACCTTCAACCTGGCCACAGCCACGGCTGTGCAGATCTCCTGGAAGACCAGTGGGGCCCATGCCAACCCTGCTGTGACACTGGCCTACCTCGTGGGTTCCCACATCTCTCTGCCTCGGGCTGTGGCCTATATAGCTGCCCAGCTGGCAGGGGCCACTGTCGGGGCTGCTCTGCTTTACGGAGTCACTCCTGGAGGTGTCCGGGAGACCCTCGGGGTCAACGTGGTAGGTGCAAAGAGGGGCATGCAGAAGGTGCTTGGGCATCTGAGAGGGTCAGGTGGTCAGGTCAAAGGGCCAGACCAGAAGGAAAGACAGGGAGAGGGGAACCATTCAGACATATGTGCCACAGCTACTCTGAACAGGAGCCTTCATCTAGCCAGGAATGGGGATGTGGCGCGAGGATCACATGGGGCAGAGAGCAGCATTCGGAGGGGAAGGAGTCAGACCAGGCATTGGAGGGTGGGTATGGCCAAGGAAGGGCTGGGGCTGAGGTGGAGGAAGGGCCTGCCTGAACTTGTTTTCCTTGCCAGAGTCCCTCACAGCCTTTACTCCGCCATTTTCCCGGGTCCCTCCCTCAGCAGCTTCCTGACCCTGCCTCACTCCCCTAAGTAACTTTATTCCTCCTTCCCCAAATTTCTTCGCTCCACTCCTTCCCACAGCCTACTCCATTCTGCTCTGGAGTATGCATTCCAGGCACTTCTCAAGACCTCCCTTTCCCGTTCCTGTGTCACCCTCTAAACCAACTCAATGGTAGGGTGGGAGAGGAACCACACGCTTCCTCAGGGAGGAAGCATCCAAATACGATATGAGGCCACTGCCCAGATGTGTCAGTGAGGCAGTCCAAGCCATCATAACCATGTCCAAGCCATCATAACCCTCTCCGCCAAGGTCCACAACAGCACCTCGACTGGCCAGGCAGTGGCAGTGGAGCTGGTTCTGACCCTGCAGCTGGTGCTCTGTGTCTTTGCTTCCACGGACAACCGGCAAACCTTGGGCTCCCCAGCTGCCATGATTGGGACCTCTGTGGCACTGGGCCACCTCATTGGGGTAAGGGGAAAAGGGGACACCATGCATGGGCACATATTGGGGCCCACCCTGGAGAAGCTCCAGGGCCCTGTAAAGCCAGTAAGTGTCTCTCCCTGTGCCCTCATGTCTTGGGGCTAAGGTGATACCCTGTAATATGGGGCTGGGTGGGGACTCAGCCAGGGCAGAGGGGAACTGTCCTCACCCTGTGAACCTGTACCTGCTCCCCAGATCTATTTCACTGGCTGCTCCATGAACCCAGCGCGCTCTTTTGGTCCTGCTGTCATTGTTGGGAAATTTGCAGTCCACTGGGTGAGGCCCTCCGCTGGTAGCTGTGGGGATGGGAGAGGGTCTGAGCAGAAGCAATAGGCTTTGCCAGCGGGATCTACAAAAAATTGGACAAACCAGCCCTTTAGGTCCTCAGGTCATTTAGACCCAGGAGTGGAGATTTCCCTGCCCTACATGTGAAGGCCAGGGCAAGTATCCTAGCTAACCTTGTCTTTTCCTACAGCTTCAATATCCCAAAGTATCCAGGGACGGACGAGAAATAGACCAGGGCAGGAGCTGCAGCCTTGGTCCAGGCTTCATGTTCCGGCTGTTTCCTTCTTTGCTTTCTCCAGCTGGACCAATTTCCCAAACTTGAATAAAGAAAAAGACAAACAGAAATAGACTGCACAGAAGCAGAGACAGAAACAGCAATAGTCAGAGCTTGGCTAAAACAGGGGAGAATAAAGAGGCAGGAGTGGGTGAGAGACTGGGGCTACATAGCCTAGTTCTCTGATTACCACCTTGAAGGCTCTTTGAGCCTTCTGGGGAGATTAGGTCAGCACTAGGGAAGAGACAAGGTCCTGGAACTACTGTGTGATACTGATAGCTCATGCCTCCTTCTGTCTCCTCAGATCTTCTGGGTGGGACCTCTCACAGGGGCTGTCCTGGCTTCACTGATCTACAACTTTATCCTATTCCCTGACACCAAGACTGTGGCCCAGCGACTGGCCATCCTTATGGGCACTGCAAAAGTGGAGAAAATGGTAGAGGCAGAGCCCCAGAAGAAAGACTCTCAGTCTAACTCAGAAGACACAGAAGTGAGCGTGTGACAGAGTAGCTGGTGACCCCTCAGACTCAAGGGAAGAGCCTGCAGGTGGGCAGCATGCTTTGTGTGACCTAGCTTGAGGCTTTCCTGGTGGGGGGTCAGGAGGTGCCAATCTCTACTATCCCTGGCAATGCAGTTCTCTTTTGCCTTTCCTTTGCTTCCTTCCTTTCTTTTAATTCTTGAGGCACGTTGCTAGATACATAGCTGGCTTGAACTCACAATCTTCCTGCCTGTAGGGTAGCTGGGACTTCGGCACACCACCATGCCTGGCTTCCACATTCATGGACAGAAGAATCTGGGAGTAGGTCCACTGGGTTTACTCTCCCAGGCCTGCCCCACCTCTTTTTTTTTTTAATTAACATACAAAGCAATGTGTTTTATTGTCATTCATACCTTTTTGTTGACCCTCCCCCTCAGTGTTCTACCCCTGCTTGCCTCCTTGCTGGCCTCCTCCTGGCCCCCTTCTTCCTCCCAGTCACCTCTTTCTGTTTTCACATGTATTACATTGCCCTCTTCCCCCAACCCCTCCCTTTTTTGTCCTCCGTCACCCCTCTAGTTTTATGACCCCTTCTCCCGATGACAACAAAGGGAGGCAGGTGTCTTGGGCCTCCAGATCCCTGTCTTGGGGGAAGGGGAATTGGAGCCCAGAAACCATTTTGCTTGGTCTCTGACTAGGGGGACTCAGGAAACTCCAAACTTACCCACTCAGGTCCTGGAACAGCCTCGGCGCTCCTCAGAGGGATCTCTCTGCTCTGAGTATGGTTTGGGCATTATGATTCCGAGACTGGGGACTTCCTGAGGACAGACATTGCTGTCCCAAGAGGTCTTCATTCCTACTCCCCAAATGCTCAGGACAGTCTCCACTCTTGGGACAAGTTGACACAGAGGAACCTTTTCATGGGCTGGCAAATGAGCAGGATAAGGAAGGGAGCTTTGGGCTAGATGGACCTCTCTTAGGGCCAGCTTTCCACAGGAGCTTGCCCCTCAGCATTAGTCACAAAACAATTTAAGACAGGGAAACCTCTACCTGACACACTAAATTCATGACCTAGGCCAGTCTCGTTCTCCGTATCACAGGCCCCCTAAAGAAGCTGTTAAATAAGTCCTGTCAAATGGTATGGCCACAGAATGACCCAAGAAATCAAGATTGGAGGGTCAGTGCCTCTGAAAGACTCCAGAAGTTGGAATTTGTTTGCTAAACTATAAAGGCTGCTGGGGACCTACTCTGCCTAGAAAGGGTGGGGGTGCGCGGGGGTTGGTGGGGTCCTGTCTGGATTTCAGCTTATCCACTGTTTTCATGGGTGCAATCCTCCCTCAGGGAGTACCGTGGCAACAATGAGATTAGAAGATGCTTTGGGAAGTTAAACGCTCGTAGAACAACTCCAATAAATGATGATTATTGTTGCGGTTTCTGTAATTATTGGGTTTGAATACAACTGCTGTTGGTAATGGGAAGGAAAAGGGAAGGGGGGCAGATGATTGAAAGTGGGGGAAGAGAAAGGTTTCTCTCTCTTTCCTTGGATCTACTCATTGAGGGGACTGCTTCCTTCTCTCTTGGGTCTGCTGACCTAGGAGCTTTGTGGGGGTGGGGCTAGGGGAGGGACCCTGGAATGAAGAGCTCTAAGCCAATTCAAGTCAGTTCTTATCTCTATGGCACCCATCACCATAGTACCACAGGATGCAGCAACCAAATCCATAAAAAAGATAGGTCCTTTTCCACAATGTCTTCAGATGGGTTGGAGATAAAGGAGGGGGTAGGCAGAGTCTTCCAAGGGCAGGGTAACAGGTTCAACTTGTGGCCACTGAAGTGGCTGTCGCCAGTGTCCTTGGCCCCAGCAGCTGTGCTCTTAAATCCATAATGTCATTGGTGCCGAGAACTATTCATGCTTTTCCAAGCTGAGCCCTTCTCACCAGGGACAGCTGTGTGTGTGTGTGCACGCACACATATGTGCACATGTGTGCAAACAGAGGATATGACTGACTTGATAATGGTCACTTGACTCCATTGCATAGACCCGTAAGGTCTCCCTAGAGCTCTAGGGGGGCTTAGACAAGCTGGAGGCAGGGACTAGAGGGTTGGAGGGGAGAGCTCCTGCAATAGGCTCTTAAGCTTCTTGACAAATTATCCCTAGAGCCAAGCACACACTGGGTACTCAATAAAAGTTTGATGAATGAGTGACTGAGACTGGGCAGCTGGAGGAGGAGAGGAGGCAGTAATTGATCAAGAGGAGGAAAATTCGAGAGTCACGGCTCCAAATGAGCCAAAATGACAGCAGCTGAGAAGCCTCTGCTTCCAAGCAGGTGTCAGGAGGGGCAATGGCCAGAGTTTGCCTCTCCTT
This sequence comes from Nannospalax galili, assembly GCF_000622305.1. Lineage (NCBI taxonomy): Eukaryota > Metazoa > Chordata > Mammalia > Rodentia > Spalacidae > Nannospalax > Nannospalax galili. Next base: position 359,749 of record NW_008351701.1, read on the forward strand.
CCACCCACCACTCTGAAGCAGACTTGGCCATCAGATCCCAGAAGTTGGGAACCCAGAAGAACAAGGATGATGGCCTGAGGGGAGAGCTGGGGGCTGCTAGTCCTTTAGCTGCCCTTCTGTCAGGATGGACTAGAGCAAGAGACAGGCTTCCAGGGAAGTGAGGAATTAGGTTAAAGCTGAAGAGCATCGAAGGTTAGACACGGACACAAGTAACTGAAGGTTAGCCTCTCCTTCTCTAGAGTCCTTTAATAGGACAGCAGGCCATCTGTTTAGAGGAGGGGAGCGCTGGCCTTTGGCACTCCGGATCTCAGCAGTTCCAGCTGGAGAAGCAGGCTTTTCTGCCTCGGTCCCTGGGGCTGGGTAGGGACAGAGGGTCTGGGGGAGGATAGGGACCCAACCTGGCAGGCTCTTGGTGTGCATTCCCTGCCTCCCATTTGTCAGGGGAAGTTTTTAATTAATGGTGTGTAATCTGATCTGGCCCTTCTTCCCGCTGAGCACTGCTTTCAATCAGTGGAGCCATCTGCAACGGCAATTCATAATTCTCCTAAAAGGGAGGGGGACTCAGGATGGGTGCCTTGGTGATTAATACAATTAGCCTTTTATGTTGATGATTGTCTTAGTGGGAGCAGATGATATGAGCTCAGAGCCTAGGCAGTTGCTTCCGATTGGCTGGCAGGAAGCCCCTGGCCTCTGCCCACCCCCTCACCCCTCAGCCCTCACCCCCCACTGCTGGTCTTTAGCATGCTCTCTCCAGGTGCAACAAGGACAGGCCTCCTTGGAATGATTCTGTGCGGGTAAGGCCAGGAAGGGGCCAGGCTCTGGGACACATTTGGTCCCCCAGGACTGGGGGACAGGGACAGCACACTAATCCAGAGACTTGCTTTCTAAGAAAAATCCCTTTGCACTATGATTAAAGACAGAACTGGAGATGTAGCTCAGTTGGTAGAGTCCTTGCCTAGCAAGCAGGAAGCCCTGGGTTTTATACCTAGCTCCGCATATTATTAGGCATGGTAGCTTATGCCTATAATCCCAGCACTTAGGAGGTAGGGGCAGGAAGCTCAGAAGGGTTGTTTGATTGTTTATTTTTTGAAACAGGTTCTCACTTTGTAGGCCAAGCTGGCTTCCAACTTGAGGCAAACCTCCTGCTTCCAAGGGTTTATAGGCCTGAGCCTTTTTTTTTTTTTTTTTTTTTTTTTTTTTTTTTTTTTTTGAGACAGGCCTCAGCTGGCCTGGAACTGTAGCCCTGGCTGGAACCCACTATATAGACACTCACAGAGATCCACCTGCCTCTACCTCCTGAGTGCTGGGATTGAAGGCCAGAGCCACCATGCCCAGCCTAGGCCTGAGGTTTTTCAGCATGTTAATTAAGGATCCTGAGCTCACGTCCCTGTATTTGAAAAAATACAGCAGTTAAAAGACTGCTGGCAGAATTATGTGAGAAGTGTTCTTACCATATTTGACACATAGTCAGAGCTCATCACTTAATTACCATCACCACCACAGTAGATTCCATTTCACTCAGGCGAGCAAGACTGCTTTCCCTGTGGTTCCTGGTAAGGCCAGGGCTGTTGCTAAAGAAGGTGCTGCCTCCTTCCCATGCCTGGGCTTAGCTACGGAATTGTGTGATTGTCTGTGTTTCAGGAAGTGGGGGTGGACTCCCAAGGAAAGAGATGTAGAACATCAAACACGAGAAATAACGGACTCCTCAGAGCAAAGAATTGAAGCATTGGCGTGATGAAGCTAGGAAAGCTGGCCTGGAGAAGTTCAGGGCCGAAGGAAGCCGAAGGGCAGTAGCTAACTGAGAAGCGGGCCTTTGAGGATTTGGGGCTTCATGTGAAAGTAAACAACAGGAGCAGGTTATGGTGCTGCACACCTGTAGTCCCAGTGCTCTGGAGACGGAGGCCAAGCTGAGCTACTGACATCTTGTCTCAGCTGCACCCGCCCCCAACCCCCCAAAACACCAAGAGCATGGGGTGCGGTTGAGCTGGATGTGCTGTTCCTGCGGCTCTTTGGTGACCTGGAGGAACTGGAGGGGAAGTGGGCAGTACTGAACACCCAGTGGGAGGAGGGTTGGCTCTCACTTTTGAAGGCTGACTGTGTCAAGTCAGTACAGCCCCTGCAGTATGCCTCCCATAGAGCCCCAGGCCTGCATGTGTGCCAGCAAGACTCAGGACGGACTCCAAATATTCAGAGTGACCAAAGCTGACATCTAAACTCCAGGGAGGTGAGGTCCTGTGACTCAACTCTGTGAGAGCACCAGAACCCCACCAGGACCCTAGAGCTAATCTTCTGCAGCCCCACAGATCTACAGACCCACAGGCCCAAGCTGGTTTAGAATCCTTCCGTCTGTGGTAGGCCAGAGCCAGCTTTCACGATGGCCTGCAGTTGGCTGCAGATGCGCCCTGCTTCCAGACCCACATCAACTGGGGTTGAAGTCAGCTTGGGACTTCAGAAGAAACCCAAGCAGCTTGATGCTGGGGCTGCCTGACCTGCATCCACAGAGGCAGGCACTGACACAGCTGTTCTTGGAGGTGACTTCTTTAAGCCCTCCTTTGCAAATAGCCCAGCCCCGCTAAAGCCCATTCCTTCAAACGGCCTTTGTCTGCAGGGTTTTGAAATTTCTGGGGGTGTTTTCTGTTTAGGAGATGTGATCTTATTTATCTGATGTGAATGCTGCTTCTTACTTTGCAATTTAACTTCTCTTATGGTGGAGGTTTTTTCGACATCTTTATTTTAAAATAAAATACATCAAACTGTACAGAATTGAATAGTTAATAAAGTGAAAGTGATAGTACCAGTCAAAAGAGAGAGAGAGAGAGAGAGAGAGAGAGAGAGAACACTAAGATGGACCAGGATGACTGTCATCCATAATGATGTCAAATGATGACCCACAAATTGTTCAGGGTGGTTTGTTTGTTTGTTTGTTTTGAGGCAGGGACTTGCTATGGAGCCCAACTGACTGTTAGCTCCTGATCCTCCCAGAGTCTCCCAAGTGGTACAGACAAGGGCCAACCTGTCTAGGTTGGTAGGGATTGTGATGGAGACTCCTCTGGGTTAGGAGAAAGGATCACCCAGAACACTGTTTCCATACACTCTCCTCCATGACCCAGAACAGCACTACAGAACCGGGCCAAAGAGAAAAGAGCTTGATCACAAGAGATTTGTTATCTTAGAGCTCAGGGCCAGGCTGCGGCAATGTCAGAGAGAGACAGGGAGGAAGGTAAGAGCTAATCAAGATGAAGCATATAGCCACGCTGTGGCCACTCTGGGCAGCTGTGGCAGGGGGTCAGCATAGCCGAGATCTGCAATCACTTCTCAGGGAGAGCTATACGGAGGCACATTTACATCTGCAAAGCTTCCGAGGCGAGGCACGGTTAGTGATGGGGGGTTCTAGGAGTCCACTGGCAGTAATTAATAGGCTGCAGTTACTGGACAGAAATAGGAGAAATGAAAAACAATGTTCGTGAGCTCTGATTAAGGCAGATGAAGAGGTAGCAATTGCCAGAGGGGGAGGAGGCCAGAGACAGGAGCAGGGACTAGTAATCCTCACCTCAACCACACAGACAAATGAAACAGGGTCCAGCCCAGCCAGGGTCCAGCCCTGAGTCAGAGAAGAGGCTAGGACAGTGGTCAGGGGGCACCTGAGTCTTGAGTCACAGGCTAACTGTGCTCCCTCTTTCTGGGAATAGGCTCCTGGTCACTCCCTAGCTGGATTTCTTCCTGAATTCCAGCTTTGTCACGACTTCTGAGGCTCTTGGCTTCTAGATCTGCCTTCTCTGAGCTCCCACATGCTCCATTTCCACTTCTGCCCTGACACTGAAGCACCTTTCTTCACAATTATTGGAGCACCTGTCACTACCTGAACAGGAAGGCCTTTTAAAAACAATAGTATTTTTAGTCTACTTATTTCAGGAACAGTTCCCTGACTTTACTATCTGTTCTAGGAGAGAGGCTTCATGCTTTCATTGGTTTCTGCAATCACAACCTTCTCCTTTTTTGCTTTTGTTTTATGTTTTATGTTTTGCTGGCCTGAAATTATGTAGACCAGGCTGCCCTCGAACTCACGGAGATCTGGCTGCCTCTGCCTCCAAACTGCTGGGATTAAAGGCGTGCGCCACCACAGCTGGCTTGTTTTTTTGAGTCTCACTTTGTGCTGTGGTCTGGCATGGAACTATATAGTCCAGGTGGGCCTCAAATTTGTAGCAATCTTAATGCCTCAGCCTCCCAAGTGATGGTATTACAGGTATTGAGTCATGAGCTACTGGAAGACCTTCCTCGGATATTCTGAGCTTGGTAAACAAGCTGGACAAGGATTAGAAGGGCCACTCCCAATGCCCTGCTCAGACAAACACCTTACCCCCTAGACTATTCTGTGTTAATGCACCCTTACCACAGAGGTTACACTGCATTAGTGATCCCCAACAGCATTTCCCCTTCCCTGATGCAGGGATGATATGCACTGGCTCTAGGGGGGTCACAACTAAGGGCAGATTTTGATCCTAATAACAAATTGTGTGTCCACCTCTCTATGCTAAGTGACTGTAAAAATGTTAGTTTCTCTGGGCTGGAGAGATGGCTCCGTGGTTAAAAACACTGGTTGTTCTTGCAGAAGACCCAGGTTCGAATCCCAGCACCCACATGGCAACTAACAACTGTCCGTAACTCCAGTCCCAGGGGATCTGACAGCCTCTTCTGACCTCCGCGGGCATTGCACCACACGGGTGCACTTACGTAACATGCAGGAAATACATGAATACACATAAAATAAAAATAATATTTTTTAAAAATCTTAGTTTCTCTGCTTTTCCTATGGCAGCTCCATTTAGACCTGGGGAAACTCCCTTGGGTTTGTTTGTTGGTTGGTACTAGTGATTGAGTCCGGGGTCTTAGCATACACTATTCCACTGGAACTGTTTTAATATGTCTTTGACCATGGCAAGGTAGCAGATTACCTGGCCTGCATATTTGGTCCAACTAATAGACCATCTCACATGAACAACTAATACGTCCAACCAAAAAAACATCGATTGTAAGAATATGTGCCACTATTTTATGAGTTACTATGAAAGAACAAATAATACCTTGTAATAGTCCATTGATTATAAGATGTCCCAAGTCACTGGGCATGGTGGCACATGCCTTTAATCCTAGCACTCCGGAGGCAGAGGCAGGCAGATTCCTGTGAGTTTGAGGCCAGCCTGGCCTATATAGTGAGTTCCAGGCCAGCTGGGGCTACAGGAAGAACCTGTCTCAAAAAGACCAAACCAAATAAAACCAAACAAAAGCAAAGCAAAACAAGTAAACAAAAAAAAAAACCCAAAACACTTTTTTCAGAACTTCATATGTAAATACTGTATTTGCATCATCTCCGCCCTCCGCCAGCTCCTCCCACGTCCCCCCACTCCCCGTTTCTTCTTCCTTGGATGTTACATATACATAATCCATTTATAAAATACACTCTCACATGTAGAAGATGCACTGAGTCCATTTAGTGTTGCTCACGTGTACACGTGTCTAGGGATGACCACTTGGGACTGGGTATGTGCCATGGAGCTCACCCCAGGAGAAACCTGATTCTTCTTCTTTCAGCAGCCATTGATTTTTTAAAATATTTTATTGTTTTTGTTTTATTTTTTGTGTATGAATGTTATACCTGCATGCATGTAAGGCCACCTGTATTGTGCAATGCCCTCAGAGGTCAGAAGAGGGCATCAGATCCCCTGAAACTGGATTATAGGCAATTGTTAGCTGCCATGTGGGAGCTGGGAATCGAGCACATGTCCTCTGCAAGAGCGACCAGGGCACTGCTAAGCCATCTCTTCAGCAGCCATTGATTGCCTACAGCTCTTCATAGAGATAGGGCCTCATGACATCTCCCTCATCCACATGGGCATGTCAACTGACTAGTGTCATTATGTGTCTTGTTGAGATCTCATGGGTGCAGCTTCCGTGTCATGTCTAGAAGGCACAGTAGTGACGTTTGGGTGGATTCCTGGAGCTTGGGCCTTCTTTAGCAAACCTGGCAGAAACCCCTTGAGCTGGTTGGTTTCCCTGTAGCTGCCCTGTCATACTTCTGCCAAGTCTCCATAAAGTCAGCACTGGAGCTCACTGGAATGCATGCTGCCTAAACTACAGATGGAAGTTTCCAGTTGGCAGGCTCTGCACCAATTCCACCCTCTCAATTCCCATCGAGTTCTCATCATATTCCGCACGAACTCCTTGATCTTCTCCTCAAGGTTTTCACTGTTTGGTATCAGGCCAGCTCTTTTGCTTCAACATACCCATTTCTGTCAGCATCAAAGTGCTCTCAGTTTTCCAGGAACTAGGATGCCATAAGATTGGCCAGATGCAGTCAGGGGGCTGGGGCTGTGGGGCTGCCATGACCAGGATCTCCAGTATCACAGTGCTGTCACTTGGCACCACCCAGCTCCGGCATTCCTGGGACCACAATTTTGAGAAGATAATAGCTTGGCACTCTAACACTATTATCCAACCACTTCCCACCCACCAGGTTATCATCCCAGAGCCTCCAAGCAGTGTCATGAGAAGATGCCGAGATTAGTCATTTTCTCCTAACAGGGCTAAGACAGCTCCCTTAAGCTGCGACATTAAAGCCAAGCAGCTGGAAAGGGCTTAGCCCTTTAATGCCAGCAGCTGTATCTCCAGTGTGGCTGCTCTACTGAGGGGCTGGATGCTGTCCAGGAGTGTTTAGCCCCAGTCAACCTACATTAACCCGGGAGGAGAGAGTGGCCTGCTCCCTGAGAGGAAAGGAGGTGGGTCACGGAAGCACCTCCACCCCCAGGATTTGCTTTCTGACAAGGAAGAAGAATCTCAGCCCCTTTGCATCTCTGCAGCTACTACAATCTGGACAGTGTCATCTCACAGGTAGAGAGCTTTCTCTGTGGTAGGAACAACTCACCTAAGGATGGAGCCACTTGTTCGTTTTGACAACAAAGACTTTGGGCCATTAACCACAGACTCATTTTCTCCTCTGAGAGCTGAAGAATTCTTCTGATCCAGGTATGCATACATGTGGATACAACAGATTAGTTCTTTGTGGAGAGCCCTGGGCCCCACAGGTGAGGAGAAAGCTGAACCATCCTCTGAAAGCCCTGGCACAGGGCAGGCTGCTGAAGAGAGATCACTCGAAGTCTTCTTACTGAAAGCCAGATGGTAAACATGAGACGGAGGGAGAGCTAATGCCACTCGGGGGAAGCCAGAGAGCTAATCCGCCGACACCTTCCTAGAAGCGGGCTGATAGCTTGGCTCAGGCTCATCTGCCCTTGGCTTTGAGCTTCACAGCACAGAGGCCACACACGAGTGGCCTGAGAACAGTCTGCTACCTGGAGCCACCTGAAGGGCCTCTATCAGCTTTCTCTTTCTCCACACAGAAAATAGACCAGGATCACCAAGTTCAGGGCCTCTACACTGCCATACAACTCCCCAAGCACTTGGAAGTCTGTCCCAAATTCTCTCCTTAGCAGCATGGGCTGCCCTGCCCTTTCTGGGTCATTTTTTGGGAATGCAGAACTATATCCACACAGTCATCAAGGGAATCTTGGCCGAGTTGGTTGGTATGACTTACAAAGCTGGGCATGGTAGCATGTACCTGTAATCCCAGCACACAGGAAGCTGTGGTGAGAGAATCCTTTTGACTCTTGTCTCAAAAACATTCTTACAACGAGAATTCTGAAATAAAAATGAACACCGACCACTTCTTTCTAGGTTGTTTTTTGACAGTACTGGGGATTGAACCACTGGAGCCTCACACATGCTAGGCAGGCACTCTATCACTAAGTAATATCCTCAGCCCTGTTTTTACATTTTTTATTATTTTTTATGTGTATGAGTGTATTGCCTGTATGTGTGTAAGTGCAACTGTGTCATGCAGTGCCCGCAGAGGTCAGAAGGTGTCGGATCCCCTGGAGCCGGAGTTACGGACAGTTTTTAGCTGCCATGTGGGTGCTGGGAATCAAACCCTGGTCCTCTGTAAGAATAGTCAAGTGCTCTTAACCGCTGAGCCATCACTCCAGCCCCTTGTTTTTAAATTTTTTATTTTCAGATAGGGTCTCACTAAGCTGCCCAGGCTGGCCCTGAACTCACTCTAGCTCAGGTAGGCTTGATATTGCCTCAGCCTCCTTAGATTTGAGAATTACAAGCCTATGCCACCAGCCCAACTTGTGTTCCTCATTTAATATTTGAGGAACAAAATCCTTCCTTGCATGAGATACAAATAAAGTTGGGCCTAAGTAAAGGCCACATAATTACTAGGTGTTATATAGTAATAACAGGGCTCACAATGCCTACGAAGTGTGAAATAGCATGTACCATGACTGACCTGTAGGCTAAGAGCTGGAATTCTCAGGTTCTAACCCCAGGTAACCAAATCACCTGGCAGCTGGGACATAGCCCCCATCCTGTTGCCCTCACAGGGTACAGAGAGCTCAAGTAGGCGAGAGCACTCTGATGTAAGTCACTGTTAAACCTCCAAGAGATTTTTATGGAGAGTCAGGGTTTTTTCAAATGACAGAGGAAGGCTGGGGATGTAGGTCAATTGGTAGAATGCCTTCCTGTCATGCTGCTTGAAGCCCCGGGTTTGATTCCCAGGACCACATAAACCAATTGTGGTAGTGCACACCTGTAATCCTGGTACTCTGGAAGTGAAGGCAGGAGAATCAGAAGTTCAAGGTCATCATCAGTTACATAGCAAGTTTGAGACCAGCCTGGGCTACTTGAGACCCATCTCAAAAACAAACAAAACCAAACCAAAAAAATTCCCTCAATAGTCCTACTTCCAACTGTGAGTCTCCCAAAGTGGCCTCCTCTCCCACTCCACGTGACTGCAGAGGTCAAAGACCTCACATACTACAAGGTTATTCCTGGTCAGCTGTCCTCCACCTGACCATGAATAGAAACTATCAACAAATATAACTCTGAGAATCAAGGTCTAATAAATTACATAAGCTAAGCAGCTCCTGGCCTGGCGCCTTCACTTATTTACAAAATATATCAACTACAGGAAGCATATATTTTTTTAAATTACTAAGTTCTTAGGTTAAGTGGTCATTCTCCAAACCCTGTGTACACTAAAACACAGTGCTAATAGGCTCCAACTCTACATGCTTACGTTTTTTCCACATTAATGGCTAAACCCGAGTTATCACCAAAACCACATTAAAGTGCGTTGACTGAGAACCTATGTGAGTTGTACTGACTAGAACACTCAGCTCTGTGTCATGCTCACTTCTTAAACCTGGACTTCGACAATAGGTCTTTCTGTTTATATTGAGAGCCCTAGAAAAAAGATTGAAGGACTAAGAAAACCAACGAGCAGGAAACAAGCAGGCAGAGCAGCACGTCCCCAATGCGTCCCCACAGGGAATACATGAAATTAGCATGTGGCTATATACATGTACACAGCTACTGTGGTGTTCCCGTCAGGGTTCCACTGGCTGCAGTTCAAATTGCCCAGTCAACCATGACTCCAAAACACCAAATGGAAAAAAATCCCACAAATAATTCAACCTAAGTTTTAAATTGGGTATCATTCTGAGTAGGCATAAGGACATCTGTGCCATTCTGCATTTGTCTCTAGGACACAAACCACTGCTTTGCCCAGTATATTCACAATATATAGAACATCTGCCTGTTTACCACTTAGCTATCAGATTGACTATCATCCATCATAAGCAACCCTTATTTTACTTAGTAACAACCTCAAAGCACAAAAATACTGCAATTTGGATATACCAGAGAAACCATAAAGTGTTTAAGTAAAAAATGGTGAAAGTTATTGATTTAAGAAAGCAACTGGGGGGCTGGAGAGATAGCTCGGCGGTTAAGAACACCGTTCTTGCAGAAGACCCCGGTTCAAATCCCAGCACCCACATGGCAGCTAACAACTGTCTGTAACTCCAGTTCCAGGGGATCCGATAGCCTCTTCTGTCCTCTGCGGGAATTGCATGACACGGGTGCACTTACCTACATGCAGGCAATACACACACATAATATTTTTAAAAAAAAGAAAGCTATTGGTGGGAGCTGGAGAGTTGGCTCAGCAGTTAAGAGCACTGGCTGCTCTTGCAGAGGACCCAGGTTCAATTCCTAGTACTTACATGGCGGCTAACAACCGACTGTAAATCCAGGTCCAGGGATCCAATGCCCTCTTCTGACCTCTGCCTGCATTGCATGACACTGATACACTGACACAATATAGGCAATAGACTCATACACATATTTTATGTGTATGAGGGTATTGCCTGCATGTATGTGAGTGCACCCATGTCATGCAATGCCACAGAGATCAGAAGAGGGCGTTGGATTCCCTTAGAACTGGAGTTAAGGACAGTGCATAGCTGCCATGTGGGTGCTGGGACTCGAACTCGAGTCCTCTGCAAGAGCTGCCAGTGCTCTTAACCACTGAGCAATCTCTCCAGCCCCTGGTATGGGAATTTTATTTTTTTTAAAGAAAGCAATTGGTGGCAACACTTGGGAGGCAGAAGCAAGCAGAGCTCTGTGAGTTTGAGGCCTGGTTTACACAAGTTACAGGGCAGCCATGGCTACATAGTGAGACCCTTATTTCAAAAGAAAGAAAAAACGATTGTGTGCTAAAATTATCTGTGAAAGAGTAAAGACGAAAAGCAGGGTGGAGAGATGGCTCAGTGGCTAAGAACACTTGCTGCCCACTTGCTGCCCTTGCAGATGACTGGGGTTCAGTTCCTAGCACCCACATGGTGGCTAACAACCTCCAGTTCCAGGGCAGCTCATGCCCTCCTCTGGCTTCCATGGATTCTGCACACACATGGTGCACTTACATACAGGCAAAACACTCCTACACATAAAGTAAAAATAAACTTGAAAAAAATCTAAGTACAGACACACACGTACTAGACATCATTAAAAAGAACATAAAATTTAAAAAACTGCTCAGCGGTTAAGAGCAGGGGACCCAGGTTGGGTTCCCGGCAGCTAATAACCATCTTTAACTCCAGTTTCAGGGGGTTCAATGCCCTCTTTTGACCTCTGTAGGCATTGTATGCAAATGGTACACTTACATGCATGCAAAACTCATGCACACACAAAATTAATTAAAAAAAAAAAAAAGATGGCGAAGGCATTCAATTTATGGGTGGAACTCACACGCAGAAAACATTCACCTGACAGCAATGAGTTGTACCAGACAGCACAGGGTACAGGAAGATCTCAGTAAGGGACCCTGAACCAGTGTCACCAGGCCATTTCCTTACGGAATTCAGGTCCTGAAACAGGTTTGAACTGACAAGTCTAAGAATTATTGCACAGGCTGTGCCTGATGAGAAACTTGCCAGCAGAGCTGGGTGTGGTAACACATGCCTGTAATTCCAGCATTTGGGAGGCTGAGGCACAAGGAGATTCAGAAGCTTGAGGCTAGTCTGGGCTACAAAGCAAGACCTTGTCTTAAAACCTAAAAAAAGAGGCTGGAGAGATGGCTCTTGCAGAGGACCTGTGTTTGGTTCTCAGCACCCACATGGCAGCTAACAACTGTCTGTAACTCCAGTTCCAGGGGATCCGACAGCCTCTTCTGTCCTCTGTGGGCACTACATGACATACACTTGCCTACATGCAGGCAGTGCACGCATACACATAAAATAAAAAACAAATATTAAAAAAAGAAAGATATCCAGTACAACCTATCCCAATAAAGTATAGAGAAGACGGCCGAGTGCAAAATGTGGACGATGAGCTCCGGTGCATGGCAATGCTGCAGGTCGCCAGCAGTATTCAGAACCCCATACTCGCAAAAGCAAAAATTTGGAAACACTGCATTCCTAACTTTTTTTGTTGTTGTTTGTTGTTTTTGGACAAGGTTTCCTATAACCCAGGCTGGCCTCAAACTCACTGTAGCCGAGAAAACACTGAGTTCCTGATCCTTCTACCTCCTTACCTGCTAAGTGCTGAGATCATTTGCATGAGTCACCACACCCAACAGTCACATAACTTTTCCTTTAAAATGTAATAATTATCAAAAAAAAAAAAAAGAATGCAATAATTATCATTGTCTTTTTTTTTTTTTGGAGACAGCATCTCCCTATAGCCCCAGCTGGCCCTGCCTCTGCCTCCCAGGTTCTGGGATTAAAGGTGTGTGCCACCATGCCTGGCTTTATTGTTAACTTCTTGCGTGCATAACTTATAAAATTGAGCATAGGTGCATACATACAGGAAAAAAATGTGGGATACACACACATGTACATCTATGTGTGGCATTTAGTATTTATTATCTGTAGTTTCAGGCACCACTGGAGTGCCGTGGAACCTATCTGAGAAGAAAGGCTTCTGTATCTTCATCTGTTTGAAGCTTGACATGGACAAATAGGTCCTACAACCACAAAAGAAAAAAGAGCAGGTCTTTAAGCTCCTTGCCTGTCATTTGGGGTTCCCCAATAATTTAAGCATGAAGGACCCCTTATACTGACACATTTTTAGTTCACAGCCAAAAATTACATTCTTCTCTAATAAATCAACTGCACACCCTAATATCTTGTAATGAAACACAGATGTTTCCCATTTCTATAAGCAACAAATTCACTTTTTTTTTGGGTCTTTTTGAGACAGGGTTTCCCTGTAGCCCCAGCTGGCCTGGATTAGCTATGGAAACCAGGCTGGCCTCAAACTCAGAGATCCACCTGCCTCTGCCTCCTGAGTGTTGGGATTAAAGGCATGCGCCACCACACCCAGCCAACAAATTCACTTTTTAAAAAATTGTTTTTTACTCAGGGTCTCACTATGTAGCCTTGTCTTAAAGAAGGAGAAATTTGCCAGGTGTTGGTGCTGCACATCTTAATTTAATCCCAGCACTCAGGAGGCAGAGGCAGGCAAAACAAGGCCAGCCTGGTCTATATAATGAGTTCTGGACCAGCTGAGGCTACAGAGAGACCCTGTCTCAAAAAAAAAAAAAAAAAAAAGAGAGGAAAATTATTAAACACAAATTGCTGCTATTGAATCAAATCAGGTAATATTTTCCCAGTTAAATAAACACTTACTTGGGAGTCTTACAGAAACGGAAGGGATTTAAGATTTTTTTTAGTTTTTTAAAAAATATATTTTTGTGTGTATATGCGCATGTATTGCCTGCATGTAGGTAAGTGCACCCGTGTTGTCAATGCCCACGGGACAGAAGAGGCTGTCAGATCTCCTGGGACTGGAGTTACGGACAGTTGTTAGCTGCCATGTGGGTGCTGGGATTCGAATCGGGGTCTTCTGCAAGAACAACCAGTGTTCCTAACCACTGAGCCATTTCTCCAGCCCCAGAGATTTAAGATTTAAAATTCCCATTGTGCTAGGGATGGTGGCACCTGCCTACACTCTCAGAACCTGGAAGGCTGAAGCAGCAGGAAAGCCACGAGTTCAAGAAAAGCCTGTTCTACAGCAAGCTTCACAAGCTTCATGGCATATAGCAAGACCCTGTCTCCAAATAACAAAAATTCCCATTTTTTAGCATTTAGTTAAATTGCATCAAAGGTGAAGCAATTTAAGGCCAGCCTGGGCCACAGAATGAGTGCCAGAGAGTGAGCACAAGAGAGAAGTGGTCTCAAAAAGAAGTGTGTGTGTGTGTTGAGTGGAGACATCAGAAAGGGTTAAGAGCAAGAGAGGCCAGCCGCTCCAAAGACTGGGTCCCTTTAATTAAAAAGCCCTTGACAGTCAAGCTGTTGCACACCAAGTACTGTTAAAGCTGAAAGTGGTACATATTTCCCTTTGCTAATATCAGGATTATTGTCATGGCTAAGGTCTCTTGGCTCAGCCCAAAATCTGAGCAACTGGCTGCCAACACTTGACACACAGGACCACTTCCTTTTCCATTAATGGGCTGTCAATTCGTGCACAGGGTAGCCTTGCCTTCACTAATGTTATGCAATCCATTTACTTTCTCTACATTAGTGACTTCAAGTGTACCTTGGAGAGATGCTTCACAATAGCAAATATGGAGCCAGGCCAATTTGAAGCTTGCAAAGACAGAAGAGGTAGCATCTAGGACAAAGTTAAAAACAAAATCTTAGCAGGCACATGTGTGAAGGGGGCTGGAGAGATGGGACCCACTCTCTGTCAATTTGCTGAGGCAGAGGGGCCCTGCTGTGAGAGCTGCCCCCTCCTGGGAAAAAAACCAGTAGGTTGCCTCTTCTCTCCACTGCTACATATTAAGCCTGCAACTGTTTATGCTCAATCTCGGATACATTCTGCTCACCAGCTTCAGAGTTCCAAGTGCAGGTGCCCTCAGTTAATCATCCCAGTTCACTCCAAAGTCACTTCCAGTGGTGAAGGATGTTCTAGGCAGCCAGCCAACAGCAATTTTTTTCTTTAAATCTGCCCCATTTTGATCCCTAAAGACTAGTTTTAAAGTTTGTTTTCTGTTTAAAATATTTTCTTCAAACAAGAAGATAACACTTCTCAGTTTAGAAAAGGAGATGGACTAAAAAGTGAAGAAACAAACTCCTGTAGGTATTGAGGTTCAGGTGGGTGCAGAAGGCAGGAAACAGAGATGAACAATAGAGTCAAAACACTTCAAAGGAAGATATTTTCCAAAAGGTGCTTAACGTTACTGTCCAGGATAAGAAAACCAAACTCACATTCATTTTGAAAAAGCTATTTATTTTCTTTTACATAATATTCCAAATATGTGTCTTACAGATAAGGGTCAATATGAGTTAGAAAACATTCTACTGAAGGAAACCATTTAGACATTGGGAATCATTCTAAATAAAAAAAGCTAACATCCATCTACACAAAGCTATGTTCCACTGGAAAATTTCAGCATCCAAAGTGCAAAGACAGAAAACAACTGTGGCTTTTCTTGCCACATGAAAATATTGACAATCTTAATTGTTAGCTGAGATGTCAAACAGACAGCAAACTGACCTTTACAATAGGCTCTCCTGGACAAAGGAAAAGAGGGCCAGTCACTAGAATGAAAACTTTAGAAGAACAAACTGGCTTTGACCATAATCAACTCCCTAGTCCAGCCAGAGGCCTATTAGAGCCAGAGGACAAAGGAAAAGACGGCCTGTCACTAGAATGAACTCAACTTTAGAAGAACTGGCTTTGACCATAATCAACTCCCTAGTCCAGCCAGAGGCCTATTAGAGACAGATACAAGGCATGGAAATCATAGGATTGTGGTACTTTATACTAAGACCTAACCAATCCAAATGAAAGCTAAGCATACTTGAACCACCAGTGCTGTCTTCCATCCATCCCTCTTCATGCTGGCCATGCGGAGCTCAATTCATAAAGCAGGAAGGGATCAGGCTCTTAGAAGGAGCCATCCTGTAGCATCTGTCCTGCCTTTCCTTACCCTCTCCCTTCTGCTTCTTGTCCTAAGACAACTCGGCTTTACCCAAGAGGTAGAATTTCTGTCATTGTCTAAGTGACACCAAAGGAAAGTCACTCCATGAGTAGTACTTGGCTTTAAGCCAAAAAGATTCCCCTCCCCTCGAAAATCATAACAAATTCCATATTATCCCCTTCTCCCATCTAAAGGCTCCCAACTAGTATAAGGCGCCAACATTATGTTATTAGAGGTAAGAGGGAGATACATAATAAATATAATAAAACCCTCATACACAATTAAACTTTATTTAAAGCATGGAAAATGCTAAAAGTAGTAATGTATATAGGTGGTTAGAGCAGAGCAAGCAGGTGCACCCTCTCTTACTGATAGGCAACATGACTTCACTTGAGGTATGGAGTAGGAAAAAACTTGCCGTGTTGACTTAAGTTGGTGGCAGACTTGCTTTTGCTCCCAAACCTAAAAAACAAACAAAAATTTGAGAAAATAAATTAGAAAAGTAGTCTATGGGCCGTGAGATGGTTCAGTGAGTAAAGGCACTTCGTATATAACCTGGCGAGACCTGAGTCCCAACCCTGCAACCCTCATGGTGGAAGGAGACAGTCAATTCCCACAAGGTGTGCTCTCACCTCCTCCATGCCTGCTGTGGTGTGTGAGGGCGGGGACGGACACATGGACACACACACACACACACACACACCAAACAAACATAATTAAAAAAAAATAGTAATAGTTTGGGGGCTGGAGAGATGGCTCGGTGGTTAACGGCACTGGCTGCTTTTGCAGAGGACCTGGGTTCAAATCCCAGCACCTACATTGTGGCTAACAACTGTCTACAACTCCAGTTCCTGGGGATCTGATGCCCTCTTCTGTCCTCTGAGGGCATTGTCTGACACAGGTATACTTATATACATGCAGGCAACACACTCATGCACATAAAATATAAATCAAAAAAAATTTTTTTTAAATAATAATTTTTAAAAAGGCCAATTCTGCATACCTGGGAGTATTTTTGGAGAGATTATAGAATCTCTGTGATAGGGAGCTTGATAAAGGAGTCTTGACAAGCTGGAATTCAGGAGTGGTCACCGGCCCCAGTAAGCTCACTTCAAACAAAATTCAAACATAACTGTGAGAGAATTGAGGGGGAAAAGAAAGACCAACTGAAGACGGTCAGTTTTAAGCAGACACCTTCTGAAGGTTAGACAGCTAGCAAAGACCCACCGGTCATTTTTATCATCATCTGTAACACACTACTATATCTTTTCAACTATGCAAGCAACTATGAAATGAAGAGTTGGCATTCACTTCCTGATTTAGACCATTCTCAAGCTCCAAACTCCATACACCTAACATTTGAACATCTGGTTTTTATGTATACTAAAAGAAATAATATGCTACCACAAAAAAAACTTTTCATATGCCAGTGAGGTTGGAATAAAACATTCTACTCCTGGCAACATAAATGGCAAATATCTTCTACGAAATTTGATCCTTGGGACTCATGACAGAAGGAGAGAACCAATTTCCTTAAGTTATCCTCTGATCTACAAAGTGTGTAAGGCACCTGTACCCCAGATACAAAAATAAACAAAATGCAACAATTTTTTTAAAAAGAAATCAAATCAGTAAAACACACCAAGAAACATAAAATTGTAGAATTTACTATTAGGGTATATTCTTATAATGCTGATGCAATATTATTTGTATCCTTGAAATACTGAAAAATAGACTGTTTAGCACTAGGGAGGCAGAGGTGGATCTCTGTGAGTTTGAGGCCAGCCTGGTCTATATAGCGAGGTCCTGGAGGTCATTTGTGACTACAGAGAGACCCTGTCTCAAAAGGACAAAAAAAAAAGAAAAAGAATATTTAAGCAAATTATAATTTATGTAAAACTGTCATACGTAATATACTAATATGCTAATATCTAAACTACCACAATGTTACAAACGTCTATCCATAAAGAAAGGGGCACATGGAAACTGAAAACAGCACGGCTGTACAAATTCCGTTCCTGTGAAGATAAATGTAAGGACTTTTTGGAGTGTAGGGGGTTGAGAAAGGCCCAGAATGGCCTTGAACTTGGTATGTAGCCAAGGGTGACCTGAACTCTTCATCCTCCCACTTCCACTTCCCAAGTGCTAGGATTGCAGGTGTGTATCACCACACCCAGCCCAGAAACGTCACATACCTGACCCAAAACAAGGAGAAGGGCACAAGACAGAGCTGAAGAGAACAAGTCCCTGAAGCAGCACAGCACAGGCCTGACCTTTTACATCTGGTGTCCGGGGTGTGCAGCTCCCATTGCCATGCTGCGTGTCAGTGTTCCCTTGTTCCACCATCAGGAACTGATTCCAGTATTCCAGGGGCAGTGAAAGCAGGTGCCCCACCACTGAAAGGCACCAAGTATGTTTGCAGCTTCCAGACCTCAAGGCTTACTTGAATTATTACTTTTTTTCATTTTGTTTTCTGAGGCAGTCTACTCTGCAGACCAAGCTGGCCTCAAATTTATGGTGATCTTCCTGGTTCTGTCTGTCAGAGCTGTGATTACAGACATGCATTACCACACCCAGCATGCAGGGCTTACCTCTCATCATTCTGTTATGACATCACACGGCAGAAGCTCACACAGCTTATATACTTACATGTGTAAATATGTGTTCTCTCTCTCTCTCTCCTCTCCCTCTCCCTCTCCCTCTCCCTCTCTCTCTCCTACCTTGAGTTGATGCTTGATGTCCTGGAACATTGTCACTGGGTCTGGATTAGGCACACCATGGGCAACTATTGTAGGGCCAAAGACTTTAGCTAGATTGGCAATATCCATTTTAGTGTCTGGACTCTGAGCCACTCTAAACAAAAGAGTATTCAATTTAAAAATTTCTTCCTCTCTTAAATGCAGACCAAAATGTAAATTCTACAAGAAGACAACTTATCTCTCGCACTTCCTAACACCAACTCACACTACCTTCTTCTTGGAAAATTCCCTAACTCCCAAAACAAGTTTCTGCTGTACTTACCTCTGCAAATGAATCATGAGGAAGGCTAATGTGTCCCTGTTGGCCTGGGGCAGCTCACTGACAGCCTGGTACATGGCAGCTATGCTGTTGTCTTCATCTGTTATTTCTGTAAATGAAAAGAAAGCACCAAGAGGCCTAGACTTCTTTCCCTTGGCAGTGGGCCTCCAAGTTATCGACCACAAAGTCTCACCTATACAGTAAGCTTCTGAAACTTCTGATTAGGTTCATGACTGCATCAGACTCTGGTTTCATTAACAAGCAGGATACTGGCCAACAGTTCAATATAAGTCAGAACTTCTTAAAAATCACCCTTGCAGTTAGAGAAAGCAGCTGGTAACCCATTTGCTAGGAGGACATACAACTGCAGTAACGGTCATCACAAAGGAACTCGTTTTAAGGGACTACTATGTACCAGGTGCTTTCTTTTTTTTGTTTTTTTTGGGGGGGTACTTTTTGATACAGGGTCTACCTGTAACCCCAGCTAGCCCGGAGCTCACTGTGTAGACCAGGCTAGCCTCCAACTCAGAGATCTGCCTGCCTCTGCCTCCCAAGTGCTGGGATTAAAGGCACGCACCAAAACGCCTGGCCCCCAGGTGCTTTTCTAAGTGTGAGGATAAAGCAAACCAACAGTCCTTGCTTCATGGAATATACATTCTATTGGGAGAGTTGGTCAAAAAGCAAACATGTATTAGGCAGAGAAACATATAATAAAGGAAACACAGCAACCAAGAAGCTAGAAAAGACTAGAGAGAGGGCTCAGCAGTTGAGAGCCCTGGCTGTTCTTGTATAGGGTCTGGATTCAATTCCCAGTACCCACATGGTGGCTAACAACTGTCCTAACTTCAGTTCCAGGGGATCTGACACCCTCTTCTGACCTCTGAGGATATTGCAGGACATAGGTGCACTTATATACATGCAGGCAATACACTCATACACAAAAAGTAAAAATAATAAATACATTTTTAAAAAGCTAGAAAGTAAAGGGATCTATTATTTTTAAATGAGGTGGTGAAGAAAGATGTTTTATTTTTGTTTATTTTTTGAGACTGGGTCTTAGGTAGCCTAGTCTGGTCTCAAACTCATTATGTAGCGAAGGCTAGCCTTGAGCACCTGGTCGTTCCGCCTCTACCTCCCAAGTGAGAGGATAAAGGCATGTGTCACCATGCCTGGATCAGGAAAGGTATTTCTGAGGACAAAATATATGCATAGAAACTTAAAAATGATGGGTAGGAGATGCAGAGATGGTTCAGCAGTTAAGAGCACTGGTTGCTCTTGCAGAGGATTCAGGTTTGGTCCCCAGCACCCACACAGTGGCTAACAACCATCCATACATAGTCCAGTTCCAAGGGATCCAATGTCCTCTTCTGGCCTCCTCAGGCATTACACAACATGGGGGATACTTACATACATGTAGGCAAAACACTCATACACATAAAAAAATCAAAATCAAAATAAATCAAAAACTTTTTTAATGATGGAAAGCGGACAAAAGGGACATCAACTAGCCCGGGCATGGTGGCACACGTCTTTAATCCCAGCACTCGGGAGGCAGAGGCAGGCAGATCTCTGTGAGTTCAAGGCCAGCCTGGTCTAAATAGTGAGTTCCAGGACAGCTGGGGCTACAGGGAGACCCTGTCTCAAAAAGACCAAAAAAAATAAATAAATAAATAAAAAAGGAGGGGGAACGTGAACTAACTTATGATTTAAAAAGCGCACTCCAGCTTCTTATGAAGACCATACTATAGAGGGCACAAAGAGACACAGGACCACCTGTCTGCAGGTTCTTACTAGATTCCAGGGTACATTATTACTCCTGACAAATACGAGACAGGATGATTTTACAAAGCTGCCGACAAGGTCTGGAGTGGAAAGAGAAGAATTAAAGATGGTTCTAATTTCAAAGGAGCAAGCTAAAACTTGACCAAAGAACAAGAGCAACACAACCCTACGAATGCCCTTACAGTTTAAGGAGGAAGAGGACAGGCATGGGGGACATGTCGTTTATTTATTTACCTAACTACTGAGCAGCTACTAAATTCCTGCCTCTGTTATCAGGCAGTAACAAGTGTGAAAACCGCCCAGTCCTGGAAATCATATTAAAGTATAAGACCTGTCCTTACCTGCTGCTTCCATAAAAGCTTTGCTTAGTCGAAAAGTCAGAAGGGGTTCTTTGAGGTTTCAAAGGAAGTCTTTCAGGAGGCTACAGATGGCATGGATATCATCCACTTTGCTGAGTAGGGGTACAGTTTTCACTTTGAGGAATTTCTCTTTCAGTTCTTTTACTGTCCGATCACAGCCCGAGATCCTATATAAGCCTGCCTATTATCAAGACGAGTTACTTTAGAACTTTCCAATTACAAAGAACAAATTCACCACGTCCTAGAGTTGACTTACCTCAGTCAGACCTCTCTGCTCAATCTCATTAACACAGCTGACAACAATAGAGGGAATCATTGGAGAAGTCTGGGACACAAAATCAGCCAACATTCCCTGGAAAAAGGGCCTTAAATTATTATTCACACTATTTAGACCAATAGAGGAAGAACATATGCAAAGAAAACCTCTAATAGTAACACTAGGATGTTATTTCATGTATGTAAGTGCACCATATACATGCAATGCCTGCAGAGGCCAGAATAGGGAATTGGATCCCCCAGAACTGGAGTTACTAGGTGGGTGCTGGGAACCAAATCTGGGTCTTCTGTAAGAGCAGCCAGCGTGCTTAAGCACGGGGACTCTCTCCAGCCCTTTCTGTCAACTTTTAAAATCCTATTCTCAAAGCATACATTAAACAGTCTTGGAGAGCTGGAGGTGGGGCTCAGTAAGTAATGTGCTTGCCTAGCATGGATGAGGTCCTAGTTTCCATTCCCAACATTGCATAAACTGGGTGTGGTAGTGCCTGCCTGGAATCCCAGCACTCTGGGGGTGTGGGCAGAAAGATCAGGAGTTCAAGGTCACCCTAAGCTACAAAGTGAGTTTAAGGCCAACCTCATGTACATGAGGCCCTGCTTCAAAAACATGAAAGATACAAAAACAGGAGTCTTGGTTATTTTTTCTACCTTCACACCATGGCTGATTTATATATACCACACTTCTGCGTGAACAAGCAACAAGACCACCAACTGTGACTAGTTCTATTCTACTCGGTGATAAGAGGAAGCAAGAAATAAATAAATCATAGGTATGGCTTTCAATGTAAGCTAATTTATTACTCTAAGAAAAAAATCTTGCTGGGCATGGTGGTGCATGCTGGGCACGGTGGCACACGCCTTTAATCCCAGCACTGGGAAAGCAGAAGCAGATCTCTGTGAGTTCAAGGTCAGCCTGATTTATATAATGAGTTCCAGGCCAGCTGGGGCTACAGGGAGACCCCATCTCAAAAACAGATCAAAAAATAAATAAATAAATTCACAAATGAAATTGTATGATTTGAGATTTGCTTCAAAATAATTCACTGGAGGCCACTCAGGCAGCTTGGACCAAAGGCTACTCTCAGTCTTAAACAGAGAAGTGTCCCTTACAGTGAATGGACATAAATGCAAAGACCCTTGGCTGTGCAAAATGATGCAAATGAAGGATGGTGGAAGGCTCAACCCTAGACAAGTCATTTATACCATCCCTTGAGGTTCAGAGAACATTGCGGAAGAGGGGGCAGAAGGAATGTAAAAGCTAGTGGATGGGAAGAGCGGCTGCAAAATGCCATCTTGTAGGCATGACATCGTTATGGCAACCATGAACTCAGAGCCTCTGTCTTACTGGCACTGGGTCCACAGAAGTTGGGCCTGCCTAACAGTCAGTTATGGAGAGGGAAGGAATTTACCAGGCCCTATTACATACTGCTGATCTATTGGCAACCAACAGATTCTGGGAGAGGAGAAAGGCACAGTAACCAGATGTATATCCACTAGTGAGCCCACCAGGTTCTGATGGTTAGTCCCAAACACAGGATCACACAGGCAGCCCTAATTAAACTCTGTGGGACACTAAACAAAATAAAAAACTAGTAAATAAGGAAAAGAGATTTGTAGGGAGAAGAGGAGGCTGGTGGGGTGGGAGGGAATTAGAGGAGGACCAGAATACAGAGTATACATGTATGAAATTGTGAAAGAAAAAAGAAACTTGAATCTTGGCTCCATAATTCTGTAACAAAGTAACAAAACCATGTTTAGTAATACAAAGCTCTATTTGTTGGTAACTAAGCAAAGCAGACACCTTCAAAGTATTCTTTACTTTATTTCCAGCCAAAACTACAGTGCAAGCTGAACACAGCATTTCTGTCCATTACTTTAATCTTTTATGTATGTGCTTCATGAGTTTGAACTAAGAACATCCAAAAAAATCTGTCTACTATCTTTTCAGTTTTAAATGTTGGTGTATGAAGCTGGGTGTAGTGGCAAATGCCTTTAATCCCAGCACTCAATCTCTAAGAGTATGAAGCCCGCCTGGTCTACATTGTGAGTTCCAAGCCAGCTGGAGCTACTGGGAAATTCTGTCTCAAAAAAGCAAAAACAAAAAAACCAACCAAACTAAAAGTTGATGTATTAGTGTTGAAAATACAGACAAGAGCCAGACGTAGTGAAGGCAGTAGCAGGCAGATATCTGTGAGTTCAGGTCCAGACTGGTTCACGAAGGAGTTCCAGGCCAGCTGGGGCTACGGGGAGACCCGGTCTCAAAAAGACCAAAAATTAAAAAAGGAAGTGCTAGAACTCTGCTGGGATGCTGCTATCAAAAAAGGCATGGTTTGTCACTGTTAGTCAAATGACACAGCACATGTTCTTTTCATTCATGAACGGGACTTAAACTGATGACTTAAAAATGTATTTACTGGGACTGGAGAGATGACTCAGCAGTGAAGAGCACTGACTACTTTGCAGATGACCCGGGTTCGATTCCCAGCACCCACATGGCAGCTACGAACTGTCCTTAACTCCAGCTCCAGGGGAATCCAAAGCCCTCTTCTGACCTCCGCAGCACTGCACGACACAGGCGCACTCACATACATACAGGCAGTACACTCATACACACATCAAATAAAAAATATTAAAAAAGAAAATTACAAAGGATTTATTTATTTTTATTTGTACAAGTGTTTTGCATGTGTGCCATACAAGTGTGCCACATCTCTGCAATGTCCAAGGAGGCCAAAGGAGGGCACCAGATCCCTTGGAACTGGAGTTGTGGACAGTTGTTAGCTACCATGTGGGTTGCTGGGACTCAAACCTGAATCCTCTGTAAGAGTAGTCAGTACTCTTAACCACTGAGCCATCTCTTCAGTCCCTAAACTGATGATCTAAAAATAAATAGGTGACTTATACTCCATTCTCTGCACCATGCTGGGCCTGTCAGTGGCAGGCTGCGGTCGGGTCTCAGCAGTGGGTGGAACCACAGCCATGATGAAGACTGATGTTAATCCAAAGGCCTATCCCCTTGCAGATGCCCACCTCACCAAGAAATTACTGGACCTTGTTCAGCAGTCGTGTAACTACAAGCAGCTTCAGAAAGGCACAAATGAGGCCACCAAAACCCTCAACAGAGGCATCTCTGAGTTCACGGTGATGGCAGCAGATGCTGAGCCCTTGGAGATCATCCTGTACCTCCTGCTGCTGTGTGAAGACAAGAATGTTCCCTATGTGTTTGTGTGCTCCAAGCAGGCCCTAGGATGGGCCTGTGGGGTCTACAGGCCTATCTTTGCCTGTTGTGTCACCAAAGAAGGCTCTCAGCTAAAGCAGCAGATCCAGTCCATTCAGCAGTCTATTGAAAGGCTCTTGGTGTAGACCTTGTTTTCCTGTCGACCCAGCCCCAGTTGTGTGTTGTATTATCTGTGTTAGTATGCATTTTCAGCAGCTTTCTAAAATATTGTACCACAAAAAATAAATAAAATAAATACAGGGTCTGGAGAGATGGTCCAGTGGTTAAGAGAACTTGCTGCTCTTGCAGAGGACCCAGGTTCTGTTGCCAGCACCCACATGACAGCTAACAACCATCAACAACTCCAGTTCCAGGGGATCCGATGCCCTTTTCTGACATCCTGAGCATTGCACGATACGGTATACTTACTTTTTTTCTTTTTGGTCTTTTTGAGACAGGCTCTCCCTATGGCCCCAACTGGCCTAGAACTTGCTATGTAGACCAGGCTGGCCTTGAACTCACAGAGATCCACCTGCCTCTGCCTCCCTAGTGCTAGGATTAAAGGCGTGTACCTCCATGCCTGGCATAATGTATATGTAGGCAATACACTGATACACATAAAATTTAAAAAAATAGATTAAAAAATTCACTGGATAGAATTGAGAAGAGAATTGATAGTGATACAGAAACCAGGAGTTAGTTATAATAATATGCTTGCTTTTGTGTATGTCTGACATTTCCAAAATAGGAGGAGCAGAGAGTAAGCAAGAGGAGGAGGGAGTAAGGAGTAAAGAGAGGAGAGGAGGACTTTGGTTTAGAAAGATTATTAAACAGAGAGACCCAAACAAAATTCTACCATAAGTCAGCATTTTACCATTTCTATTCATTTTTCATGGAGGGACATTTTATTTGACATCAGTAAGTTTAGAATATAGCTATGATGATAGCTTTGAAAGGCTAAAGAAACAACAAATGATGGCTGGCTCCCATGACTCTCACCTCTCCAATCTTGACAGGTGTTCCCATCAGGGCAGGAATGCAGGGAAGGGGACAGCGTTCCCGACATTCTTGATGAGAGACCAAGCGACAATCTCGACACTTCAGAGACAGCTTGCCAAATTTGATCCGCTTTCCACAGGGAACACAAGATTCAGGTTTAATAACCTAAGGATAAAATAGGACAGAAGCAACAGTGGTATGAATTATGAAATTACTGCCAACCAACATGCATTAAGCACACAGTATGTGCCAAACAACTTTTTAGGCCCATTATACATTTTAATGTATAATTGTCACAAGGATTCTGTAAAATAAGTTTTGTTTTCTTCATTTTAAGAATATCAGGGGCTGGAAAGATGGCTCAAAGGTTAAGGGCACTGGCTGTTCTTGCAGAGAACCCGGGCTCAATTTCTAGCACCCACAATGCAGCTAACAACCATCCATACAGTTCCAGGGGATCAGATGTCCTTATCTGTCCTCCACGGGAATTGCGCAACACAGTGCACTTACATACATGCAGACATAACACTCATAATATAAAATTAATATAATAAATAATTTTTTTTTGGTCTTTTTGAGATAGGGTCTCCCTGTAGCCCCAGCTGTCCTGGAACTCACTATGTAGACCAGGCTGGCCCTGAACTTGCAGAGATCTGCTTCTGCCTCTTGAGTGCTGGGGTTAAAGGCGTGCACCAGCATGCCCAGCAATAAAATATTTTTTAAAAAAAATATTCTATCTTCTATTGTTTTCTTCAATTTCTTTCTTCAATATGCTAAAAACTTTCATTGTAGAGGGCTTTCACCTGCCTAGTTAGGTTTATTCTTAGGTATTTTATTTATTGAAGTTACTGTGAATGGGATTTTTTTTCCCTGATTCTGTATTTTCTCCTCTAGCAGATTCAGACATCATATTTTTTACATCCTGACTATGACAGCATAGAGTGGTTCTACTATTTGATGTTTTAAATGCCTCTTACATTTGAATGTCTACTCCTTTCTCTACATTTGAAGAATAATTTCCTTAAATAGATCCTCTATGGTTTTGCATCTCAGCTCCTTCTTTCCTGTGAATTTTTGGGTTTGGTCTCTGACTTTTATCCAGAGTTGGATACTGTGGTAATGCTTTTTTCCCAGTGAACACAGTACTTCATTACCCTTGTCCTCCCCTGTTGGTGATGTTCCCAGTGTGTTTTCGATTCTTTGAGTTTTTCATTTCCAACATTTCTAGTTGCTTTCTTTTTATCTCAATTTCTCTGCTGTAATTTTCTTCTGTGTTGCTTTTTCATCTATATTGTTGGTTTCTCTCCACAATTTAGCTGGATTTTTCCTGTGTTGCTGTCTTTCCTCTCTAGATCCTGGATTTAACTCATCTGTTTACTTGCATCCTTTCTCAGGCCATTGACTAATTTTGCCAGAAATGCTCTGAAATCTTCATTTGGCATTTTACCTGTTTCAGTAAATTTCAGTTCAGTAGTTGAGGAGTTAGGATCTTTGGATGAGCTATGCTGCCTATTTTTGTCATGTTTTCTGTGCTTCTGTTTTATGATATGTACATGTGTTGGTTTGCGTTTATCTTCTGTATTTAGGGTAGGGGTGCCATCTTATTGATCGAACTACTTGAGGGCTCAATCCCCAGTACCGTTCATAGAAGAGGAAACAAATGGCTACAGCAGCAGCAACATTAAACCACACAAGATACAGAAATAGAATTAAAATCAATTACTGCTCACTAATGTATCACCAAGATCATAGAACTGAAAATGGCAAGCTGCTGTAAGATGTGCAGTGACATTAAAAGTTACTTAGAGGAAGTATGGATAGAGTAAAGAAATTAGATAAAGGCAAGGACAGGGAGAAGAGACACAAGATTAAATTGCTCAGAAGAAAAAGGAGAGTAGAGAACTGTCAAAATAGGCACGTTCCACTAGGCTGACCTCGTGTCTGGAATTTGAATTAAGAAGCTTTCAAAGACTCAACAGTTGGGGCCTGGAGAGATGGCTCAGCGCTTAAGAACACTGGCTGTTCTTGCAGAAGACGCAGGTTCAAATCCCAGCACCTACATGGCAGCTAACAATTGTCTGTAACTCCAATCCTAGGGGATCCGACAGCCTCTTCTGACCTCCGTGGGTATTGCACAACAAGGGTCCAGTTACCTATATGCAGGCAATACATGCATATACATAAAATAAAAATAATAAAATTTAAAATTGATAAAGGTGATGGATGCCTAATTCTGTGGGTATACTAAAACCACTCAGATCCAGGCATTGTGGTTCATACCTGTAATCCCAGCATTCAAAAGGCTGAAGAATGGAGGCTAAAGTATGGAGAGATGGTTCAGTGGTTAGGTGTGTTTGCTACTCTTGCAGAGGACTAGTTTGGTACTCAGCACCCACATAGGGTAGCTCACAAATGCCTGTTACTCCAGCTCCAGGGAATCTGACACCTCTGTCTTCCAAAGGCACCTGTACTCACATGCACATATTGCCCCCTCATACAGACACATACATACAATAAGTTTTTTTTAAAGAAAAAGAGGCTGAAGCAGGAAGATTGTTTTTGAGTTTGAGAGCATCTGGGGCTACAGAGTTCCAGGCCAGCCTAGGGTACAGAGGGGGGACCCTGTCTCCCTGCCCCCTAAAAGGTACATTGTATATGTTAGTTACATCTCAAATAAGATGAAGTATGGCTTAGCACTTAGTAGATAAGTGTTTAGCAAATATTAGTTATTTAAATGGTAACGGACCACTGTTTCAAAGACAGAGAAAAACAGAAGCATCTCAAAGTGGGAAGAAATAAGGGTGTCTTGTTTTACATATATTAAAAAAGTCCTTGCTGGCATTGTACCACCGCGGAGGCAGAAGCAGGTGGATCCCTGTGAGTTCAAGGCCAGACTGGTCTACATAGTTCCAGTCCAGCTAGGGCTATAAGAAGACCCTGTCTCAAAAAGACAAAAAAAGAAAAAAAAAAAAAATTCCCACAGTAAGATCCCCAATATCACACAGGGGAACTTTTTTGAAATGATTTGCTTGATTTTCTTCTAAGACTTATTTTTTTTATATCTAATTATGTGTATGTGTGTTTCTGTATGGGTATCTGCACATGAGTACAGGTGGCCACAGAGGCCAAAGGTGTCAGATCCCCTGGAGCTGGAATTACAGGTGATTGTGAGCCACACCAATATGAGTGTTGGAAGTCAAACTCCAGTCCTCTGCAAGAGCAGCAAGCACTTAACCTCTGAACCATCTCTCTAGCCCCAACATGTTTTATATCTTAAAATGTGAATTACATGGGCTTATGTATCGTTAAAAAAAAAAAATCTGTGTATTTGGAGCCAACAAGATGGCTCAGAAGGTAAAGGTACCTACCGCAAAAGCCTGACAACCTGAGTTCAACCCCTAGAACTCACATTGTTGAAGGAGAACCAATTCCCACAAATTGTTCTCCAACCTTCAGAAGTTAGCCACGGCAAATGCACCCACATAGGAAATTTTTTTTTTAATTGGGCTGCAAGCCAGGGGTGGTGCCGTATCCCTTTAATTCCAGAGACAGAGGCAGGTGGAGCTCTGTGAGATCAAGGCCAGTCTGTTCTAAATAACAAGTTCCAGGCCAAATGGGGCACAGGGAGGTTGTCTCAAGAACCCTCCAACCCCCCTCCCAAAAAAAGACCAGAGGAAAGGGCTGGAAAGAAGCTAAAAAGAAGGCTCAGTGGTTAAGAGCATGTACTACTTTTGCAAAGGACCTGAATTCAACTCCAGCATCCACACTGGGCGCTCACAACCACCTGTAACTCTAGCTCCCAGAGATCCAATGCATCTGGTCTCTGTAGGCACGTGCACTCACATGCACATACAGACATATACACATAATTGTAAAAATAAAGAATGATGGAAGGGAGGGAGGGATGGAAGGAGGGTGGGTGGGCAGGCGGACTGGTGACAATGTTCCAAAATCCCAGCACTTGGGAGACTGAAGCAGGAGGATCACGGGCTAGAGGCCAATGAGGGTTACAAAGTAAGACCCTGCTTCAAAAAACAAACAAATTGCCTAGAAGGATTTACCGTCTCAGAGACAAAGTCATGCAGGTGCATCCCTCCATTAGTCTGTGGTGTGCCTGAGTTGTCTGGCTCAGTTCTTGGCTCCAGCGGCCTGCTGTTCAGAGTAGAGTCACTATTCACAGGTTGTAATGGACCTAAAAAACAATCAAATTGAAGCTTTATTCTAAAAGATTTCTTCCTTCTGAATTTTAATTCCATTTTTAATACAACTAGTAGATTAACAGTAATGGGTAACCATAACCAATATGAACACAAAAAAAAGTTTCCAAGAAAAGCTGCAGCTAGCTACTGCTGGCACAGATCAGGCTGGCAAAAAGGCAAACCATGCCTAACAGATCTCTGACTGGCAGCACACAGGCAGTGAGAAACTGTCTAAATTTCACTCTAAAATTTTACCAGTTGTTTATTTATTTATATTTATTTGGGGGTTTTTGGTAGCCCAGGCTGGCTTCAATGTCACTATGTAGCCCAGGCCACCCTCCAACTCATAATACACCTGTCTCAGCCCCCAAATGCTGGGATTATAGGGGCTGTGCCACCATACCCAGCTCTATAGACAATGATGGATCTTAATCACAAATCCAACAGACCTGATTTCCTTTGACTCCTGGTCCAAGATGGCAGTGTCAATAACAGACACAGCTTCAATGGGCCCACCATCACTAGGAACAGTCACTGTAGTTTTTGCAACTATGGATTCATTCCCCTGAAAGTAAAGTAGTAGTAATGAGAGACTGAGAAACAATTTAGCTTTCTTTCTATTACATGTATTTTCTTTTCTTTCTTTCTGAGGCAGCCTCTAGCCTCAGCTGGCCTGGAACTTGCTACATAGAACAGGCTGGCCTCAATCTCACAGACACCTCCCTGCCTCTGCCTCCAAAGTGCTGGGATTAAAGGTGTGTGCCACCACACCTGGCCACTAACCTCTGGTGTGTTTAAGACCTCAGTTCTCTTGTCCTGTTCTTACCTGGTCTGCTGTAGAGCCACTGGAGTTTTCTTTACAGGCCCAGGAGGGCCATCAATGAACTGCCGGCTGCTGGAGTGCTAGAGAAGGGCAAAAACCAAGAGCTTTAGGGCCAAGTAGACCTGAGGCCTGGAAGACAGGATAACCCAGTCAGACAACAGTAAATAATAAGCAATGTGCTTTCTCACTCCCTGTTCCCACACGAAGAATGAGTTATACAAACACAAAAACACCCTCAGTGCTATAGAAAAAAGGGCCAAGCTTTGGAGAAATTTAGATGACAGCATCAGAAAAGTAGAGCTGTAATCCTGTATCTTTGGAAACACATCAAATAACCTACACAAGTCCACACGGATAGAGCTCTATACCCCATTAAACACATTTTATTCGAAGCTTATATTAGAACACAAAAGTCTTGCATAAAAATTCACATGACAATTCAAACAAACGTATTCTTTTCTACAGTATGAATAGAGGTCGCCCAAACCAGTGAAATAAACCAGAATCCTGCTGAGTCACTATCTCAAGGACTATCAACACTGCCCCTACAGGACTGGTGAGGTGACTCAATGGGTAGAGGTGTTCGCTGTGCAAGCCTGACAAACTTGAGACCAACCACCAGAACTCACAGTGGAAGGAGAGAATTGACTTCCATGAACTGCATAACATGTGCACGTCTGCATTCACATGCACATAAAATAGTAATAATATTGCCCCTACAGCATAAATTCATTTCTATTAGGTGTTTTGCTTTTTATATTATATGTTTAACAATGGCTAGAGTAACATGTCAGGAATATTATTTCATGGCTAAATTTCCTTAAGAAAATTATTACTAGGTTTGTTTTGTTTTGCTTGTTTTGGTTTTTTGAAATAGGGTATCACCTGGGGCTACAGGAGACCCTGTCTCACAAAGAGAAAAAAAGAAAAAGAAATATGGTATCAAATACAGTGTCACTGGTCTCACACTTGCTATGTAGTCCTGGCTGGCCTCAAACCACATTAGCGGTAGGATCACAAGTATGAGACACAATATCAGACAAGAAAATTCTTTTGTTATTTTATAAAAAGTAGAACATCTGGGCCTGGTAGCACAGGCTTGGAATCCCAATTACTTAGAAGGCTGAAGGGGAGGATCACAAGTTCTAGGTCTGCCTACAGACATCCTTGGGCAACTTAGTGAAAATCTGTTTCCAATTTTTTCTTTTTTTTTTTGGTCTTTTGAGACAGGGTCTCCCTGTAGCCCCAGCTGTCCTGGAA
>NW_008351701.1:392700-393647 GCF_000622305.1 Nannospalax galili
AAAAGTGATTCAGAAATAAGGCACAAGCCTATTCACTCCAACAGCAGTGAATAAATCTTGCCTAGGTAATCTTACTGATTTTTTACTGCTAGTTAGTCAAGATATGATCAATTACTACATGGACCTCCGAGATCCTTCAAATAAACGCAACCTCACACCAAATCCTGACTTCTACGTTCTCACTGCCAGAAACTAAACATTTTAAGTCATGTCTTATGTGAATTTACATTTTAAATTGCTAGCTCAAAATCTGTAACAACTAATAAAATAGCCACAAGGAATGGCCAGAGGATAGAAGAGAAGAAAGAGATACTCCTATAGGAACAGGTTAACCAAAGTAGATAACTCTTAAGAGATCAAATGTTTATTACCAGTGATTCATCAGTCTTGTCAAAGCTGATATCTGATAAAATGGAACCAGATTCATCAATGGTTGACAGTCTAGATTACAAAAAAAGAAGTGTCAGGAACAGAGCACTGTAGAACACAAAGGCCAAACAAGTTCACAGCTGAAGTCCTAGCTGTGGTGAACCACTTCTCATGATTTTCATGTACAGCATGTTTTTGAGTAGAACAGCACAATGCCTTTCTCAGCAAACAGCTAACAGCAAGCGAATGGTACAGCCAGGAATATGGGTGCTTCTGCTGAGTCTGTACTACAGGCTGCTAAAATCCACAAGGCATAAGAATTGCATTTCATTTAATCCCTGTTGTATCTGCTGCTTTCTACAAGTGAACAACATTACCAGCACTGGGCTTCTGTCCTGTTTGGGTGTTTTGTTTTCTTTAAGACAAGGTCCCACTGGGTGTGGTGGCACACGCCTTTAATCCCAGCACTCAGGAGGCAGAGGCAGGAGGATCTCTGTGAGTTCAAGGCCAGCCTGGTCTACATAATGAGTTCCAGGACAGCTGGGGCTACAGGGAGACCCTGTCTCAAAAAGACAAAG
>NW_008351701.1:394873-398921 GCF_000622305.1 Nannospalax galili
AGACAAGGTCCCTAGCACAGGTTACCCTTGAACTTTCTATGAAACTGAGAACTGAGGATGATTTTGAACTTCTGATCTTCCTGCCTCTACTTCCCAAATACTGGATTATAGATGTATACTTCTAAACCCAATTTATACAGTGCTAGGAACAAAACCTAGGGTCTTATGCATGCTAGCAAGCACTCTACCGTCTGACCTTACCTCCAGCTTGCCAGCATTGCCTCCTAAAATGTCTAACCAGACAGATCAAGAGGCGTCCAAATGCCATCAAAATTATGGTTCTAAGGACCTACATAAGCCTCAAAATCAAAACAAGTCAAAGATTTGACTTATGTCCTAGAACCTCCATTTTATATAAGTTTAGTTGGTCAATCATCTGGTCATAGGACTGCCCCTAGGAAAGCGGGTCATGCTAAATAGATGGGCGGGATACCTAATGAGTAACTGAGATTGTTGAGTTTTTCCTGCCTGGAATCCTGCCTACTAGCACAGAACTTCAGACAAGCCACAGTGATATAGTCTCTGTAAGTCCTGTCTGCCTTTCTGAAAGGCCTAATTTCCCTTTTTCTTCTTCATGCCTTTCTTACTAAACATGCTCTCTTTAAGGCTTTGGGCTGCCCCTAGCATCCTGTATTTCTTTACTTTCTCTAAATCTTCCTTCTCCCAGCCATGTGGCTGCCAGCCCTGTGTCTGACCCCTGTGCCTTGTCCTCTCCGTGCTGCTCCTCAAGGCAACTTCCAAGATTACTAGCTTGCCTGCTCTGAGGATTTTTTTTTAATTCAAATAAAATTGTAAAAGCTTTAAAAAAGGAAAAGAAAAGAAAAAGGAAAGGAAGGAAGGAAGGTAGGAAGGAAGGAAAAAGAAATTAAGCCTAGCTGGGTATGGTGGTGCATGCCTTTAGTCTTAGCACTCAGGAGGCAGAGGCAGGTGGATCTCTACGAGACCAGCATGGTCTACATAGTGAGATCCAGGCAGGCTGGGGCTACAGGGAGACCCTGTCTCAAAACAAAAAAAAAAAAAAGGGGGTGGGGAGAAAAGTTGGGTGTGCACGCCTTTAATCCCAGCACTTGGAGGCAGAGGCAGGTAGAGTTCTATGAGTTTGAGGTCAGCGTGATGTACCCAGCAAGTTCCAGGCTAGCTGGGGATAAAGGAAGGCCCTAACTCAAAAAGACCAAAAAAAAAAATTCATGTATATTCTCAGTTATAAAGATCCCCCCATGAAACTAGTCAACAAAACAAAGAACACTAAGAGAGCTGGTCTTTTCCTTCTGGCTGTACCAGAGGTTGAGTCAAAGACTGGCTGAGACTATTTTAATGGTACTAGGCAACCAAAATTATTGTCTGGTCTTAGCTCACAGCAGCTTTTCCAAACCAGAAAAGCTCCAAGAGCTCTCTGGAGAATAAGCATTGAAGGTTTTGCTGAACTGCCACTTTACCTTTTGGTTTCTTAGCAATGTACAGGGTTAGTTACTGATGTGCAATTTAACACTAACATCAAAATTTTATCCATGGCAAAACAACACCTTAAGGAGAGCTTAAAAAATAATAAAAGCAAATAAATAGGGGGTCTCTCTCTGCCCACCACCCTCCCCCCAGAGTCATTCTGCTCTCTTCAGCACATGTTCCACAAGCAGTACATTCCAGAAGCAGTCTATTTAGAGCTCAGATAGCAGGAACCCCTGACAGCTGGGATCAGAAAACGGATGCAGTCCCCCACCTATTGTTCCCAGCATTGCCACTGGATGGTCGGCCTCGGTTGAGAAAAGCAAGAGCTGATTTTTGTTCCTCGCTTAGCTGAATGCTGCCAGATGTGTCACACATGAGTATATCTCGAATCAGCTGAATCTGTCGTTCCTACCGACCAAAGCAAAGTAAAACATCATGACTAGCCAAGGGAGAAAGCTTCACCTCAAATTTATGGGACAGGAGAAGACATTAAAATACAACATTATGCAAATAGGCATTCAGGAAGGCGTTACAACAAGAGAATATTAATTCACACTGAACCCAGGTTGTGGCTGATTTCTGATGAGTAAAATGGACTCCATATAGAACTGTGGGGATTTTGCTACAAGACTTTTAGATCAGACTGCTAATCTAAGAGAAGAGTGATGTAAAATGACAGTCCCAGAACAGATTTCACATAGCAAAAATGCTTTAGTGTCATTTTTATCAGGACAGTTATTGGCTTCTTTTACAGATCAACGCAGTCACGCATTTTTTCTAAATGGCGGGGCAAAATGCATTAAAATGGATATAAAGCTCTAATGCAGACACTTTGAGCTTGTTGAGGCATCTAACACTGAACCAAGATGGATTAGTCCCTTCTAGTAAAGCTTTCCTTTGTACCATGACCCATCCCGGCACATCAAAAAACTGCTGTATGTAAGTCACATTGCTCAACTCAGTAAATAGGACTAGGCCTTTAACCTGAGTTACAGAACAGTGATAAAGAATTAGAGCTTTGGGAGCTGTCGAGATGGCTCAGCAGTTGGAAACACTGGCTGTTTCTTGCAGAGGATTGGGTTCAAAACCCAGCACCAACATGGCAGCAAACAACTGCCCACAACTCCAGTTCCAGGGGAATCTGACAGCCTCTTATGTCCTCCTCGGGCATTGCATGACACTGGTGCACTTACCTACATGCAGGCAGTATACTCATACACATAAAAATAATAGATAAACTTGAAATCCATCTAGTGAATTACAGTTTCAAGTCTAAAGGAGAAAATAAATTTTAATTTCAAACTAAAGAACGGAGTCATAGGCTGCAATTTCAGCTCCAATCACGGGCAAGATGTCACAAAACTTTCAATTCTTTAATGTAGAAAAAGGCACTGGGTATATTTAGCAAGTAGAAACATTATCTACTGTCTCCCCGCCCCCATCACGTTCTAGCATGCAAAACAATACACACCAGTTTTGCACATTCAGCCTCAGCTCGCTGCCTCCGTTTGATCTCTACATCCACTTGATTACCTGCATGCCTCAGCTTAACATCCAGAGCACTACGCTCAATCTCTGCTTTCATCAAAAGATCTTTAAAGTTCCCCAGCTCATGGTCTGTTCTCTGCCACTTCTTCCGGAAATCCTCAAAGTCCTTCACCACCTGGATGAATTCAACTAAGGACAGGAGAAAACTTTAATAATTCAAGTATCAAAAAGAACATAATTGCTCAAATAAATAGGTCCTATGGTTAGCTTCATTCCAAATACAAATTAAAGTCCAACTGAACTATCGGCTAACCTAGCTGAAAATGACCAGGAGGAGATCTTCGAAACATTAGTCACTCTGGACCAGAACTTAGAGGGGAGCAGTTTCCGATTCGATAGGCTATGTACTTTTGGCTTAACCAATGGCATCTGCTATGTAATATGTAACTCATTAGTCGCCTGGCTCCAGATGTAATCCACACTAAAAGCTCCCGAACAGAAGGCAGTCAAAGGTAGATACCTTTGGGGCAGCTGTCACACACCAGGACAGTCATACAAAACAGAAAACAGTCTCCTTTACAGTCACACATTGCTGAACTAAAAACATTAAACAGCAAATTCAAGTGTAACTGCTATAATATGCTCTAGTAGATGTAGACTAATATTATAGACATCTAGGCCTGTAATTCCATTCAGTTACATAATTATACAAATATTGATCTGAAAGTAAAGAGCCAGTTTGCTTTTGCCATTTAACACTGCCCTGAAGGATATTTGTAAACACTCCAGTTGTAAAGGTAGAAAGGATTATACTAGCTTTTGGAAAGTCACTGATAGCAGAATGTGGACTCTCTTCAAATGACAGCATCACTACCAAGGCAGCACAAAGCACCCAAAGCAAGATAACCCTGTAGCATTCCATTTTTATCACCTGCTACTGGTGAAGACACCTGCTACTGGTGAAGACCATTCCACAATATACTTGCAAAAGTACCTTACAATTTTCTAGTTAACCTCTATCTCTCTATCTCTAAGCATCACTTTCCACCAACACCATGTAGGACAATGCTAAGGTATACTAACTGCTTGTCAAATCAATCTAGTTTACAGCTCT
>NW_008351701.1:399466-401439 GCF_000622305.1 Nannospalax galili
AGAGATGGCTCAGCGGTTAAGAGCACTGACTGATCTTGCAGAGGACCTGGGTTCAATTCCCAGCACCCACATGGTGGCTACAAACCATCCTTAACTCCAGTTCCAGGGGAATCCAAAGCCCTCCTTCTGACCTCTGCAGCATTGCACAACACGGGTGCACTCACATACATGCAGGCAATACACTCATACACATAAAATAAAAATAATAATTAAAATATTTTTTAAAAAAAGTCTGGGTAAAATTCACTTAAGAACTATAGAGGGGCTGAAGAGATGGCTTAGAGGTTAAGAGCACTTGCTGTTCTTATAGAAGACCCAGATCCAGTTCTCAGCACCTATACTAGGCAGTTTATAGTCACCTTTAACTCTAGCTCCAGGGGTTCCAACAGGGTCTTCTGGCTTCCATGGGCACCTGTACACACATGGCACACATACAAACAGGCACACACACATACACACACATGAATTTTAACAACCTTTTGAATGAGGGCTCATTAAGCTTAGGCCATGAATACGTGACTATCACTTTCTTTCTAGGTATCCTGAATGAAAAGCAACTTTCAGATTTCAACACGATTTTGCCTTAGAGAAAGACCAGTCTGAAACCTGATAGATTTTCTTTTTGGTTTGTCTATTTAGACCAGCTCAGAATGACTTACGGATTTCATTTCCTTCATTGATAATCTCCAACCGACGAACAAGCTGCTCAAACAGAGTCCACAAATTCACCATTGTAGTGTCCATCTTTCTGCCAAAAAATCAAACGTACATAAGGGATTCTGCCTTCTTCCTGATGAAAGATTTAAGCGCAGTCTAGTACAGGTGGTGACCAACACCGGGCCTCTTCCACTTGCAGTTACATTGTAAGAATCTCAAGCCAGGGGCTGGAGAGACGGCTCAGTGGTTAGGAGCCTGCACTGCTCTTCCAAAGGACCTGTTTCCTGGTACCCACACTGGGCTGCTCACAGCAGCCTGTAACTCTAGCACTGTACTCATGTGCACAAACCCACATACACATATATACATAATTAAATTTTAAAAAAGAATCCTTATTTATATCAAGATCCTTATTTATAGCAACACAAAATTAGAATTTGTTTTGTTTTATTTCATTTTTTGCTTGGTTTTTCCTATGTTTTGTCCTGTTTTAAGACAAGGTCTCATTATGTTGTCCAGGCTGGCCTTGAGCTCATAACCTTCCTGCCTCAGTCTCCCAAGTGCTAGCATTACAAGCATGTGCCACCATGCCTGTTTAAGACTCACTTTAGAACTAGAAAACTGTGAGACCACTGAAGACAATTCACCTCTCCTGTCTACTTCTCCCCAGTCCCCACTCCTAATTATGATCTGGTGCTATGGCAATTGGGAATGAGCACATCAGTGGATGACAAGGTGCCCGACCACAAAATGTGGTTGTTCAAGTCTAATCTACTGACTAATAACATTTTTTGCTACTTTAATCCTGTATTTTGAAAACCTACAATGTAACTTCAAAGGTTTATTTTTAATTTCATTTTTAGCTAATATTCTGTCACAACTGCCTCTTAAAAGGCAGGACGTGGTCAGCACCTTTCCTACCAATGGCACAGATGACATCACACAAGTGATTAAGTGGGGAAACTACCAGCTCAGCAGCACAAGAATTATTTCTGTAATGCAGGTTTCTCTGCTGGACTGCATGCAGGGGTTGTGTCTAACAAATTTATACTAAGTATAGGCAAAGGATTATGTTGTGCCACATTCTGACATCATAGAGAATACACCACCTTCACAGTTAGAAGGGCAAAGGAAAAATCATTTGTTTAGTGTGCTTTGTATAGTGAATTTCAGGCTTGGTGTTTCCTCCCAAAGATCTGCTAATCTTACAGTAAAAATGGGCCTTACAGGCAGTTCTGTTTCAAACAGACTTTAATTAGCAACACTTTGGGAAAATAAGTTCTTCATTTAATAGTCAAGAAAGAAAAACACTTACT
>NW_008351701.1:401848-443356 GCF_000622305.1 Nannospalax galili
AAGCTATGACGGCAAGAAGGGAAAAAGAAACCACAAAGATCAAAGAAATAGATGATCATAAAGACAGTTTCTACTAAACACTAAAGAAATAATCGTTTGTACTCATGAAACAACTGCTGTAATAGCAAAAAATAAAATAAAAATTCAACAGTTCCATGCTTAGATTCAATATATACCTGAATTGAGGCTGAAAAGCAAGATTTTCAGATGGCAATATATCTGGTTCCAAGCAACTCATCATAGCAAGCTCCTAAGCAACCAGACTAACAAATTTATTACAAAGATCTTTCTTTAAAGAACAAAAATTGAGAGAACAGCATTAAAACCAGCAAGAAGAGATGTTAAAGTCGGGAGAGGCCCGTGGACTTAATAGTAAACAACTGCTGCAGAACAGAAACAGCACGACTCGGGACCCAGCCAAACGATGATTTCTGACTCTCAGTAAAATGGAGGACACTGATCAGCAGCTTTAATATACCATATTCATCATCTCAACAGCATAGGCGTATCCTGAAACCTCAGAGAATGGAGAAAAGAGTATTTTCCTGCTGCAATTAAGATACTGAAAAGTTTTTTTGTTTTTGTTTTTTGTTTTTTTTTTGGTCTTTTTGAGACAGGGTCTCCCTATACTCTCAGCTGGTCTGGAACTCTCTATGTAGACCAGACTGGCCTTGAACTCACAGAGATCTGCTTGCCTCTGACTCCTGAGTGCTGGGATTAAAGGCATATGCCACCACACCCAGCTTGAAAGTTTTTTAAAATAATGTTTTCAGACTGATGAGATGGCTCAGCAGATAAAGGTGCTTCCAGGCAAGCCAGACAACCTGAATTCAACCCTAGGTCCCACAAATAGAAAGAGAGAATCAACTCCAGTAAGCTATCCTCAGACTGTCACATGACATGAATGCACCCCCCAAATAAATGTAATTTTAAAAAAAAAATGTTTTTCAAACAGATGTAGTCTTTGTGCTTGTAACCCCACCACTAGAGAGGTAAAGGCAGGAGAACTGCCACAAACCAGGCCAGTCAGGGCTATACAGCAAGACTGTCTCAAAACCACCAGAGATGAGCATGATGGTGCACGCCTTTAATCCCAGCACTCTGGGAGGCAGAGGTAGGCAAATCTCTGTGAGCTCAAGGCCAGCCTGGTCTACATAGCAACTTCCAAGCCAGCTGGGGCTACAAAATAACTCCCCCAAAATAAATAAA
This sequence comes from Nannospalax galili, assembly GCF_000622305.1. Classification (NCBI taxonomy): domain Eukaryota; kingdom Metazoa; phylum Chordata; class Mammalia; order Rodentia; family Spalacidae; genus Nannospalax; species Nannospalax galili. The sequence goes on from NW_008351701.1 coordinate 403,058, forward strand.
TAAATAAAAATAAAAGCACCAGGGCTGGGGCTGGGAAGATGGCTCAGCAGTTAAAAGCACTGGCTGTTATTGTAGAAGATCCAGGTTCAGTTCCCAGCACCTACATGACAGCTAACAACTGTTCATAACTCCAGTTCCAGGGAATCCAATGCTCTCTTCTGACCTCCACAGGCATTGCACAACATGGCTGCACTTACATATATGCAGGCAATACACTCATACATGCAACATAATAAAGAATAATAAAATATTTAAAAAACAAAACAAAACAAAAAACCCCATCAGGGCTGGAAAGATGGCTCAGCAGTTAAGAGCCCTGGCTTCAAGTTCCCAATTCGGGTCCCAGCACCCACATGGTGTCTATAACTGTCCATAACTCCACTGTCAGGGGCTCAGACAACCTCTTCTGGTCTCCCCAGGCATTGCATACACATGGTGTACCTACATACATGTTAGCAAAATACACATAAAATAATAATAATAGGGGCTGGAGAAATGGCTCAGCAGTTAGGAGCACTAGCCACTCTTGTAGAGGACCCAGGTACAATTCCCAGCACCTACATGGCAGTTAACAATCATCTGTAACTCCAGTTCCAGGGGAACTCACCACTCTCTTCTGACCTTTGCAGGCACTGCATGACATGGGTGCACTTACATAAATGCAGGCAAAACACATACACATAAAATAAAATAATAAAATATTTAAAATAATAATAAATTCTTAAAACATCAAAATTGTCTTAAGTGACAGATCTCCTCTATGATTTGAAAGTTTGTGCCCCTCCAAAATTTATGCTGAAACTTAATCCCCAATGCAGTAGTATTAAAAGGTGAGTAGGATGCCAGTGGGGTTAGTGAGCCATTATAAAGGGGCTGAAAGAACCCACTGGGCCTCATTGTCCTTCTGCCACACAAGGACACAACAGGCACCACTGTGGAACAGAAAGCAAATCCTCACCAAAGATTCTGATGGCATCTTCATCTGAGACTTCCTAAACTCTGAGAAATCAATGTCTTCTTCTTTGGGGCTAAAGGGAGAGCTCGGTTCATAAAGGCCTTGCTGTATGCAAGCCTGACGACCTGACTCTGTTCTCCAGCACCCATGTAAAAGGCCAGGCGCAGGACAGCAAGTTGGCTCAGTGGATAAGAACCATTATCACACAATCTTGAAGACCTGAGTTCAATGTTGGGGACCACACGGTACAAGGACAGAAGTGACCCCAGAAGTTATCCTCTGACCTCCACATGAACCCTGTGGCACTAACGCGCATACACACACACACACACACACACACACACACGCACGCACGCACGCATGCACGCACGCACACACATACACACACACAATAAATCAATGTAAAAAGAAATCACCTTTAAAAAGCTGGGTGTAGTTATGCATACTTGTAATATCAGTGCTGGAGAAGTGATGCAGGAAGATCCCTGGGGCTTGTTCCCAGGGCTTATGAAACGACCCTGTCTAGAAAAAAAAGTACTGGGCAGAGGTGTGGTGAAGCACCAAAGGCAAGGCAGGAGGATCTGAATTCAAGGCCAGCCTGGTCTACATAGAGCTGCAGGCCAGCCAGGGCTACAAAGTAAGACCCTGTCTCAAAAAAACAAAACAAAACCAAAACACCAAGGTAGCCAGCTCCTGAGGAACAAAAGTGGAAGTTGCCCCTGGTCCCTACATGCATACAACCTACATATACACACCCCACAACAAATACATAAATGTCACTTGGGAGGAGACAGGTGGATCTTTGTGAGTTCGACGCCAGCCTGGTCTACACAGTGAGTTCCAGGCCAGCTGGGGCTACAGAGAGACCGTGTCTCATAAAAACAAATAAAAACAACAGCAAAAAGAAACCCATAAATGTCTATTCTTTGTAAACTGCCCAGTTTAAGGTATTTTTTTAAAGCAAGTAGGAAGAAACCAAGATAGACCCCTTAAAAAAGAATTGGAGTGGGGGAGGAGGCGAGACTGGAGAGATGGCTGAGCAGTTAAAAGCACTGGCTCTTCCAGAGGACCTGGGTTCAGTTCCCAGCACCCACAGTTCTAGAGGATCTGACACCCTCTTCTGACTTCTATGGGCAATGCGCAACATGGGAACACTTACATACCTGCATGCAAAACACGCACTTAAAACATCTCATATTTTCTCAAGCTCCTTTAATTCATTATTAACCTGTTTTACGTGCATACTGCTCCATGGAGTAAGGGCTACGAGAAAATTGGGGGGTTTTGTTCTTAGTTTTTTGGGGAATGGGGTGGGGGTTGAGACAATGCCTCACTCTCTGGAGCCCAGGCTAGCCTTGAATTCACAACAGTCCTACCTCTGCCTCACAAGTGCTGATATTACAAGGCCTAGCCACTATGCCCAGCTCAAAAAAGAGATGGTGTCTTGAAAATGCAAACCTGATTCCCAAAACACAGAGAATCTACACAATGTCTCATCACAGTAACTGTTATACAATCTAACACTGACTGATCTCCTCAAAGTCTGGCACTGTACCTCGGAGAATGCTCAATAATAAATAATAAATAATCCTCCAAATTCTTGGAGAAATTATGAAACTTCTCTTAGCTTCTGATAGCTCTCTAGACCTAGCCTAACTCCAGTCCTGTAGCTTTCAATTTGCTTGGATACCCTGCATGCTGAACTTGATTTTGTTTTTTTCTTTTTTGAGACAGGGTTTCACTATATGGCCCTGGCTAGCCTGAAACTGTCTAATGTAGACCAGGCTGACTAAACTCAGAGATCCACCTGCCTCCCCAGTGCTGGAATTAAAGGCATGAGCTACCACACTCAGCCCTTGAACTTAATCTTGAGATACTCTTCTACTTTTCCGCCTCCTATACATCAACTATCCCACTGACTCTCAATTTTTATCTCCTGACCTTCAGCATTCTCCCAGGCATTCAGCCGCAAACTTGGAAAATACCTTTGGTTTCTCCCTTTTCTGCAAGCACAGCCCAGACTCCGCAGACGTCCCCTCTATGGATCTGATCCAGCTCCTCATCATGTCTTTGCCACTGCTCACTCTAGCTGACCTCCCTGCCTCTACCGTCCTTCCTGTCTCTGCTTTGATCAGGTGCTACTCAAACACACGTGTCTCACATGTGTCTGCACTGTGACCAATAGGCTGTAAATTTGATGGGGTAGAAACCTTACATTTGATACTGCTGCGTTAAAAACACAAGCATGTAGCATTTAAGATGATGCCTAAACACAAAATAAATACCTGATAAATGGAAGTCAAAGAACACACACACCCATGATATGTCTGTCAAAAGAAATTTCCGTTCTCCCTCAACATTATGAAATAGAGATCAAAACAAAGAACAGTTACAGAGGGTGGGGCAGAAGCCCCAGGATAAAGCTCTAGCCATTCCACCCACCAGTAGTGTATTTCTGTAAAGAAATCCAGACCATCAATAAAATAGAAACAGAATTTGCCTCATAGAAAATTATACATGTAGGTAAAATTTCATAATGCATAAGTTGAAGCTTACTATCAAAAATAAGATATATGAAGATATGAAGTAGGTCTTTATGTCCTGTGTCTGGTTGTTGCTAATTACATCCTAGAACAGTGATTCACAAATCTAGTAGTTTTCCCTAAGCAGTCTGGGCTGTCTCCACATGAGGCTATCGCTAAATTCAGTGCAGACTATTTTTTAAAATAGTGCTATATAGCCGGGTGTGGTGGCACACACCTTTAATCCCAGCACTCAGGAGGCAGAGGCAGGTGGATCTCTATGAGTTCAAGGCCAGCCTGGTCCATATAGTGAGTTCCAGGCCAGCTGGGGCTACAGGGAGACCCTGTCTCAAAAAGACCAAAAAATAAATATTTAATAGGTGACTTTGCCTTGACCTGAACACTAACCTGAGAGTCCATAAAGATTTTTTTCTTTATGCACATTTGATTAATTTAACTCCCATTTTACAGACAACTTAAGACTCAAGAGACCCTAAATGACTACTAAATACTAAACTCCCAATGAAACCCAGGTGTGAATCCAAAATCTATTGTCTCCACCCTAACACACTGAAGTGTTATAAAAATATCAGACCATATATGTTGCTGACATTCTCAGACACCTGCAAATCACAACACATCATTAAAGAAAGTCATGTATGTAAAAACAGATCACAGCTAGAATCCAGACCAAAAAGAGGACTGTAAAATTTAAACAGGTCAAGGGACTTGAGCAAGCTGTTCCAGATGAGGCTCTTGCTCCTGAGGAGTTAATTTTTCCCTCTCATACAGGTTTGCTTAGGGTAATCAAAAACTGGTACTAGCAAAATATAATTCTCCTTATATGCTGGAGGATCATATATTTTTACTAACATCCCACAGAAGTGACTCTCAGGAATTATTTATAGGTGACAAAAATATCTTTCTGCATTACTACTAACTCTCAGCATCTCAGCCAAATTGTAACTTGAAAAGCTAAAACTTGCTCATCCTTTTCAATGTCAATTGAAAATGATTTTAATTTTCCTGCTGGGTCACATTTTTACCCTCATGTCTACTTCCTCCTCCTTTATTATTTAGCTCCACAGCTAGGAGACACACTAATGTGAAAGGAAACAAAAACAAAGTCATATTGTAGCACAGTGCTTTGCAGCTGTAAAACAGCTGTCACTTTCCACAACAGAGGCTGCTTCCTTTTGAGAAAGCTGAAATGATCCCTGCGTGTAGCAAGGAAATCAGTTTATGGAGCACTTTAAACAAAAAGGTGCTACAGAATCTCCGCTTTTATTGATGGGGAGCCCCAGAGGTGGAGAAGTCACTGTGTTATAGATCCCCGATCTGTGAGGAACCCTAAGGGAGCAATTTGGCAACACCAGGACGAAGAGACTCAGCTTACTGTGATTGCTTTGAGCGCCCCAATTTAATTTCAATCATCCAGTGAAGAGACAGACAGTCCTTCAGAAAACAGACTATTACAGATCTCTCTTCGGAGTATCCTGGGAAAAGTATTACTCTTTTATTTGCCCTAAAAACATTATTAAGAAACATATAAATCGGGTTTTTAGATGCATCAAGGGTGTTAAATATTGTAAGACAAAGCAATGGCAGATTGCGTGATTCTTTTTTTCAGCAAAGTGTTTTAATGAAAAACATTATTATAAACATTGCTGATCTAGGGATTCCCAAGAAATTAACAAGATAGGTTTCCTGCTGCCAAGGAAAACCATTCCCAAGACAATCTCAATGCTAAAAAGCTTCCATACAAAAGCACTTGAGAACAATTCATTTCCCCAAACGTCCAGCTTCAGCTTCCTACTGAAGTCTCTGTCCAACTGGCAGGAGAAAAAACACTATCTTGAGACCAAATGTTCTTATGAGTGCATCGACTGTAGTAGTAAACAGAATATCCTCAGCTCAACATGAATGAAGACTACACCATAGGAAAACTGAGTTATGATGTCACCTAACATTAAGTTCAGCAGTACACTGGTTTTTTTCCTCTGAATTCTTCCCAGACTTCAGTCTTCCATTCTTCAAGGTCTAGAATAAGTCTTGTCAGTTCAAATGTTCCTGTTACATTTCAATCCAAACCACTTCCTTTACTCTCTGTAACCCTCAGGCAGACATAAAAAACCTTGCCTTGTAGTGCTTATGCTGAAAAAAATTTTAGTGGAACAAAACCTCACCACCCTAAACAACTAACCTTTGCCCATCACACACTCATAGATTACATACAGTTTTGTGTTATGCTTATTAGCATCTTGATTCCATTAAACTAAAGAGCTCATGCACACTGTTGAATCCTTCTCCTCTTTGATTATTTAGAAAATTTCCCATTTTTATTTTTATTTATTTATTTTTGGTCTTTTTGAGACAGGGTCTCCCTGTAGCCCCAGCTGGCCTGGAACTCACTATGTAGACCCAGCTGGCCTCGAATTCACAGAGATCTGCCTGCCTCTGCCTCCCAAGTGCTGGGACTACCAACCATGCCCGGCAATTTCCCGTTTTTCACTTACCCCTCTGCCCAGAGTCTCATGCATGATTGTTCCCTCACCTCTTTCAAACTGTCACTTGCTTAACATTTTCTTAGTGAAGTCTTAGCACTATTCTCAAATAAATGTACTAACTGGGCCTGGTGGCAACATGCCTATATAACCCCAGCTACTCTGGAGTTTTATGCAGGAGGATTTAGGCTAGAGGCCAGCCTGGACAACATAGCAAGACCGTCATGAACTGAGGTTCCTAGAAAAACAACAAAACTAGATTAAGGTTCTCTAAGCTGACTGATTAGAACTTCTCTATTTGTGGAGAATTAGAATGTCTCAGATCTAGAACCAAATTATCTTGGGTGATCTTTACCCCCTTCAACAGCCATTTATTAGCCACCTCCTTGTGACTATCGGGTGAAACCTATGGAAATTAACTAATAAACTACTACCTTTCATAACCCAAAAGCTAAGACTGTCACTATTTGAAACTGATAGCAGAGATCTCACCACTTTACTACCTGATGCTCATACCAGCTAGATCACTCCACCAATCTTTTTAAATTTTTAAAAATTTTATGTATGCCGGGCGCGGTGGCGCACACCTTTAGTTCCAGCACTCAGGAGGCAGAGGCAGGCAGATCTCCATGAGTTCAAGGCCAGCCTGGTCTACATGGTGAGTTCCAGGACAGCTGGGGCTACAGGGAGACCCTGTCTCAAAAAGACAAAAAAAAAAAACTTTATGTGTATGAGTATTTTGCCTGTATGTATGTAAGAGCACCATGTCACGCAAAGCCTGCAGAGGCCAGAAGAGTGTATCTGATGCCCTGGAACTGGAGTTACAGACAGTTGTTACCACCATAGGGTAGCTGGGAATCAAACCCAGATCCTCTGCAAGAGGAATCAGTGCTCTTAATCACTGAGCCACCTCTCCAGCCCCTCCACAGATCTTTTTTCAGTGCATAGTAGCAGACAATATTATTTGGCCTTAAAGAAGTGTGCAGATGGGCTCGGGCTGTAACCTGCCTAACATGTATGAGGCCCCAGCACAGCAAACATAGGGAGTGGTGCACCACACCTGGAATCCCAACATGTAATGCTAGTGTTCTGGAGGTAGAGGCAGGAGTATCAAAAGTTCAAGGTCATCCTTGACCACAAGATGCCAGCCTGGGTTACATAAGACTCTGTCACAAACAAACAAGAAGTGTGCAGTTTAACTAGGAGAAACACAGTTCTCATTCCGAAGAATTAGAACCTTTTCTTTTGGCGCCTGGGAACATGGATTCAGGTTACCCAAAGAGTAGTAACTATTTGTAATAAAGTAGTTAACAGTCTCATGAAGTTTTTATAGTCACAGAACAAAAGAAAGTCATAACTCGGGGACTCTTAAAATACATTGGTGAGAACATGAGGTAGGTTTCGGATGCCGTCTGATGGCATTCTCGGTTGGTGGAAGCTAGTGGTCTGTTAATAATACATCCCAAAAGGTTTCACAAGATAGCCACATGGATGGTAGAACAGACACAGAGGTGGGAAATGAATGGCTATTAAAGGGGTAAAGATCAGAGGTAATTTGGCTCCGAACATGCAACATTCCAACTCTCCACAATACGGAAGTTGTAATGAGTCAATCAGCGCTGCAGAATCTCGCACATGGTTTGACTGTTTCTGACCACTTCAGGTCACACCACCTAGGGCGGCGCAGCCCATAAACGACAGGCGCTGGGATCAGGCCGCCCAGCCCCTCAACCTTTTTCCTCTCCGAAAACCCCAGCCACTCCCACACTCTGGGGGAGTGCGTCCGTGAGAGAGACCACGCCTCAGAAAGATGCCCCTAACTGCCACAAAACCCGGTGCCAAAAAGGCCCTCCCGGCGCGACCCTCCCGGCAGCCCGCCCGGCAGCCCGCTCGTGACTTTGGACCCGGCTTACCGCGCCCGACGCTCAGCCCGCAGCCCGCGCACACGCACCGCCACTCGGCTTGCCTCGCCGGGCCGCCCCTCGACTGGGATGCGGTCCACTAGCCCCGCGCCTCACTAACGGCAGCGTGGGAACGGCGCCGCCAGATCCGGTTCAAAATCCTGCAGCAGCCAATCACAGGGAAAATCATCCCTCTTGCCCCGCCCTACGCGAGGACGCATGCGTCAGGACTAAGGGGCGGGAGCAAAATCAGGAAGGAGCATGCGCATTGCGTGAGAGAGGCCAGGGCGGCCATTTTTATTAAGGACAACAGTTCCGTGGGTTTGGTTTTTGTTTTGAGAGGACTTTTTGTTTGTTTGTTTGTTTTATGGTGCTGACTGTAGTGGTGGGTTTTATCTTGCTTTGTTTTGTTTTGTCTTTTTGGCTCCCTTTCCTGCAGTCATTCTGATGTCATGTTGACTAAGGGCAAGGAGTGCTTCCTTTTTTGTTTTGAGACTCACTGTGTAGATTGATACTGGCCTCAAACTCAGAGATCCATCTGCCTCTGCCTCTGGACTGACTGCTGGGATTAAAGGCGTGCACCGTCACGCCTGGCACAAGTGGTGCTTCTTGAGTGCATATTATTCTTGGTGTCCTAGTTTCCCCCAGGCAGGGTAGGTAATAGGACTCTTGGAAACTATTAACTGAATAGTTCGGGGTCTCAGTGTAGAATAGAAAGAATTCCAGGAGCGAGAACAGCAGTCATTTCAATCATATTTACTGAACTCTAATTATCCCTTCATTCATTCCCACATTCATTCATTCATTCATTCCCGCTTTTATTTGACACAAAGTAAATAGCCAAATTCATAGCAAGCACTGTGCTAGGAATCAGAAAAATAAAGATCCTGTGGCCTGTGCTTTCCTGTAACTATCAATAGAGGAGATGGCTCAAGGAAACAAATATAAATATGAAATAAAAGTGTTATAATTCCATTTAATAAATGCTGTTTAAAATTTGGCATTGTGCTGGTACAGAGGCTTTGAAACTTAAAAACCTGCACTCAATGGGGCTGGAGAGATGGCTCAGCAGTTAAGAGCACTGACTACTCTTGCAGAGGACCCGGGTTTGATTCCCAGCACCCACATGGCAGCCTATGAGCCATTAACTCCAGTTCCAGGGGAATCCAAACCCCTCTTCTGACCTCCACGGTATTGCACGTCATGGATGCACTCACATATATGCAGGCAATACATTCGTACACATAAAAATAAAAATTTTTTAATCTGCACTCAATGTGAGAAATACACCTTACAACCAACTATCAGAGAACTCTGTTCGTTCTTAATCTGTAATATACTCTGAATTTTTCTATTTTTTTTTCCTTCTGTGTTGGAATCCCTACTTCCTGGAATTTACTATCCAATACAGAGTGGCCACCTACAATTTGACAAAATCCTGGCTAGCTAGAGCACACAAGGAAGCAGTGAGATTTAATAGGAAGGACACAGGTTGGGAAGAGAAGGGAGTATAAAATGCCCTAGATTTCTCTTTCTCTCTCTCCAGTTACCAAGTGTGTCTCCTAAGAGTCTCTTGAGTGTGCCCACTTCTACCTGCTGTGACCACCCTGGTCTAGTTCAGCCCTCCAACCAGCAATGAAACTGTGCCCCTCCCTGAGCTCTTTACAACTTGGGTGATCTTTGAAAAAGGCAATTCATTCTGGGCATTGTGGCATACTCCTGTCCCAGCACTTTGGAAGGCAGAGGCAGAGGGATCACTACCAGTCTCTGCTATATAGTGAGTTCAGGGCCAGCCTAAAACAAACAAAAAGGCAGGGTGTGGTGATGCACACTATTAATCCCAGCACTGAGAGATTGAGATTCTAATCCATGCCTCTTCTGTAGTTAAAACTATGAATGGCTTTACTTCAGCTTACCTCCTTCATAAAGATCCAGATCCTTAGCAGGGCTTTCCTAACCTGTGCTGTCTCAATTTCTAGCTGCCCTTCCTCAGTCCTGTTTATAGATCCTAAAGTGCACCAAGCTGCTCTTAGCGTTCAGGGCTTCACTCTTAACTGTTCCATCTGCCCCAAACACTCTTCCTGTCTCCTACTGCCTCTTCGCTTGGCTGGCAGCTTGAACTTTTGCTTTTTTTCTTCAAGGGAAGTCTGAGGCCTGCCTGCCTCCATGTCTTTACTATGAGTACTGTTCTCCCTTTTTCATATCGGTCACTTCTTTTTCTGATTCTCCTTTTTTTGAGACAGGGTCTCCTGGTAGCCACAGCAGGCCTGGAACTCACTATGTAGACCAGACTGCCCTCAATCTCATAGAGATTCACCTGCCTCTCTCTCCAAAGTGCTGAGATTAAAGGCGTGCACCACCATACTGGCTCTTGTGATTATTTTTTATGGCCTTCCCTTCTGGAGACACAGTGGTTGGAGTCCGGGGAGGTAGAGGCTGTGAAAGGACAGCCATGTGCGGATCGCGTGGTCTGGAGCGTGTGGGGCACGGGTACAGCCAGCCATGATGACAGGCTGTGCTGCCAGTCTAGACACCGCCCGGTGCTCATTCTCGAGGCCCGCCCCCTAGGCTGGCGCCTTCCAGTTCCTTCTCTCTGGTCTCTGGAGTCTCACTTCCCATTGCCACTCTAGGATTATTGGTCCCTAGTAAATCAAGACATTGTGAGCTGAGCACTGGGGTGGGGTGGTAGTGTGAAGAAAGGGCCATGGCCAGGGCGCAGACAGCGCGGGGCTGGGGACTGTGTTCTGAGCTAGGAATCCAGAGGGTCGCCTGCAAGCGAATGAGTGGGGGCTGAGCTCCGACGTATGGATAGACCCCCAACTGGAACCGGATTGGAAAGCGGAGCGTGGAGCGGTCTGTCAGGGAAGTGGGGACGCCAGGACAGTGTGACTGGAGTTAGAAGGCCTGGCTGGAAGTCTGGGAAGACCGCAGTGTGAGAGACCTAATACCAGGCCAAACCAGTTAAGTGTAACTCCTGAAGCTCTAGCAAGCGCCTCCCTTTTTTAGGAAAGCACTAAAGCATAGTTGTTAAATACATGGACTCTGGAGTCAAACGGGCCCAGGTTCGAGGTCTCCTTCCACCATGTGTAACCTGTGTGGTAGGCAATTTAAACTCTGTGCCTTTCCCTGGCTATTAAATGAGAGTGATCGTAATCACAGAAAATGGTGGGCTGGAGAGATGGCCTAGGGGTAAGAGCACTGCCTGCTCTTGCAGAGGACTTAGATTCAGTTCCCAGAACCCACATGACGACTACCAACCATCCGTAACTCCAGTTCCAGGGAATCTGACCCCTTCTTCTGGTCTCCACAGGCATTGCATGCATGTGATGCTCTTACATACATATAGGCAAAACACTCATACACATTAAAAAAAAACATCCCATACAGATTGCTCATTAGAAAAAGTAAAACTTCAATTGTGACAGTGTGTGTGTAAGCACGAGGCCAGACAAAATCCTAGCAAAGAGCTAGGAAAGTGGGTAAGAGGCCCCAGCCCTGGCTGAGGACCAATTAGCAACTCATAGCTGCTGGGAGAGGGAGAGTCAGTTTTCTTTAAGGGTGTGACACTGGATAAGTTAACCAGGCTCAAGTGGATGGACACACACTGAAGGGCATTGGGGGCACAAATTAAACTCAATAGGCCTTTAAAAAGAAATAGAGAGTGGGGCTGGAGAGATGGCTCAGTGGTTAAGAGCACTGACTGCTCTGGCAGAGGATCCGGGTTCGGTTCCCAGCACCCACATGGCGCCTACAAACCGTCCCTAACTCCAATTCCGGGGGAATCCAAAGCCCTCTTCTGACCTCTGCAGCATTGCACGACATGGGTGGACTCACATACATGTAGACAGTACACTCATACACATAAAATAAAAATAATAGATAAACTATTTTAAAAAATAGAGAGGGAGCTAAGCATAAGAATTCCTCCTCTCTACTTAAGAAAAGGGAGATATAAGGGAATGTTGGGATTAAATGAAACAATGTTACAAAACTCTTAACTCAGGGCTGGGAACAGGTTGTGTTCCAGGAATATTAATCAGCTCTTTCTTTTTCCTTTTTCGAGACAGAGTCTCATGTAGTCCAGGCTGGCCTTGAACTCAATATGCAGCCAAGGATGACCTTGAACACCCCATTTTATGCCTTGCTGAGGATGGACCGCAGGGCCTCTTGTAAAGGAAGCACTCTAACAACTGAGCAACATTCCAGCCCAGCTGTTACTGCTTTGTGTTCCTGTCTTCTTTTGTATGATCAGACCTTAGAAACATAGAAACTGAGTTTCTCAAATTTCACCTCAGCAATCCTCAGACAAGAAAGATGTAAAAGAAAAAGAGAAAAGAAAGAAAGAAAAAGAAAGACAAGACTAAGAAAGTTGCACAAGGCAGGGAAGTCTTTCTGAAGGTGGGATTGGGGAGTTGGAGTCATGCCTGGCAGGAACAGCAGTTTCAAAAAGGGAACAATTAGGAGAAAACGTTTGATAGCACTCCTGCCTGGAAATAGGAAGCAGCAGCTCTCAAATGGAAGGACGACTGGAGAGGCCAGCACATGCTTCCCCCACTCCCCATTCCCTGCTGAGGCTAGCACAGGCCTCACCTACCGCTCCACTCCCTGCTGAACCCTATAGAGCTCTGACAGCTCAGCCAGTCTAATCAAGAGTTTCTTTTAGGAGGGGCCAAAAGATCTCTGACAGAATTTGGTGTGTATATTTGTATATACATATGTGTATATAACACATACACATACATAGAGCCCAGAAGCTGAGACCTCCCACTGATAAACTGCCAGGATACAGAAAACTTTCTAGCCCAATCTAGAGGACCCGGGTTCGATTCCCGGACAGATATACCAAAAGATAGCTGGGATACTATGCTACCCTGGGAGAGACAGATGTGCAGGTGTACACACAAGCTTGGGCAATGCTTTCAGCCCCTATCCATTCCACTTCCAGCTTCTCCAGCCAGCATGGGACACAGATTTGGCCTGCCTCCCTCTGCACCCCAAGCCTATGACCACACCCCACTCATCTGCTCTTCTTGTCTCATGCATCACCACCACCCCACTTCTGCAGGCTCTGAGCTACAAATCATTTCCCACAAATGCTCTGCCTAACCCTGTGCCTCTCTTGACCCTCTCTGCCCCTTGCAAGGCTCTCAGTACTATCTCTGTCCCCCAGGATGGCTGTTCCAAAGTCTGTTTGTCTCATCCTCCTACATATCTAATCCTTACAGAATGCCTCATTGTGGTTTGCCAACTGAGGGCTTCTCAGTAGAGAAAACCATGAGAAGCAGCTAAAGGAGTAGCAATATGCATGTTGGTCAGGCTTAGGTTGGCAGACTATCCCCCACCCACACACCCACACACAGGCCTGGGTGCTCTGCAGAGGTCTGTAGTCCTGCAGTCCCAGGCCTGCTTCCTCACTGTCCACCAAGCTTTCCTCATGTGCTTCCACAGGGAGACGCTTGGACCGAGAGGTTGAAGAGTGGCTGGTTTCCCCTCCACCTATTGGAGAGTTTTCCGGTCCTCTAGAGACAAAACCATGTCAAATCTGAGATCACTGGAGCTACCCCCTTGATAGCCCTGTCCTCACCTCTCCTACTGCTTCTCTTCTACTCCTCCTTGTCTTCAACCCTCCCACCTCCGTGAAGCCCCAGGCTGGGAGGGAGGTCAGAAAGGAGCCTATCCTGGCAAAATGAGAAAAGATTAGAGCAATACATTTGCTGTCATTGGCAATAAGGCTGTCTGAGCAGGGGAGGAGGACTATTTGATTTCAGGCTCTCCAGGGGTCTTGATAGAGGAGCACTGGCAGTCTATAGCCCCAGGCCCAGGCCTGGCAGTATGGAGGGCTGGTCCCAGCCCCAGCCAGCTGGGGACCTTGGTGTCCCAGCCCTCCCATCTCCATATTGACCCTGTCCTCTGCAGTCACTTGCAGGGTTCCAGCTCCCTCCTCCTTTGCCCCCTCCTTTCCCCATCTCCTCTGCCAAACCTGTTTCCTCACAACAGTTTTCTACTGGGTACAGAGTGATGGAACTCTGCTCCAGGGGCTGGAGAGGAGGCTGAGATCCTAACCTCCGCCAACCTCCAGTCACTGATCCTCTTCAAGCCGTGAGATCATGTGAGTGGAAGAAAGAAGATGGCATTTGGCATCAGAGACCTGGGGTCAGCTAAGCCTCTCACTGCTTCAGTCACTTAATTCTCGGTTTCCATTTGTTCATCTGTAAAATGGGGCTGAAGTAAGTAATAAGCTGGTTATGCTCAGGTGATAGTCTGCAAAGTTGATATGAAACTTTTGTGAGAATTTGGGCATCGTCCCTGCTGAAGACTGGCCTGGGCCCCACCAAGCCTCCCGAAGGCCCTGTAAGTCCCAGGATCCCTGGCCCAGACCTCCCATAGTGATATAGTCTCTCTTGGGGAAAGGGACACTGAAATTTGGCTATTTGCTATCAAACAGTCCTACATTGAGAGGAGCAGCTGTCAGATCACCGCCCAGCAATCCTGACAGACTTTCTGGAGGGTGGGGTAGAGGGAGCTGGTAGTGTCTCCTTCCTCATGTCCGCAGGTAAATGGTGCCCCCTGGAGCCATCCTACATTCATGCCCAGTAAAACAACTTCCACCCAGCTTCCAGTGACAGGTGGTGCTGGGGCTAGGGAGCAGGAGTGGGATATTTGTGTCAGGCCACCATGGGCCAGGCTCCACCAGGGTTTCTTATATGATGTCTGGATTGTTCAATAGCCTGAGGGGACAAAATTGACACAGAGCTTACTAAGCTAGCCCTTTGTTATCAGGTGGAAGGAATTGAGGCAGGTTGACCAGATCCCATTCCCCCACACTACCTCCATTGTGTGTCTGGGCCTCTGTCCCAGGCCTATGCTGGAAAACTGGGCTAAATTTTGCCTCTCCCTCCCTAACTCCATGCTGGAGATTGAACTCAGGGCCTTATGCATGCTAAGCAACCATTCTACCATTAAGCCACTTGCCCAACACCTGGGCAGATCTTCAACTTTTCCCTCTAAACTGTCATTCTCTCTATTAAAAGCTGTCACGAACTAACAGTGCAGCGAGTGCTTTGGAAATTCTAGAGCAGTGCACAAATCTATAACGCGCTGTGCTCCCTGTGCTGCTTTCTGCTCCAGTCTCAGCTCTCCGTGCTCCCTACATGTTCTTCCACTCTGGCTGGATCTCCTCACTACATTTTTCATCTGAAGCATCAAAGGACTTGTGCCTCCCCTTCCCTTCTCCTATGGTGATCTTATTGCTCCTTTAAGGCCTAAAGGCCTCCAAAAAGCCTCTGCCTACCTCTTCCTCCATGAGGCCTCCCTACCACCCTAACCCACAGTGACAGTAAGTGTAGCTTTTCTCGGCTTACCACTCTGATTCTTCAGCTACAATCCCCAACTGATTGCAAACTATGTTTACTACCTCTTTGTCATCCTGGAGTTTGTGGGGGGATCTGTCACATATTGGGTGCTAGAAAGAAACTTGGAGCTGATAATGATTATTTTGTTAATGGTGATATTAAATGACATGAGTTCGAAGATGGTGAAAGTGATTGTAGGGATGATGACTGTATTAGATATCTACTACTGCATTACAAATTTCCCCCAAAACTTAGCTGCTCAAAAAAACCACATCTATTATCTCGGTTTCTACAGGCCAAGAGTTTGGGCATGGCTTAGCTGGATGTCTCTGGTTCAAGGTCTCTCACAAGGCTGCTATCAAGGTGACAACAAGGGCCACCGTTTCATTTGTTTCTTTGACTGGAGAACTATCTGCTTCCAAAGTCATGAATGTGGTTATTGGCAGAATTCAATTCCTCTTAGCCTCTTAGACTTTACCTGAGGCCTCCCTCCATTCCTTGCCATGCACACCTCCAGAATAGTTGACATAGAGCAGCTGGTTTTTCTTGATGCAAGTGAAAGAGTACCCACAATAGAAGCCATAGCCTTTTTGGAGACTAATCTGTTTGTTTGTTTGTTGTTTGACACAGGATCTCCAAAAGCTCAGGCTGGCCCCAAACTCCTTATGTATCTGGAGCTGGTCTTGAAATCATGATCCTCCTGCCTCCACTTCTGATAGTGCTGGGATTACAGATGTGTACCACCACACTCAGTATGGTCTAATCACCTCTGTTGGATTGTATTCACTGGAAATGACTTATTGAGGCTGGTAAGATGACTCAGTAGATAAAGGGCTTCCTAAGCCTGACAGCCTGAGTTAAATCCCCAAAATCTACGTGGTGGAAGAAGAGAACCAACTCCTTCAAGTTATCTTCCTACCTCCACATGCACACTATGCACTATGGTATGTACATACACACACACACACACACACACACACACACACACCAAATAAATGTTAAACTATTTTAAATAGAAATGAGTTATTAAATACAACCCATACCCAAGGGATAGGATTATACAATAGCATAAATAGCAGGAGAAGGGGTCCCTGGAAGCCATCTTAGAGGAATGGCAGGGGTAGTGACCATGACAGTGGAGGAGGAAAATTGGAGATAGTGGTACCAGTATCACTGAGGGTGAATGCATTGGTGTCTGTCTTACAGTTGAAAAATGCATCCTCAAAAACAGTCAGTACCCATGCCCATGCCAGGTCCCAGTCCATATCCGTTCCCCAAGAGTCCTCCTTCCCCATTACTTCTGCCAATCACCAGAATCCTAGGCTGCTCCTCTCCTTTAGGCAATTAATGAGCTAAGTAATCACCAAATGGAGAGAAATGACCACCAGCAGACAGAGGGAGGAGGGTAAGATGGCCAGAGGCCCAGGGTAGTTCAAAGCTGGCTGTGACTCTCTCCATTTAAATAGAGCCACCCTCCTATCTACACTGAAACCCCATACCCTTGAACTGCCACACCCCTGGAGACACAGCCCACCCCACCATCACCTCTTCCCTTTCTCAGTCCTTCACATGAGCTTTAAGCCAGAGATTCCCTGAGCCAGGAGAGCCATACTCTTCGAACCTGGCCTCCATCTCCAATCTCCACTGCTATCTCCTATGACTTGAAACTCCCCCAGCATCACCTCTGTTCCTGGATAAAATAAGAGGACTCATCTTTGCTGAAGCCTCACCACTAAGCCCTTGACTACCACCCCACTCACAGGATTTTTAAGCTTGACAAGCCAAAGCAAAGCCTCATCACATAGGAAAAGATTTTCAGACATCCAGGTGACATTGGGTGGCATGGCAACCAAGTCCTCTCGCAGTAGAATCTCTACACTGAGTGGTGGGTAAAAGATTGGGAATCAGGATTCCAATTGCAGCCTTGCCACTCTAAATATACCAGTTCTCTCCAGCCTCATGCTCATCTGGTTCTTTCTCTTTTTGTTTTTTCAGTGCCTGGGATTGAACCCAGGGAATTGGACAAGCAAGCAAGTGCTCTACCACTGAGCTACATCCCCAGCCCTTGGTACTTTGAGGCAGGGTCTTGCTATACAACCCAGGCTGATTTTGAACTCTCTGTATATCCCAGGCTAACCTCAAACATGATCTTCCTGTCTCCACCTCCCAAGTCCCGCTATTACAAATGAGCACCACCATACCTGGCTAAGTTCTAAGCTTCTATAATTCTATTTCTCAGAATCTCAGAAAAGGCTAGAGATTGAATGGAAGGTGCGAGCTGTGCTAGAAGACGGAGGACCATATGGCATCAAACTTGGTCACAGAGGGAGCCTTACTCCTCAGCACTGTAGGAGAGCCACCCTGCCTTCCTCTCAAGCCCCAGGTATATGACTTCAGTGTCACTAGACCCCCGGTCCCTGTCCCCCTCCATTAGCACACACAGTCAGTCACCATTTGCCAACTTTCTGTCAGTTACCTCTTTTTTTTTTTTTTTTTTTTTTTTTTTTTTTTTTTGGCCTTTTTGAGACAGGGTCTCCCTGTAGCCCCAGCTGGTCTGGAACTCACTGTGTAGACCAGGCTGGCCTGGAACTCACAGAGCTCCCCCTGCCTCTGCCTCCCAAGTGCTGGGACTACAGGCGTGCACCACCACGCCCGGAAGTTACCTCTTTTACTTTCTTCTGCCTCCACACATACCCAATACAGCCCACCTAATTCAGACCCTGTCCACTTCTCTCCTGGGCAAGATGTTTCTTGCCTCCATCCCCTTGGCCTTTACAACATCTCTCCTGGTTTATCTTCCATCCCTTTCATCCTTTCTAGGTATTTCTTGTCTTTCGGTTTGCTTATCTGCTTTTCCTCTTTCTAGTCATCTTTTAAATCTGGGCAAACCTCAGAAGGTTTTGTTTGTGGCCATTTCATAATGGTAACATAATAACATCAACAAGAAAACCCTTAATATTATTGGTGCTTATAAGGCAAAGGGCTTCACATGTATTTCATTTTCTTCTATGAGGCAAATATTAGCCTTCAGTTAGCAGAAGTAAATTTTGCCTTCGTGGAGTTTCTAAAAACTGTCTTTTCCTTTTTATTTCCATTGCCACTGCCCTAATTTAAGCCCTTAATACCTCATCCTAGAAACTTGCTTCAGCGCCCTGGCTGACAATACTGTAGGTCTTAGCAGTTGATGAGAAGGAAAGGATGTAGTTCCCATTAGCCAATTGACCAAGGGCTTTTGGCTTAACTCAA
This sequence comes from Nannospalax galili, assembly GCF_000622305.1. NCBI lineage: Eukaryota > Metazoa > Chordata > Mammalia > Rodentia > Spalacidae > Nannospalax > Nannospalax galili. The sequence continues at coordinate 421,538 of NW_008351701.1, forward strand.
CCAGACCAGGCCCCCTCAGAACAGTGGGCTGTGCTGTAAAGATAAGGCTCTCAGAACTTGAATCGTTTTGGGGAAAAGATTAGGGTCACACACAAAAAATCAGAACCTATGATTGGCCTGACTCAAAGAGAACAGTTCCTGATGAAATACACAATGACTCCAGAAGACTCTACTTAAGAAGGACCCCCACCCAAGCGTTTGTGCACCCACCAAATCCTCTCCTATCTACCCAATCTGCAGCCTTAGCCTGTGGGGAGAAGGTAAACCTCCACTCTTTAAGTTAGGAAAATCCTATCCCTGGGAAGGAAAAAAACCCCAATATGAACAAAGGACATAATACTAGAAACATTGAACAAAGAAATTTAAATGCATAACATTGCTTTTGTAGTGGGTGGGGGATTTTTTACAATTATTGTAATGTGTGTTTTGTCAGCTTTTAATGATGTTTAAAGTTTTTAAGAAAAACTGGTAGACTAATGAAGGGCTTGATACCATTTGCAATCAATGTTTAAATATTTGGAGAAATAGAATTTATTAATTTCAGAAGGCTTGGCTTTTTGGTTGTATAGGTAGTATGAGAATACATGGGGCAATGTTAATAATTGAGTAAGGATTAATAAGTTGAGCATCAAAGGCAAAAAAAGTCTTTTTTCTCATGCCTGAAAGTGCATGGAGTCATTAAATAATTTATTATCCTTAAGTTCCTATCTCTGACTTTTGCATCTTCAGACGGTTCCCGTTCTTTTGCCAACACCTCTGTGACTCAGTTTTCTCCTCTATACAGTGAGATGACATCTCTTCTCGGCCTTTTGGTTAAAGTCTGATGTAAAATGGGATGACCTTGCTGTCTGAGGACTTAATGAGATAATTGTTTCTATAACACTTAGTACAATATCCACTTACAACATAAGTGTTCGGTAAAGTTGGTTATCTTTACTTCCCTGCAGGTAAGACCATTTAGACCAGGCTACTTCCTGCTCACCACCCTCCCACTGCCACCCTGTCCCCCAGGGCAGATCTAAGCTCCTTCCCTTGACACCAGCTGTCTTCACATCTTAGCCCCTGCCTGACTATTCCCCATCACCCACTAGATAGATGAAATTACTATCTTTTCACTTCATCCTGAGCCCCCCCCATCATCATCAGCATCCCTTAACTAAAATATCCTGCCTCCCTCTCATGCCAGTATTGCCAATTCAGATGAATATAAAGCTCCATCTCAAATACATCCACTTTGCAAGATGTTTTTCTTAGTTATCACTTTATCACCACCTTTTTCCTGGCAAGCACTTAGGTTATCTAGATGTCAGTCATCCCTTTGGGATCATAAGCTCCATGAAGGCAGGACTCACTGCTGATTGTGGGAAGCACAGAGCTACCTGCCCAGGACCCGGCAGGTAATGAGTGCTTAGCTAACAGGTAGTGGATTCCTCCAGCTCTGGGCAGTCGCATCAAGTACGCAGAAGTAGCAGAGACCTGTGGGCTTGTGGCAGACCATGGGAGCACAGAAGGTGGAGAGAGCCGACAGTGGGCACGTGCCAGGACCAGCGGGGCAGATGGCAAGAAGCTAGCAGAACTAGATTCTAGACGCATTTGGAACTGTTACCTGCTCAGCTCAACTTTTCCCGACATCCAGCCCCTCCATCAGCACTACTCTGTGCGGGTGTTGTTAGGCGAGGCAGATACCAAGATGGTGTCAGCTTCTCTAGGTATGTCCATGTGCCCCCGAGCTCCTGTATGTCACATACATGTGCCCATGTGCACCCCACACCGGCCTGGACCCAGCTCGCGACCCGCCAGCCGCCTGCGCGGTGAGGCTGAGGGCCGCCTGCCATCCTGTTTCCAAACAGCTCCTCTCCGCGCCAGCGCCGCCGCCTCCTCCCTCTGTTGGGGCTGCCGCGATGATGAAATTTGGCTTGCAACACCTTCTTCCTCCGGTTCCTACAGGCCTGGGAGAGGATTAAGCCGCTGGAGTCTGAAATCGGAAAGATCCCAGCTTCTGCTCCCCAGCACCTCCCCTCGCCCCCTCCCCTCCCCGCCCATGCAAAACCAGAAAATTAATCTCCCCTTCTGCCTGTGATATGGCGGGCTGCATTACAAGCTGGGCGTCGAGATAAAGCGGAGAGCCGAGGGACGGTGGCCCAGCACAGGGGCCCCGGGTGGGGCCGGCTGGGGAGATAAGGGCCTCGGAGCCCCATGAATTATTCACCGGCTCTGCCTCCTCCGGCTCGCTGGCCGCCCTGGGCGCTGAGATTGCGCCTTCCACTGGTGCCGGCCAGGATGGGAGGGGGCCGGTGGGGGAGGGCAGCTGACTGGAGGAGTCCTGCGAAGGTGGTGGAGGACTGTGCTTCACCGAGACCCCAGTGCCCCGCAGAACGAACTGAAGGAAGGTGTCCCCAGGCTTAGGGGACACCCGGGTCCCCCACCGACCCAGCCAGGACTCCCCGAGGGAGCTCTTCATTTATGCAGTTCGTCAAATGCTGTTTCCCAGCTGCATTTACCAGGTTCCAGCAAGGTCTTTGCATCCTAAAGCCAGACATCCAGTCACTGCCCGAGGTGCCCTGGAGGCTGTGCTCCTACTCCATGCCAGCAAGTGAAAGACCTTAGGTTTAGGCTCATCTCATCCACAGTGCTCTCTCCTCAGGGGAGCCAAAGTAGCCAGCCCCTCACCTGAAGCAGATACAAGAGGACAGAGGACAGACGGACTCCCCAGGCAGCCAGAACCCCCAAAGTAGAGAAGGCAATGCCGGTGGTGAGGGAGTGATCAGTGCTAAGGTAGGGAATTAACCTGGGAAGTTCCCGGAGGAAGAAAAGCTCCTGGCATAGCAGATCTGTCCTCACTCCGCAGAGACCCAACCTTTAACAATCTCTTCCCTCTCCGTCTCAGTCTCCATCTCTCTTCAGTTCTCCCTTGCTGCAGTGTGCATCCATTTACTCTTTTAATCTCTACCTTGCCCTGATTTCTCTCTCTCTCTCTCTCTCTCTCTCTCTCTCTCTCTCTCTCTCTCTCTCCTCTTTAATGATTCCTCCCTTCTGAAGCTGTGACTTTGGAAAATGACATGTTAACACTTAAATCAGGATGTGTGATGGAGGGTGGCCATCTTCGAGTCCCCTCTCACGCAGACACCAGGAGAGAGAGAAAAGGAGAGGGTCATGCTCAGCCATGGATGTGCAATCAGTATGAAGAAAATTGCCCTGTCTCTGTTCTGCCTCATGTCCTGTCCCCTCATCCACACCATGAACTAGGACCAAAAAAAGACCTCGAGTGGCCCAGAAGCTGCTGACTCCGGCACGGTGTGAAGCCGTGGGTCCATTCACCGGACCCAAATTCAAGTAGGAGAGGAAAGGGTGAGGTGAGGAAGGAGAGGGAGGAGGGAGACTGAGCCTGTGAAGTACACAGAAGACAGTGACGGGTGAGAGAGAGAAGAGGAAGTTGAGAGTGGAGTGGGGAAGGAGTGAACACAGCATGGGGTAGAGGGAGACCAGGGTGAAGGTGGCAGGGGTACAGGATGGGGACTAAAGGAGCATTTGGAGCAGAAAAATCAAGACAGTAGGGGAGAAATGAGAGTCATGGGTGGGGACACAGAAAGGTGAAGGAGTGTGATGATGGGCCCCTAGCCCCTTCCCCACCGCCTGCTAATTAACTCCTTAATTGTCTCTGCATTTGCTGAGCTGGCAGATGAAGTGGATGCAGACAGATTGGGGAGCGTGTGATTTCACGCACCGGGAGCGAGAAGAGCTGCCTGGGAGTCCCAGAGGACCTTGTCCCTCCTCTGCCCTCCCCTCCTCTCCACCCATCTCTGCGAGGCTAGAGGGTGCTTCTGCATATAGAGCAGATGGGACCATCTGCAAGGGAAGTTCCCATAGGGAATTTGCCCCTATCAGCCTTTCAGGGATGATCACGGCACTTGCCACTGTTGATGGAACACATGTTGTTTCATCAGCCTGGGCGTTAGCTGCATTTTATAGTTAATGGAGAAAAGTGAGACTCAGGTGGGCTAAATTGTGCCATGGACCACACAGCACTGGTGTGACAGAGCTGAGATTTGAACCCAAGTCAGCAAGATGCCAAAGCCTGGGATGGTTCCTCCTCCAGTTGGAGGGAGGAACATCTCCAGGCCTGTTTCCCTCTCATGCCTCAGGGGAGAAAGGGTGTTTAGGAAGTGTAGGAAGCCATCACTAAGTGTGGACCAGGATCTGTCAGGGCCTGGATAAGAGGTGGGTGGACCCAGAGAAGTAGAAAGGAGCAGTGAGACACTAATCACAGTCCCTAGATTCCTCAAATGTCACCCAACCAAGGCCTTGGCAATGCCTGCTTCCTCTTTGCTCATTTCTGCCCCACAAAACCCTGTCAGGACAACTGCCCTGCTGGTGTGTGCTGGCAACCCCGGCTCACCTCCTCTATTCCACACTTGACTTTTGTACTAGAATAACTTGTCACTAAACTCTGCTTTGATGCTGGGAGATTTTTTAAATTTAAATTTTATTTTTATTTTATGTGTATGAGAGTTTTGCCTGCATTAGTGTTAAGTGTACCTGTGCATGCAATGCCTGTAGAGGCCAGAAGAGGGTGTCAGATCCCCTGGAAATGGAGTTGCAGGAGTTAGCTGTCATGTAGGTGCTGGGTTCCCTGAAAAGGCAGCCAATGCTCTTAACTACTGAGCCATCTCTCAAGTTTTGATGCTGGGAATTTTTGAAGGCAAGAACTATGCAACACCTCACTGTGTCCCCAGATCTGACATATGATAAGCCTCAGTGGAAGTTTGCTGCGATGTGCAGGCTGGAAGGAGGTGATACATATAAAAGGATGTGTCTTAGATGAAGAGGAAATGACAGGTTGAAGAATTTAGACTAGATATAAAAATAATAATAGTTTCCTAAAGCTGGGGCCTGTGGTAATTATATGAAGTCTTGATTCAGACTCACCAATTTTGAGGAGCAAGGTTTCTCGAGATTGATTGCACCTTAGAGGTCTTAAAAAGTTTGGAGCTCTGGGCTCCACCCCCAGAGATTCTGATTTAATTGATCTAAGATGGGTTAATCAGCAGTTTGAAAAACTCCCGCAACTCCCTGAATTGAGAACTACCATCTTAAAATCTGTCCTAATGTGACCACACTGGTGATTTTACTTCTGGATCCAAATCAGAATGCTAGTCATAGTTGTTATTGAGGGTTTATTAAGCATGAGCCAATGCACTAAGCATTTTCCGTGCGTTAGCACATGCAGTCCTTGAAAAAGCCTATGAAATAAATACAGTCTTCATCTCATAGATGAGGAAACCAAGGCTCAGAGAGGTCAAGGGACCTGCCCATGCTAATGAGTGGCAGGACCAGGTCTGGGAACCCAAATCCCTGATTCATGCCTTGTATCTTCCCCCAGACTCCTCCTGAGACTGCTCATTGGCCTCAATCAGTCCCTGCCTGCCTCCACCTCACCTCATCACCTTCCCTCCACCCCCGCTGCTCCCTCGGTAACATCCCAGTTGATTGAAGCAATTTGCAGCCCTTAGAACCGTGTCACTCAACTTGTGAGGGTGGGAAAGTGGGGGAATTACAGATGCTCCGAAACAGCCCCCCTCCCCACATGTGGGATTCTGGAATCATCTGGAATCAGACTAGAACCAATGCTTTCTTAGGGCCCAGGGTAATTTCCACTCCCAAATGCCACCTCCTCCACCCTCCTTGAATGGAGTCTAAGTATCTGGGAGCGTGCTGTCACCCAGTGGCTGCCCAGGGATATGGCAGCCCACCCACACCGCTTGTGCTGCTGGACAGCTCCCCAACCTTAGCCCTGAATGGAAGATTCTAGCTTTATTTTGGCAGCTGGATGCTCTGGATCCTGATGAATGGATTTCAACCTCTCTCCTCCACAGCTCTAAGTGTCCCCAGAGATCTCCAGAGTCTTTCACTGGCTTCCAGTGTACCGCTGACCCCCAGCCCCTCCTAAGTTCTCATCAACTTCATCCCACTGCTGGTTCTTCCAGCTTAAAAGCCAGCAGCATGTCTCAGAGACCCACTTCTCACCGGCCTTCTGAGCTGTACCAGCTTGTAAGTGGAGCAAAGGAGCCACTAGAGATAGAATCCTGGCCTTGCATTTCCCCCCCCATCTGACACCATCAGACCTCAACAGCCTCAGTGCTAAGAGCCCCTAATGAGCACCAGCAAATTAACAACTTCCCCTTGATTGCTCCTTCTCTGTTAATTGGATAGGGAGGGCCCCCCCAAGGCCTCACAGAAACGAGAAGGGAGGGAGGGAAGGAGAGAGGTGAGAGCTCCCCAGCAGCCCCTAGGCCTAGCTAGCTTTCAGTCCCCAGATTTCTGCTCCATCCCTGAGCATAGCTCTTCTTTCCAGCTTTTCCTCTCCCTGTATCCCTTGATTCCATTCCCCAATTTCCTTACTTCCATCCCAGTTACCCCCACTTCTGACTATTTCACTTTCCTTTTCTCTGTTCCTGCTTTAGAGATTTGGTAGTGAGGGGCCTGCAAACATATTCCCTAAGAAAGCTCAGTAATAGAAGAATGGGGTCTGGGTGGCCAAGGCTGTGTGTTTGTTTATACAGGTACATATGTGTATATGTCACATGTAGGTGGGAAGTGGGAGTAAGAACAGGTGAGTGAATTCATGTAAGTGGGTAAATGCTCCTGTGTGGGTCAGGTCTGAGAGATGTGTTGGCGTTTTGATGTGTATGGATGGCTGAATGGCATGATATGACTCTGGTCTGTAGAGTCTGTACATCCATCCACACGGACAAGTGCTTGAATCAGTCAAGTGTGACTCGGACCGTGTGTGTGTGTGTGTGTGTGTGTGTGTGTGTGGTGTGTACACGTGTGCATGTGCCACCAAAAGGAAGCAGCAGCAAGAGGCAAGAGCATCGATCCGAAGGAGACAGCGCGGGGAGGGGGACGCTGGGGGCCGACACCCTCCTTCCTGCACGCGCGCGCGCGCGCGCACACACACACACACACACACACACACACTCACACACACACACACACACACGCACAGTCACACACACAAGCCACAGGGCCTCGCACACGGGGAGACGGCTCTGGCACTGGAGCGAGGCAGCGGCGGGAGGAGGCGAGCTGGCGGGGGGAGCCCTAGGTTCCGCTCCCCGGGCCGGGGACCCGCGCACACGGGCCCAGAGACGCCCTCGCAGACACTCGTAGGCGCGCACGCGCACCCTCTCCCCTCCTCCTCCCCTCCCGCTGCCTCCCGGCCGAACGATGGATCCCTGCAGATCCCGGGGCTGAGAGCACCACGCATCGCGCACCGCGCGGAGCCTCGGGCGGTCGGGGCAGAGCGAGCTAGGAGAGCGGGCATCGGGCGGCCGGCGGCGGATCTCCAGCCCGGTCCGGCCCGGTGGCCGCTCCCTGCAGGGCTCTGCGCTCCGCGGCCGGCGGCTGAGGCTCCAGGCCATGAGCCCCTCCGCTGCTAGGCGCTGAGCCCACGGACGGCCTTGCGCCCCGGGACCTGCCGCGGCTACCGGCTTTCCCAAGCCTGCTCAGGTGGGTTTCAGATTCCGCCGCCCTTGGCAGCCCGGGCCCCCAGCACCCCGAAGCCGGGACTCTCCTCCGGCTGGCTTTCCCCAGCTGCTAGGGAGGCTCGGCTGCTGGGGAGGGGGGCGGGGGGCCGAGCAGGGGCTATGACTGCGACGTGAAGCTGGGGGGGACTGGGGGGGAGGTGCTTTCGGGGCGGGGACAACTGGCTGTCATAAGGAACCGCGCCCCCCCTTCCATACATCCACCTCAGGCAACCCGCCACCCCCTCCCAAACACACACACTCTCATACACACACACACCACCACCACCGCCAGCAGCCTGCGCCTGTATGAGAACTGGAGACACGGAAGGTGAGGGTTCACTCAGGCTGGGTCCCTTCCCACTATGCCCACCTCTGGAGATTTTCTGGCCAAGGTTTAGCTCCTTGGATGACAGTCCATTCCTGGGGCTACCCTTGATCAAGAGAGGAGCTCCTGACCCCCGGTTCAGCCCATGTGGGGGAGTTTGGGCTCCAGGCTAGGGTAGACTTCCTGTCCCAGAGTGACCTCACATCTGGAGGGAACTCCTGTGCCTGCCTGTGGGTGCATGGGGACTTCCCTCCTTCACTCTAATGACTGTATCTGGGGTCTCCCCTGGCCTGGGAAGCTTTCCTGGCAGAGCATTCTCTCAACCTGAGCTGACACCCTAAACATCTATATTTGATGGATCCCTGTCTTAGATGTGTCCCTCAGCAAGCCACCTCTGAGCTTGCACACCAGGGAAGTCTTTCCTTGGAGGAGCTGTGATTTCTGGAGACACAGTTGGAGGGGCCCTATATGTGGTGTCATCTCAGACTCTTGTCTCTCCTCTCTTCCCCCCAGGACCCCCTTGGCAAGGATGGAACTGAAGGCAGAGGAGGAAGAGGTGGGTGGTGTCCAGCCGGTGAGCATCCAGGCCTTCGCCAGCAGCTCGACGCTGCATGGCCTTGCCCACATCTTCTCCTATGAGCGGTTGTCTCTGAAGCGGGCACTGTGGGCCTTGTGCTTCCTGGGCTCTCTGGCCGTGCTGCTATGTGTGTGCACCGAGCGTGTGCAGTACTACTTCTGCTACCATCACGTCACCAAGCTTGATGAGGTGGCTGCCTCCCAGCTCACCTTCCCTGCCGTCACGCTGTGCAACCTCAATGAGTTCCGATTTAGCCAAGTATCCAAGAATGACCTGTACCATGCTGGGGAGCTGCTAGCTCTGCTCAACAACAGGTGGGCATCTCCCACCCATCCCTCTGCCTGGCTTGTGGATTGCCAGCCTCCTTAGGCCACCAACAGCCAACCAACTCTGCCCCCTAGCCACCCCCAAACCTGCCACTCAAAACAGAGGAATTGGGGGTACTGCTAAGCACCCAGTTCAGGGCACCCAATCTCTGATACCAGCATAGTCCAAAACAGTTCTGTCTCTAGAAGCTAGACACCTTCCCTGGAGTGAGCTTTGCCTTTCTCCTGCCACTCTATTCTCACTTGGGGATGGTACAGGGTAGAGATTGTGCCATAAAAGCCTCAGCTCCTGCCTCCTCCCTGCTGCTTCTCACCCACGTGCCCCAGTCCCTGGGCAACCACTATAGATTCTAGTGTCTTCTCACCCTCCATATAGCAGGTCCTCTGGACATGCCCAGCTCTCCTTCTTTACCTACTATCTATGCCCAGATCTGATCCCCAAGGCTGAACGCTGCCACCACACCCACACCCCCAACCCAAATAGAGTATGAGCGCCGGTGGCCTTGCTGATCCATGTGCCACTCACCCCTGGGCTCCAGGTATGAGATACCAGACACACAGATGGCTGATGAAAAACAGCTAGAGATATTGCAGGACAAGGCCAACTTCCGCAGCTTCAAGCCCAAGCCCTTCAACATGCGTGAGTTCTATGATCGAGCAGGGCATGACATTCGAGACATGCTGCTCTCCTGCCACTTCCGAGGGGAGGTCTGCAGTGCTGAAGACTTCAAAGTGGTGAGTGAGTCCCCTGGTGTGCAGTGTGTGTCACCCTGGTCCCTGGAGGAGGAGGAGGAGGAGGAGGAGGAGGAGGAGAGACAAAGAGCAAGCCTCTCCTTATGTTTGCTGTTCTGGGAGAGGAAGTTGGGTGTCCTGGGGTTTGCTTATGGTAAGAGGGGACTTAGTTCAGCACAGGGTACATTTGTACTGCATGAAGACCTGAGCCTCAGTCTTGCATCCATGATGGCAGGGTAGATAGCCCATGGTACATACCACATACCACCCATGCAAACACAAGCACATGCACACACATGACCTGGAGTGGCTCCAACCCCACCAATTTTACAATCCAGGCCACAGAGGTCAGAGTGGTAGGTAAGCTACAGCTTTGTTACCAAAAGTAGTCACTGGCATCTGGGACCTTCGAAGAAATGAATGACTTTACCACCCCACTTCCCTAATGTACTGAATCAGAATCTGCATTGGGTAAGAGTCCCTGGGTGATATGAGTGCATGTTAAAGATTGAGAAGCACCGTGAGGCATAGGAAGTAAGCTTCCCCTTAAACAGCTAGACAGGTCATTCTCTGCGCCACCCCCCCAATACACACACACACACACACACACACACACACACACACACACGCAGAGTTTGGTTAGTTCCCGTCTAGCCAGTGAGAGTCCCAGACCAGGATCAGAGCATCAGGATAGACAATCATGGCTGAACTGGAGGTTCCCTTTACTTCTGAAAATGAAGACACTATGCATGCCATTCACATCACACTCCATAGATAAAGTGCCCTCAGGTCAACATAACGGGTTCTGGGGAACTGACTTTGGCAACTGCTATGCTAGGCATTCCTGGGCAGGTCACACAGATCCTTCAGGGTTAAAAAAAAATCACTCAGAGTTGGGTGTGGTGGTACATGCCTATAATCTCACACTTAAGGAAACTAAGGCAGATTGTGAGTTGGAGGCCAGGTGAATACATAGCTAGATCCTGTCTCAGAAAAAAAAAAAAAAAAACACAAAAATGAATAAAAAGTATACAGAGAATTCAGGCATGTTGGCACATTTTTCAAGCTATTTAAGAAACTGAGGCATGAGGAACACTTGAGTCCAGGAGTTTGAGACCAGCCTGAGCAACAAAGTAAGACGCTTCCTTAAAAATATTTTTAAAAAGACAAAAACAGCAACAACAAAAACACCCACTTTGGGTGTGATGGAACCAGTCTGTAGTCCTAGCATTCAAGAAGCTGAGGCAAGATGATCTTGAGTTCAAGACCAGGAGCTTGTGCTACATAGGGAGACCCCCATCTCAAAAATTAGGCAAGAAAACACACAGAGAGAGAGAGAGAGAGAGAGAGAGAGAGAGAGAGAGAGAGAGAGAGAGAGGCTAGAAAAAGGCCAAAGGATATGGAGCCTAGGCTCTCTCAATCCCTTTGATAGACAACTGTACTTCACAAATACACAGGCTGAGACACAAAACAGAATAATTTGCCCTAGCTCACTAGCTAGTTAATGACAGATTCAGGATTAGAACTCATATCTCGTTCGGTGCTAGTGCAGTGTGCTCTTTTCATTCTGACCTGAAGTTCCTGTGTCCGTTTCTACTTTTTGTCTTGCACTTTCAAACCCCGCCTCCTCAAGACCCCGTGCTGTCCTGCCTATTCCTAATTCTCAACTCTTACAATCTCTCTTTTCTCCCGGACCATTTTCTCCTCAACTTGCTTGCTTCCTCTTAGCATTAGGCAGCATGAACCGCATTTGTCCCTACAGAAAGGGTAGAGCCCTGGGCATGCTTACTGTTTCCTGCTGAGGTTACACAAGACTTCCCAATATTTTTAAACTCAGCTGTGCAGACCAGCTTCATGAGCCATTGTCAGTCTTTCCGACAAAGGTTACATGCCCACACTCCTTGCTAGGACAAGCTGATGGGAGGTTATCTCCATGCAACCACTTCTCTCTTTTACTTCTACATAATAGGAAAGTTCTGGATTCCACAGACCTTGAAACAAGAGGGTGTCCAGGCCCACAAACTGTGCTCCCAAGACAATTAGAAGTGCAGGTGAAATCAGGAGAGATGACCAGAGTAGCCCTCCTCTACACCCAACACACAGCAGAAAGTACCATCAGGAAAGAGAGAAAACCTGTTAGCTTGAATGATCTGTAGTGTTGGATGCAGGAGGGAAGTTCCAGCTCAGCCTAAGGAGGTGGTAAAGTATAAAATTGGGATACACTAAGTCCATGAAAAGTTCAGCTGAAGCCTGGTAAGATAGCTCAGTGGGTAAAGGCACTTGCTGCCAAATCTCACAAACCTGAGTTCAATCCTTGGAGGAGAGAGCCAACTCCTACCGTTGTCCTCTGACCTCCATATGCCACTGTGTTATGTGCACATATACACAGACAGACAGACGCACAAATAAAAGTAATAATAAAATTTTAAAATAGAAGTTCAGTTGAACCTGCTTTATGTCCAGAAAGATTCTAAACGGTGATGCTAAGACATGTTTGGCTCACAGATAATGAAATGTGGTTGGTCCATATTATTTGAGGGAACAACTCTAAGTAGTCAGATGGAAATGTGATTGGTTTGCAGAGTTCTGAAGGAAACGAAGCTCTTTCTCAGAGGACAGACATACAGGTTAGCACCATACAGGCCCAACTGTGGCACTTCATGGTTCTGGGTTGTGAGGGAAGGCCAGAGTTTTTCCTATTCTTCAATCCATATCAAAGATCTGACCCTGAATGTGGACGGACCCAAGCCCTTCAGCCTTGCCCACTGCCCACTGCCAGCAGGTTGACCTCCCTGTCAGCCCCTTTTCATGTCAAGAGCATTGCCACGTCTGCCTGCTCCTGCGCCAAAGGGAGTCTCTGAGTCCCTGTGAGAGAGCCCTTGGGTGGAGAGGGGCCTGGCTGGCTTTTTCCTTTGGCTCTCCAGTCCTTGGGGTTCACGTGAGCTTTGCCGTATTCTATCTTCTCTCCTCTCCTTGGTCTCATAATTGGCATCTGCCTCCCTGGCTTTTCTTTCTCTGCTTAGCCCAGAGATGTGTCGGGCATGTGGATCTACCCTCTGGACCAACTTGGCACTAACAGAAAATACCTATCTATGGGGTCAGGACTTAGAGGAGACCATCACGGCATCAGCTTCAAGAGCAGTGGTCCTTTTTTGTTGAAATGGGGTCTTACTCTACTGTCAAACTTACAATCCTACCTCAGCTTCCCAAGTACTGAGATTAAAAGTGTGTGCCACCACACCCAGCAGGAGCAGGGGTTCTTAGACTGAGGACCCAGGCCCTTGTTCAATGTTTGAAATACCATGTATGTGGGCATATGTGGACTCTGTTGTGTGTTTTCCAAAGACAACCCTCATGTAAACAGCAATCACACAGGAATACTAGAGGATGGTTCAGGAGAACATAGAAGAGTGTTAACTCTAGCCTGCAAAGACCCCCCTGACAAGGCATTCTCCCAGATGTACATCTGAATTCAGTTCAATCACAGGGAATGGGTTGGTGGTCAGAGTGTTAGACCAGGGCCCACCCCCCAGGTGTGGCTGAGTCACCCTGGGAGGGTAGGGTGAGTGTGGGGAGCCTGGACTAAATTTGCAAAAAACTGGTTTGAAAAACCATTTGGGGCTGAGAAGGGCAGAATTCAGTGAGGGATATCCTTAGGCAATTTAGTTGGGTGGACATCTGTAGCCCCCTTCTGAGATACCGTGGAGCAAGGAAGGCCCAAGACAAGGCCACCTCCCTTCCTTCTCAGTGGGGTGCTTGGTTGCCAGAGCAACAAGGTCTGAAGCTCCTCTCTCCTTCCCCACCTTAAGGGCAGCCAGGCCAAGGCAGGGCAGGGGTTCCATGGAGGGGGGTTGGGAGGGGCGCAGCTGCTGCTAGTGTCTGGATGGGAGCACAGTCGCAGCTGGTGCCAGCCTCCAGCTGCACCTTATCTGTCCCTGGCAGTGGGAGCCTGATGTGGCTGGAATGCTGAGCAGCACCCAAGGGGAGGGGGCCTGCAGATGGCTGCCCAATCCACCCTATGCCATTCTCTCCAGCTGAGACCTTGAGCCTTTCCTTGGGGGAGAAAGAAGCAGGAATTCATGTCTGAATCCTGGAAGAGAAAGAAGAGTACACAGTGGGGATTCTGGAGGTGGTGTGTGGAAGGGGCAGTAATAAAGGCTGGAATTGGGGGGCAGAAATCTGTGGGGTCCCATAGGATTCCTCCAGACCCTGAAATAGGACAACCACCCAGTGAAGATGTGGAGTAAAGGGATAGTCACAAAAATGCCCTCAAGGTTCTGAAGGAAGACAAAAATCTTCTGGAACACTGAGGGAGGGGAGATGCTAACCTGAGAGGAGGTGTGAAAAGTGATCTGGGGCTGAGATTGGGAACAGAGAGATCATCTAAAGCAATCAGAGGGCTGGGGTGTAATTTAGTGGTAGAGCACTTAATTGACAAGAATGAGACACTAGGTTCAATCTGATATAAAAAATGAAATAAAGAACAAACAAATGAAAAACCAGGCCTCACTGCACATGCCCTTAATCCCAGTACTCTGGAGGCAGAGGCAGGTGGATCTCTGTGAGCCTGGTCTATACATCCAGTTCCAGGTGAGCCAGGGCTACATAAAACAACAACAACAATAACAACAACACAACACAAAACAAAAAACAATAAATAAATATGAAAGGTTCAGCACGGTTGCACATACCTTTAATCTCAGCACTTGGGAGGTAGAGGCAGGCAGATCTCTGTGAGTTAGAGGCTGCCTTGGTCTACACAGCCAGTTGTTAGAGCTAAATAGTGAGACCCTGTCTCAAAAATAAGATGATAGATAGATAGATAGCAACCAGATCCCAGGGATAACAGCCCCTTCTTTTTTAAAATATTTTATTTATTTTTATTTCATGTGTATGAATGTATTGTCTGCATGTATGTAAGTGCACCCGTGTCATGTAATGCCCGCAGAGGTCAGAGAAAGTGGCGGATTCCCCCTGGAACTGGAGTTACGGATGGTTATTAGCCACCATGTGGGTGCTGGGAATTGAACCCGGGTCTCCTGCAAGAACAGCCACCGTTCTTCACCACTGAGCCATCTCTCCAGCCCTGACAGCCCCTTCTTTAACACCCATCACCCTCACAGGACCACACAGAAACTTAGAAGTGCATCCTTTGGAGGACTTGACTTTATTATCTGGGCCTACTCCCTCCAACTAGGCAGGGAGTGTCAGGGTGAGGTGGGAAAGGAGAGGAAGGAGGGTCCTGACAATCTCACCCAGGGAAAGGCAGGAGTTTTTTGTGGGGTATGAGAACCTGCACAATTTGCTGAGTATTTAGAAGAGGCTCCGGTAGAGGAAGCACTCCACTCACCCAAGGAATTCAGGGACATCACAGTCCTGCTGATGGGTCTCACCCTTCTCCCTCCTAAGTGCTGAACTGAGTAACAGAGTGTATAGAGGAGCTGAGCAGTCCCCGTTGGTTGTAGAAATCCAGGGTCACTGTGGGGGTCTCTTGCTGTGCCTTTCCCTCTTTTTCCTACACAGACACAACAATCTGCCTTTGAGTAACAGCTTCCCCTGTCACCCCTCCCCCTTTCCACCCCAGCCAGTCTCAGACTGCTATCTGCTAAGAGGCTACTCTAAGCTAATTGATCTCCCTGCTCTTGCCTAAAGTAATAGGGAATTGATGTAAGTAACTAAGTACCTCTGGGAACAGAGTCAGAAGTGGAGGGCTGGGAGAAGGTGTGCTTCCTGGATGCCCAGCTGATGCCCAGCAAGCAGCTGGTGGACAGCCCACTGGGAGATGTGTGCTACACCCCAGTGTGTCCCAGAGGCAGAAGGGAGGCCAGCAGACTGGTTGGGAACATTCTATGAGGGTGTGCTTCAACTTTGTGGGAAGAAATTGCAATTGGAGGGGAATTGGAACATGGCGAGGGAGACAAGATTAGGCATGAGGGGCTGGAATTGAAGGAGTGATAAGTTGCCTGTGATTCATTCCCTGTAGCTACTTCTAAGTACCGGGTCTTGTTCTGTGGTATGGAGTGAAAGGCAGATTCTACTCTGGCTCTCAGGGAACTTAACAACATCTAGGTGGAGTCCTCCCAACCCTTCAGCTCAGCTACTCCCCAGACTCCAGTGTTACAGAGTGCTTCCTCCCACCCCCTACTCCCCACAAGAATGAACAGTTCTGTCCAGCCAGAACCAGGTACAAGCTTTCATTCCCTTGTTTGTCTGAGTTGCTGCTGCAGGAGCCAAGGCTCTCTGGCTGAGGACTCTTTGGTGGGCAATCGGAGAGGCAGAACAGGGAAGGCAGCAGCAAGAGCAAAAAGCAAGCCCACAGGACTGGGCTGAACTTGAGGTCAGAGTTCCAATGACTCCATTCCTCAGCTTCAAGGCCCAATTTCCTATGAAGAGAGGGGGTGTTCTAGTGTTGTTAAGAGATAGCTCCTTCAGCTTCTGGGATAAAGAGCCTCCGGGGCCCTTTGGCCAAGCCCATGTGTATAAAAGTGTGCTGCAGCAGCGACTTACTTAAACACATGCATCGGACATCTTCCGTGTGGATATTTTTAAATGAGCATAAAACAGCTCTGTTTTCTTAAGAAATTGTAAGAACAGGGACTGCTGGCTGGAGACACAGCTCAGTAATGTGTTTGCCTAGTACTTACAAGGCCCTGGGAGAATATATATATATATATATATATATATATGTGTGTGTAAGAAGATACCAGAACAGCAGCTCCTGATGCCATGGTAACACGCGGAGTCTAAATGGTATGCTAGTCACTGAATGCACAAAGGCTCTAGGTAATCTGTTGGAAGAAGGGGGAAATAAAGCACGGTCTTAACCATTACAAGACAAGAAGAAACCTTAGGTTTTAGGAATCTAAATTCTTCAAAAGCATAATTTCACCATTTGCCAACTCACTGTAACAGACTTGAAGATTATGACTGCTAATCACGATGTGAACAATACAGGTTTGAAAAATCACACGGGAATACATTAGGAGGTGAGAAGTTCAAGCTCATGGGAAATTTTTATAGAGCTGCACCTCCATCTCCATGGCTGGGGGAGAATGTGGATGTAGAATGTGAAGTAGGTGTGTGTGGATGTGCATGGTGCACACAGCTTTGTGTGTGCTATGGAAGGGAGCGTTTGTGTAGACAGACTTCTAGTTGCATGCAGAACACATACCAGTGAAGTTAATCATCTCTTTCAATCTTGCTTTGAAATTTACAGATTTCCTTTACTTGTGCTCATATAAACCTCATAATTCAGGAAGGTAGGAAGAAGTTTAATGTGTTCATTGGAGAGATGGAGAAACAGGGGCTGGAGAGATGGCTCAATGTTTAAGAACACTGGTTGTTCTTGCGGAAGATCTGAGTTCGAATCCCAGCACCCACATGGCAGCTAACAACTGTCTGTAAGTCCAGTCCCAGGAGATCTGACAGCCTCTTCTGACCTCTGCGGGCACTGCACAACACAGGTGCATTTACCTACATGCAGGCAATACACGCATACACATAAAATAAAAATAATAATAAAGAAAGATGGAGAATCAGGCTTGGGAACTTTATGTGACTTGTCTGAGATCACAACCAGTAAATGACAGCATAGGGTCCTAAGTTCAGATTTTTCCAAGTCCAGGTTCTCCAAGCTTCAGGAACAGGACTATGTGCGGTGGATGAGGTATCTTTAGGCTCCCCATCTGTATGTGCGCTGAGAAGCAGTGTGGTGACACAGGAAGGGAAGGAAGGGGTGCAGAGGAGACCCTAGGAATCCCCCTCCATGAGTGTGTCAAGTCTTTGGACACCTCTACCTTTTTATTGCACCATCTTTCTAAGCCCCAATCTTGGATGAACCTACCACTGGCTTTCTCCAGGATGGCACGAGGGCAGCCACACTGTACCAGAGGAAGCCACATCCAGGAGCAACATGGCATCACATCACATCCATGGCCAACACCTGTGAGTGGGCATGCAGTGCTGCCTGGCAACCTGCTGTGTCATCCTGGTCAACCTGCCTTCCCCAGTGATGACTGCAGACTTCTCTATTCTACTTTCCTTGCTCTTTTCACCCCCCACAGATGACCTTGATTCCATTTCACCAGGAAAATAGAAGCTCAGACAAGATCTCCCCTTTCCTCTGGGTACCAACACTTGGAAAGGAATATTCATCTTATCTAAGATAAAGTCTCAACATACTCTCTCCCCCTGATTCCCTTCTGCCTTTTTTAGGAACTTTATCCAACTGATTCTGCCTCTCCCTCTTCTACAGGCCATCTCTCCTTCGTAAGTGGAGCTGCCCCATTGACACTGAAACATACTTCGAATGCTCCCACTTAAAAATAAATACCAAAGCCAGCAGTGTGGTACACTGTGGCCGCGACTAAGACAAGATGATCACTTGAGCCCAGTGGTGATGAACAACACAGTAACACCCCATCTTAAGTAAATAAATACATAGCTATAATGATAGCTGTCATTCACTGAGCACTCCCTACATATCAGGCTTTGGACTAAGAGAAAAAACAAAACATTTTTCAACTCCACAACACCCTCCACATATTCTGCTTCCCTCTGTGATGTTATTAAAAGCGATGTGCACAGTTCTCGGTCTCAAGCTGGGCGTGGTGACACATGCCTTTAATCCCAGCACTCAGGAGGCAGAGGCAAGTGGATCTCTGTGAGTTTGAGGCCAGCCTGATCTACAAAGTGAGTTCCAGGCCAGCTGGGGCTACAGGGAGACCCTGTCTCAAAAAGAAAAAAAAAAAATTAGGGCTGGAGCGATGGCTCAGCGGTTAAGAACACTGGTTGTTCTTGCAGAAGACCGAGGTTTGAATCCCAGCACCCACATGGCCGCTAACAACGGTCCTGTAACTCCAGTCCGAGGGGATCTGACATCTTCTGACCTCTGAGGGCATTGCATGACACGGGTGCACTTACCTACATGCAGGCAATACATGCATACACATAAAATAAAAATAATAAATAAAAATTTAAAAAACCAAAAATCAAAAAACAGTTCTCAGTCTCCATTTTCTCATCTCGAGCTTACCCAGGCTGCCTCTTCCCTATCGTACCACTCCCAAAAGGTTCTAACTAAAGGCACTAGTGACCTTCATGTTGCCAAACCCAGCAAAGATGATTTATTCTTTTTGTTTGTTTTTGTTTTTGAGACAAGGTCTCCCTGTAGCCCCAGCTGGCCTGGAATTCATTATGTAGACCAGGCTGGCCTGGAACTCACAGAGATCCACCTGCCTTCCAAGTGCTGTGATTAAAAGTGTGTGCCCCCCCCCGACTTTTTTCTATTTTATGTGTATGAATGTCTTGCTTACATGTAAGTGTACCCATGCCATGCAATGCCAGCAGAGGCCAGAAGAGGATGCCAGATCTCCTGAAACTGGACTTACAAATGGTTGTCAGCCATCAGGCTGGTGCTGGGAATTGATCCTCTGGAAAACCATCTGCTGTTCTTAACCGTGAGCCATCTCTCCAGCCCCATATGTTTTTTTTCTTGGTCTTCAATAGCATTCAAAACAGTTGGGCCAGGTTTGGTGGCACAGGCCCATAATCCCAGCACTCAGGAAGCTGAGGCAGGAGGATCACAAGTTCCAGGCTAGCCTAGGTTATCTGATGAGATCTTGCCTCAAAAAAATAAGGGAGGACTGAGGAGGTGGCCCAGCTGGTAGAGTACATAAAACCCTAGGTGCAATCTCCAGCACTGCAGGGGGTGGTGGCTTGCTCCTGTAATCCAGTACTCTGAGGGTGGAGGCCAGAGCCTCAGAAGTTCAGTGCCATCCTCAGCCCAGAGACCCTATCAAAAAAAAAAAAAAGTATTGGGGGGTAATGGTGGACATTCCTAATTCCTATAATCCCAATACCTGGGTGACAGAAGCAGGAGGATCAACAGTTCAAAGTCAACGACATCCTCAAAAGGATCAAGAGTTAAATGTTATCCTCAGCTACAAAGCAAGGTCAAGCCTAGCCTGAGCTACATGAGCCCTCTCTCTCAAAAAAAGAAAGAAAAAAAATAAAAGAAATCAAAACCCTAAAGCTCAAAGGTAAAGAACATGCCTGTGTGCAGAAGGCCCTAGTTTGATTCCCCAGTACCGTAACAAACAAACAATAGCAGCAAAGTTGACCCTACCCATTCTCTAGAGCAATCCCCTTTCCTTTCCTGGCTATCATCTTGGCTTACCTGCGGTATCTAGCTGCTTTCCATCTCTTTGCCAGTTCAGTCTCTTCTACTTGTCTAGTCCATGTTGTCTGTACTCAAGACTCGGCCCATAACTTTATTCTTTTAAATCATAAGGATATCATGTAAGGGCACAGCTTCTTACAATGTAGCTACATACTACATTGAGATGTATTTACATTGACATAAAACATTTCCAACACCCCATAAAGTCCCTTCTGGTCGATACCACCCCAAAAAGCCTATCACTGTTGTAGCAATGTCGATAAGTTTCACCTCTTCTAAAACTTCCTGGAGTTATATTTATCCTCCATTCACTTTTCAGGACTATCTGCTTTTGCACATGACCGTGAGACCCAGTCATTTTTTTGTGTGTTGCTGTAGTCACTGCTTTTTCAGTGCTGTGTGGTATCTCATTACACTGATCGAGCACAATTTATTTGACCATTCTACTATTGCTAGACATTTCAGTTGTTACCAGTTTGGGGCCGTTATAAATAAGCTACTGTCAGTATTCCTGGTTTGGTTGACACATGTACTCATTTCTCCTGGGTGTATAACTAGTTGCTATGGTTAAGTCATAAGGTAGGATTCTGTTTAACCTTAGTGCATAGTGCCAAATCAGGCCTCTTTTCCTTTCTTTCTTTTTTTTTTAAAACTCTAACACTCTATTCTTGGGCCGTCAAATCCTTACGTATGACTTCAATGACTATTTACACACTGACAACTGCCAAATTTATGTCTCAGGCCAGCTCTTTCCTCCTAGCATCAGCTCCAATGGCCAATTTTCCACTTAGCATCTCTACTGAGATGTCCTTAAGACTCCTAAAATTCAGGATGTGCAGAACAAAGCTCATTCTCTTACCTCTCAGATGAGTCCGTTACCTGTATGTATGCTCTGGAGAGCCATCCCGCTGTTCACCCAGTTAGGCGGATGGGAAATCATTCCTGACACTCCATCTCCTTCCCCTGTCTGATAGAACCTGCGAAGTCCTGACAAGAGCTGCAGCTTCATCTCCTAATCTCCACTCCGTCCCATGTTCTACACCATCTCAGCACCTAGGTCTCACCAGGACCACTGTGCTGGCTTCCTTACAAGTGTCCCAGAAGCCTTTCTGGCTCCTTGAAGCATTCTCTACCAGAGCTGCCTTTTCAAAATCCAACTTTCTCCTTCCTTTTATTTTCTTTCTTCCTCTAGTGTCCTTTATTCCCCTGCACACTCCTCCTCCCTTTCTTTTTTGGTTTTGAGACAGGGTCTCATACAGCTCAGGTTAGCCTTAAACTCACTATGAAGCTGAGTATGGCCTTGAACTGATCCTTGTGCCTCAGCCTCCTAAGTACTGGAATTAAAGGTGTATACCATCACACCCAGCCAAAGCTCAGCTTTGATTATTTCATATCCTTCCATAGGAGGGTCCTCCATTGCTGTTGGACCAGGATCCTTACTTTCAAGGCCAAGTGACCTGGGCCTTGCCTGCCTTTTCTTCCCTTTCCAACCACATCTGCCTCTTTTCAGTTCCCTGTCTTCAGGACCTTTTTATTCACTCTTCTCTGCCTGAAACACACAGAGCAAGAGCAAGAATGAGATGAGAGAGTGATAGAGAGAGAGAAAAAGAGAGAGAGGTTCTTTAGACTGCAACACATACATCTCTTCCTCAGTTCCTCAGAAAACCTTCATGCCCCAGTCTCGGTCAGGTTCCCCTGTCCTTTGTCCCAATAAAATTATATTATTATTTACATAACATCATATTTTTCTTTGTAATTTAAAGAAGATCATTAGTAAGCTTCCCGAGGGCAGGATCTGGCCCGCTCTCCAGAGTTCTCTGACTCCGTTGTGTTAGTGAACAATGAGAAGGAAGGGATTTAGAGACAGATGACCTAATTCTAATCTCAGACTTGTTACTTGCTTATTAGGAGACTTGAATGAGTTGTTGCAGTGTGTGTGTGTGTTTGTGTGTGTGGTGTATGTGTGTGTACACTCACCCATGTGTGTGGACATCAGAGGTTGATGTTGGGTGTCCTTTCTTATCACTTGTCATTTAAAAAAATATATTTTTGAAGCCGGGCATGGTGGTGCACACCTGTAGTCCCAGCACTTGGGAGGCAGAGGCAGGTGGATCTCTGTGAGTTCAAGGCCAGCCTGGAAATTTTTTTTTTTT
>NW_008351701.1:443472-466504 GCF_000622305.1 Nannospalax galili
TGTAGCCCCAGCTGTCCTGGAACTCACTATGTAGACCAAGCTGGCCTTGAACTCACAGAGATCCACCTGCCTCTGCCTCCAGAGTGCTGGGATTAAAGGTGTGTGCCACCGCCTAGCTTTGCCACCTATTTTTTGAAGCTCTCTGATTGACCAGGTTGACTGGTCCTCAAGCTCCAGATATCGATATCCACCTATCTCTGCCTCCCCAAATGCTGGGATCATAAACGATTGCCTAGCTTTTACATGGGTGCTGAGGATCAGAACTCAGGTCTTCATGCTTGCATGGCAAGCACTTCACCTACTAAGCCATTTCCAAAGCCTTTGTGACTCAGTTTTCTTGCTTGTCAAATGATGGTGAGGTTATTCATACCTGCCTCTTTGGCTGGGATGTGTAAGGAGCCCATGAGCTACTAGCTGAAAACCACCAAATCCTGCCTAGATGTGGAGGGGAGGCAAAATAGAGAAAGTCAGAAACCATTCAGTTGTCACAGACAGCTGAACAGGAAAACTTGTGAGGAGGGACATGGGGAACAGGCACATCCTTGAATAGAAAGCCCAAAATTTATTTATTTATTTATTTATTTATTTATTTATTTAGAAACAAGGTCTCATGTATCCCAGATTGGACTCAAACTATTTAGCTGAGGACGACCTTGAACTTCTGATCTTCCTGCCTCCACTTCCCAAGTGCTAGGATTACAGGCCTATACCACCACATCTGGTTGCTTTAAATCTGAACTGTATCCTGAGCCTGAGAGCCCAGAATTGAGTGTAGTTCTGTGTGTTGGTGTTGGTGTACAGGAGTGCAAGGTCCCGGTGTGGGTGTCGGGAGGAGTTATACCCAACTCCCTGTCCTCTGAAGCTGCTCTCCCTTGACTCAGCCTGTTCTCTGGTGGAATGTCCAGTCAGAGCTCCCCTTTGGTGTCCTCATTCTGGGAATCCAAGCTGCATTCACTTCAGGATGTCCCAAGGAGGGGGACAATGCCCTCTAGTGGGCAAGAGACACATAGGCGGCTAGAGTCAACCGTAGCTCCTCCGGTAAACCAAGGCGGGAAATTCCTTCTGAAACCGATAGGAGATTCAGCACAGGAGGCCTCTGCTCCTGGAGCAGCAGACAGAAAAGGAACCTAGGGATTCGTATGGAAGAATCCAACAGACCACAGCTGAAGGTGACTGATCTATCTCATTTCAAGTCACCTTTGTGAGCGGTTTTGCTTGTTTCCAGGGTTTTTTTGGACTTTTTGTTTTGGTTTGGTTTGGTTTTTTGGTTTTTTGAAACAGTTTCTCCCTATAGATCCAGCTGGCCTGGAACTCACTATGTAGGTCAGACTGGCCTTGATTGTTCAGAGCTCTGCCTGTCTTTGCCTCCCAAGTGCTGGGATTAAAGGTATGTGCCACCATGTCTAGCAGATTTTTGTTTTTGTTTTTGTTTTTGTTTTTTTGTCTTTTTGAGACAGGGTCTCCCTGTAGGCCCAGCTGTCCTGGAACTCACTATGTAGACCAGGATGGCCTTGAACTCACAAAGATCTGCCTGCCTCTGCCTCTGAGTGCTGGGATTAAAGGCATGTGCCACCATGCCTGGCAAGATTTGGTTTTTTACATTTATTCCTTTTTTCTTTTTTCTTCTTTTTTTTTTGGTCTTTTTGAAGCAGGGTTTCCTATAAGCCCCAGCTGTTCTGGAACTCATTATGTAGACCAGGCTGGCCTTGAACTCACAGAGATCTGCCTGCCTCTGCCTCCCAAGTGCTGGGACTACAGGCGTGCGCCACCACACCTGGGTATCCTTTTTTTCTTAATTTTAGATTTTATGTGTATGTTCATGTCTGTGTATATGCTATGTGTGTGTGTGGATGCCCACAAAGGCTAGAAAAAAGTGTTGAATCCCCTGAAGCTAGAGTTACAGGCAGTTGTAAGCCACCTGACATGAGTGCTGGGAACCGAACTTGGGTCCTGGGGACCGAACTTGGGTCCTCTAGAAGAGCAGCAAGTGTTCTTAACCTCTGAGCTATCTCTCAAGCCCCAAGTGATTGATTGATAACTGACTGACTTTAGTGTGCGTGCATGCGTGCGTGAGTGCGTGTGTGCGTACGTGTGCGTACGTGTGTGTGTGTGTGTGTGTGTGTGTGTGTGTGTGTAGAGCAGAAGACAACTTGTGGAAGTTGGTTCTTTCCTTCTACCATGTAGGTTCCAGGGATCAGGTGCCTTTACCCACAGATCCATCTCCCCAGCCTCCCTTTGTGCTTTTAGTCTCTCTTACCTCCTGTTCCTTGATGTAGCCTCCAAGTCTTGATCTCTTCCTCCTCTCATCACAGGCCCTGCCGTCAAGGAGCTACTGATTGCCATTCATACCTGAAGGGTCTTAAGCACACTGGACCTTTCAGTGTATTCCCAGGGAAGGCATTATGCCCTGTGGAGTCAGGGAAGGCTTCCTGGAGTAGGGAACAGATGAACAGGGTATTGGAAAAAAAGTTGGAAGCTGGTCTTTGGTCTATAATTCCAGCTTCTTGGGATGTGAGACAGAAAGATGGCTTGAGCCTAAGGATTCAGAGCCAACCTGAGCAACATAATGAAACCCTGTCTCTTTTGAAAGATCAGAGAGGGGATGGAGAGCTGGCTCAGCCATAAAGAGCACTTGCTGTTCTTGCAGAGGACCCAGGTTCGATTCCTAACACCCACATGACAGCTCACAACCATTTGTAACTCCAGTTCCAGGGATCCAATGCCCTCTGCTGGCCTCTTCAGGCACTGCATGCATATGCTGCATTTGCATACATACAAGCAAAACATTCATATGCACAAAATATTAATTAAAAAAATAAAAAGGGCTAGAGAGATACCTCAATGGTTAAGAGCACTGACTGCTCTTGCAGAGGATCCAGGTTCGATTCCCAGCACCCACATGGTGGCTAACAACCATCCAAAACTCCAGTTCCAGGGGATCTGACGCCCTCTCTGACCTCCTCAGGCACTGCATGACACGGTGCACCTACCTACATGCAGACAATACACTCATACACATAAAATAAAAATAGTAAATAAGAGCTGGGCGTGGTGATGCACACCTTTAATCCCAGCACTTGAGAGGTAGAGGCAGGCAGATCTCTGTGAGTTTGAGGCCAGCCTGGTCTACAGAGCGAGTTCCAGGCAGCTGGAGCTATAGGGAAACCCTGTCTCAAAAAGACCTAAAAAAAAGCAAATAAAATATTTTTTAAAGTAAAATAAAAAAGATTAGAGAGCCAGCAAGATGACTCAGCAGGTAAAGGTACATGTCTAATGACCTGAGTTTAATCCCCAGAGCCCACTGTGGAAAGAGACAACCAAGTTGTCTCTTCACACTGCACACACACACACACACACACACACACACACACACACACCATACACACACAATAATAATACGTAAAATTAAAAATATAAGAAAAATGAGTAAGAGCTGATCAGATTAAAGTCCAGGAAAGCACTGGAGCTGTGGTGGCACTGAGTGGCTGGATGCTGGGCTGGGGCAGTGTTGGAAGAGAGGGTGCAGAGGAAATGGCTTTCAGACCCTCCATCTCAAAGAACAAACTTTACCAGGAGGCACTAAGGAGCGGGAGAAGGCCTTTAAGCCGGAGAAATGGCAGAATCACATAATATAACTGAAGGCAGGAGAAGCTGCAGAGATACAGGGAGGCTTGAGAGGCCAGCTGTGAGGTTGTTGTTCAGGCAAAAGAATCTGAGGCATGTCTGAGGTCAGTGTGAGGCTGGAGAGGGGTCAGATCTCAAGTCTTCTTCTGGGGCTTCTGCATCCCTAACAGTAAAGCTACAGTCAAAGGTTGCACAGCAGCCAATTCTTCTAGAACCTAGCACCCTGTCTATCATCCCAACACATCCCAGGGTCACTCCTGCAAATGGGGATAGGAGGTTGGTGGGGGGGCTGTTTAGGCTTTAGGATGGTTAAAGAATGGGAAAGCCCAGGTAGACTGGGTCAGCCCCACACCATTCCTAGAACTGCCGAGAAAGAGTTAATCTGGTATATCTCCTTCCATCTGTCCCTCCCTTCCTCCCTTCTCTGCCCTAGGTCACCTTCTCTGTCCTAGAGGCTTGGTTGGTGGCTCAAGTTCCTTAACCAGTGGCCCTGGGTAATCAGAGCACACAGGGGCCAGGGGCCTGGGGGCAAGGAATGGAATATTGGTACCAGGGGGAGGCTCAGGCACTCAGGGATAGAGGGGTCTTCCAAGCATAGGGTTTGTGGGGAGCTCTCAGGGTGGTTCCCAACACTTTTTACCTGCCCCAGGACCCTCTGTCTCTGCACTGATCACAATTTCTTCCACCCACTGGAGGACAACTTCTCAAACTCCTCATCTTAATTGCTCAGGACAGGGCAAGCTGAGGAGGGGAAAATCATGTTCTGTCAGCAAGCTTTTCAGCTTCAAGAGCTAGGGTCCCTCCTCCAGTGCTGGGAATTGGTCATAAATGAGTCTGTGGTCAGTGAGAAATCTCTGCTTAATGGAACCTGGGCTGCCCTGCAAGCCACAAAAAGGGGTTTGGGGAGGGAACAGGACCTAAGTGTAGTGAGGTTGGGGAAAGGATGCAGACCTGAAATAGAGCTGTAAGTCCAGGGAGGAAGGGGGTTGGAGACTACCTGGTGAGGACTTGGGGATCAAGAGAGTGGCTGAAGGGAAACTGGG
The DNA here is from genome assembly GCF_000622305.1 of Nannospalax galili. Lineage (NCBI taxonomy): Eukaryota > Metazoa > Chordata > Mammalia > Rodentia > Spalacidae > Nannospalax > Nannospalax galili. The sequence goes on from NW_008351701.1 coordinate 448,140, forward strand.
GGCTCAGGGAATAACTGAAAGTAAATTAGGGTCAGTGACTGGAAAGTAGCCAAGTATCAAAGGAATGAGAGGGAACAGAGGCCTAAGGGTAGACTGGGAGATGTGGGGCTAATGAAATGGAGTGATTATGAGTGGAGAGGAATTCAAGGTCTGAGAGAGTGCCTACAGAGGGCTGGAGACTTGGCTATCCCGGAGGACAATCTGGACCAAGTGAGACTAAAGGAAAAGTCAGAAATGGGATAGGGAAACCGAGGAACAGACTGAAGGATGTGAATATGCACGTGTGTCCTCGGGGAGGGCAGGGACTATTGCCAGCTGAGGTCATCCTGGCAGTGGGAGCAAAGGGCTACACTGGACCTCATTTCATCTGGGGAGGGGGTACCATGAGCCCCAACTCCAGACTTTCTCATGGTTTCCACTCTGCCTGACACCTTTGCATCCTGCTGGAGCCAAAGTCAGAAAAAGAGCCCCAGCTCCCCTCCTCTCCACCAGCCTCCCTCTCCCACAGCCATCAATTATTCATCAGCACAGACACCGCCCTCCCTAGCTGAGTGGTCTGGTCCTCCTCTCTATGCCCCGCCCCAGCTCAGCCACACTGCCAGCTCCGGTGAGGAAGGACAAGCAGCTGGGCAGTGGAGGCCCGGCGGAAAGGCTGGGTGGCTGGCCCTGCTGGACCCCAGTTGAGGTTCTAGCACCTTCCCCTTTGGCACTTGCCTCCTGTCTCTTGCCCCCGGAGAAGATGCCCATCCAGATCTTCTGTTCCATGTCATTCTCCTCTGGAGAGGAGGCCCCAGGACCCTTGGGAGATGTTTGGGGTCCGCACCACCAGCAGCAGCGGTACGGCTCAGAATCAGATGAGGAGGATGAAGAGAAGGGAAAGGAGGCACTGAGGAAAGAGACCAATGAGGGGAACTCACCTAGGGACTTGGTGACCTTTGCCAACAGCTGTACCCTCCACGGTGCCAGCCATGTCTTTGTGGAAGGGGGTCCAGGGCCAAGGCAGGCCCTATGGGCAGTGGCCTTTGTCATAGCACTGGGTGTCTTCCTGTGCCAGGTAGGGGACCGCATTGCTTATTACCTCAGCTACCCGCATGTGACTTTGCTAGATGAGGTGGCCACCACGGAGCTGGTCTTCCCAGCAGTCACCCTCTGCAACACCAATGCCGTTCGGCTGTCCCAGCTCAGCTACCCTGACTTGCTCTACCTGGCCCCCATGCTAGGGCTGGATGAAAGTGACGATCCTGGAGTGCCTCTTGCTCCACCTGGACCAGAGGCTTTCTCTGGGGAGCCCTTTAATCTGCACCGTTTCTACAATCGCTCCTGCCACCGGCTGGAGGACATGCTGCTCTATTGTTCCTTCTGTGGGGGGCCCTGTGGCCCTCACAACTTCTCAGTGGTGAGTGGGTCCATGCCTAGCACAGCATCCCAAGAGTATCTGCCATGGGTCTCTGACCATTGGCTCCTGGGATTGGGACTGGTAGCTGTGCTGAACCCTGACCTGACCCAGAGGCCCCCTGGGGAGCCCAGAGTCTGGAGCTAAGATTCCCAGATCCATACCAGCACTGCTCTTCCTAGTTGCACCTTGAAATATGTCATTCCTCATCAGTAATTAGCTATTCTTTTGATGCTGGTGTCTCTGAATATCTTCTATCCTCTCCTGCCCTTCCCTAGACCTCTTAGTGGTCAGCGAGGCCAGGGACCCTTGCTCTAGCTATGAAGTCAACTATTGATCTGTTGGGGGAGGAATACCTATGCTCAGCCAGTTGTTATTATCATCCCTGGAGTGATGGTGGTGTGGAAGATGCCACCTTATCTCCAGGGGTGCTGAAGGAGGTCATAGAGAGGTAGGGCAGCCCCACCTCAACTCCAACTCATTGTTCTCATTGTTTGTCAGCAGACCCAGAGCAAGGGGCTTCATTGCATCCTTATTCTGTGCTCTTTCCTATGGGAGTCCACCTGCCTCTCTCTCTCTCCTCTCTCTTCTCTCTCTCTCTCTCTCTCTCTCTCTCTCGTGTGTGTGTGTGTGTGTGTGTGTGTGTGTGTGTGTGTGTTCCATCTGTTTGTCTGTGAATTCAGGAATTCTCTAAATCCAACCCCAGACCCCTCTTCCCAGCACTTGGTGGCAGGGACCTTCTTCCTACAGGAATAGAACATCATGTTCCACTTGGTCTTCCACCCAGAGGTGAAGGGACTTCCTAGGTGAGAAGCCCATCATCCTCCCAGTTCACCTTGCAGTTCTGTCTAGCCGAACTCCCCTCAGGCCCCTGCAGACTTCAGATGCCTGGCTTTTCCTCCACACACCCCCACCCCTCATGCCCTACCATGTAGGAGTACATGGGTATCATTTCAGTCCTGGACTATGAACATACAGTGACCTAGTGGTTTTGGCCACTGGGCCTCAGAGAGGGCAGGAGACAGGACCATCTGACAAGGAAAGGATTTCTTCTGAGGCCCCCAGAGCTCTACAAAAGCACTGCCAACATGCCATGTCTTGATACTTAGTCCTGAGTAATGAGAGAAGAGGTGATGTGCCTGGGTGAGCTTGATCCTTGGCCTGGCAACTGGGGCTGCTTTCAGGTTCCAGTGATAATAGAACAATGATGATGTGATGGCTGATAACAAGAAGAAATCAAGGCTTAGCTTTGAAGGGCTTAGGTATGGATGCAGGTCTTGGGGAAATCAGGATTTCTAGTGTCAGGGGGAAAATCACAAAGAGATCTATTCCAGAAGGCCTCAGAGGTCTGGCTGGGATAGGAGCATGGTGACAGAGGTGCACAGGTTAGGGTCTTGGTAAGAAAAAGATTGCCATTCAATAGTTCAGTTGAAAAGACTTTAACAAAGGACTGTTTGCAGAGCTGTGGGCAAGATTAAGAATACCAATAAAGGAGGCCTAGACAGCTAGTAATAGCGGAAAATTGTTAGCATTTCTAGGCTGAAGATGGGCAAAGGGAGTCCTCCTGACAGGATGCACAGTCATGGACTGTCTAAGTCACTGCCACTGTTACAGGCTTTGGCATAGCCCTAGGCTTCCAGACTTTTGTGTCCTACCAGAAGCAGTTGGTGAGAGGGCTACAGAAGGCTACTCCTGGGGTGTGGTGTTGGGGAGTCAAGATAGAGTGGTGGGAGCTGAGGAGATGGCTCAGTGGGTAAAGTGTTTACTGTGTAGGCATGAGGATTTCAGTTCAAGTCCTTAGCACCATGTAAAAATCAGGGTGGTGCACACCTGTAACCCCAGTGCTAGATTGATGGATGCAGAGACAAGTGGATCCCAGGGACTTGCTGGCCAGCTAGACTAGCTAAAATGGAAGGTTCCTAATTCAGTGAGACTCTGCCAGAGAGAGAGAGAGAGAGAGAGAGAGAGAGAGAGAGAGAGAGAGATCTTTGTGCCTGCTGATGATCCCTTACTTGTGGTTCCTACCATCTGGATGACAAAGGAGCACAGACCCTGTACTCTGTACAAAGGTTGGCTTTGCAGGGCACTCAACAGGGCAAAGATGGGTGAAGAATAGGTGAGAGAGAACAGCAAATGGAGAAGGGGCTGCACAGGAGGAATTGTTCCTGAAGGGCACTGGGATCCCAGCAGCTGGGAGCGGGGGCACTGAGAACAGGCCATGGTGGGTAGGGGGTTCTGACTATCAGGAATCATGCTCTCTACCTCTACCAGGTCTTCACACGATATGGGAAGTGTTACACATTCAACTCAGGCCAAGATGGGCGGCCACGGCTGAAGACCATGAAGGGTGGGACTGGCAACGGACTAGAAATCATGCTGGACATCCAGCAGGATGAATACCTGCCTGTGTGGGGGGAGACTGGTATGTCACCCCACTTAGGAGCTTCCTCCCCATGGTTACAGGCCCAACCCTCATTCCCCTTTCTCCCAAGATCTCACCATGCCTGCCTTTGCCCTTATGTGACTTCCATACTCTCATTTCCCTGGCTCCCCCTTCCTGGTTCAGTTACTCTCCAAGGTAACCAGCCATCCTCTTCCATCAGTGGCCGACACTCACTCTATAAATAACTCCTTCTCTTCTTGGGCTGCCTGCCTGTCTGGTCTCAGGGGATCTAGGGGCATGGGGGGGATGGAGGGGAGAAAGGAGAAAGGGATGAGGAGAAATGGAGAGACAGTAATACTCAAGGAGAAAGAATCTGAAACACCAACATGCATAGCCAACACCAGGTAAGAAGCCTATAGGATGCAGAGGTCATTGGAGCAGCATGGGGATGGTAAACCCAGAAGGAGGCTGGAAGTGGGCTAGGAACCCATAGTCTAGAACCTCGTAGCCTCCCCACCAAGTTCCAGAGGAGCTCGAATGCCCCAGCCCTGAAGATGATGAGGGACTCAGAAACCCTCCCAACCCGTATACCTTTATTCCCATAGATGAGACATCTTTCGAAGCAGGCATCAAAGTGCAGATCCACAGTCAGGACGAACCTCCTTTCATTGACCAGCTGGGCTTTGGCGTAGCCCCAGGCTTCCAGACTTTTGTGTCCTGCCAGGAGCAGCGGGTGAGAAGGTTGCAGAAGGCTACTCCTGGGGTGTGGTGTTGGGGAGTCAAGATGGAGTGGTAGGAGCTGAGGAGATGGCTCAGTGGGTAAAGTGTTTACTGTACAGGCATGAGGATTTCAGTTCAAGTCCTTAGCACCATGTAAAAATCATGGTGGTGCAGGGCTGGAGAGATAGCTCAATGGTTAAGAACACTAGTTGTTCTTGCAAAAGACCTGGGTTCGAATCCTAGCACCTACATGGAAGCTAACAACTGTCCGTAACTCCAGTTCCAGGGGATCTGACAGCCTCTTCTGTCCTCTGCAGGCATTGCATGATATGGGTGCACTTACATACATGCAGGCAATACATGCATACATATAAAATAAAAAAAATAACAAATAAAATGTTATTTTAAATACAAAAAAAAAAAAACCAGGGTGGTGCACACCTGTAACCCCAGTGCTAGGTTGATGGATGCAGAGACAAGTGGATCCCAGGGACTTGCTGGCCAGCTAGAATAGCTAAAATGGCAAGCTCCAGGTTCAGTGAGACTCTGCCTCAGAGAGAGAGAGAGAGAGAGAGAGAGAGAGAGAGACCCAATTTGGCTTCTGGTCTATACACCAGCACACATACACCACACACACACACACACACACACACACACACACACACACAAAGACAGAGTGGTAGGTGATCAAGAATGGAAAAGATCCGTGAGCTGGAAGCTGGATGAGCATTGTGCTAATCAGCACCATCTAGGGAACAGGATACTCTGCCAACTCTAAGACCTTCAGAGGTGTAAGGGTTCTTCTGAGTTCTGCATCTTGTCAGAGAAGCCCATTAAGGTGAGTTGGGGAAAAGTCCCCGCACTCCCCCAGCTCCCCGGCTCTCCCAGCAGCTCATCTACCTGCCCTCACCCTGGGGCACCTGCAATGCTGTTACCATGGACTCGGATTTCTTCGACTCCTACAGCATCACCGCCTGCCGCATTGATTGTGAGACACGTTACCTGGTGGAAAACTGCAACTGTCGCATGGTGCACATGCCAGGTCAGGCCCCAAGACCCCAAGCACAGTCCTGGGGTCTCAGCCTACACTTCCTCTCACCAGCGCCCCATCACTATCAGCCTCCCCACCCTGGTCTCAGCTTACTCCATTCCTTATCTCTATGGCTTTTTTCTTGCAGTCCCTGACTATGTCTGTGGGATGGGTGGAAGGGTATAGAAAGGGTGGACCATCAGGGTAGGTCACTTCCAGGGTCCTGGGTGATGGCTGGTCCTACTGTCCCATCTTCCAGCTTTCCCTTTATACAGAACCATTGCCATCATAAGTCCCCTTTCATCTCTACTTCCCACTGTCGTCTCTGTAGGTGACGCCCCATACTGCACTCCAGAGCAGTACAAGGAGTGTGCAGACCCTGCCCTGGGTGAGTGCCCCTGATCTGCGACAGTTAGGAGAAGGGAAGAAACTTCTGTTCGCCCCTTGCACAAGGAATTCAGATCGAGTTCATAGGAGCTCCCAGAAATCCTGCAATAGGCTGCAACTCCACCTGCATCTGCTTCTAATTCTGAGAATTGCATTTTCAAAGGGCCCTATGAAGAATTAATGAGGGTCACCTGGGAGGGCCCTTCACTCTCTCTCAGCCTCAGTTGGTTGCTCCTCAAGGGCCCTGAGGGAATAACACACAGGGTTAGAAATATCTGTGGGGAGGCTGGGTGAAGATAACTAAGAGTGGATACGGGGCTAGGGGAAGAGAAAGGAGCCCAGGGATCCTTTGGGCAGGGCCAGAATGTCCATGTTGAGAAGGTGCTGGCAGAAGGACGCCATTCAACCAGCACCTCTCACATGGGCACAGACTTCCTGGTGGAGAAGGACCAGGAGTACTGCGTGTGTGAAATGCCCTGCAACTTGACCCGCTATGGCAAGGAGCTGTCCATGGTCAAGATCCCCAGCAAAGCCTCAGCCAAATACCTGGCCAAGAAGTTCAACAAGTCTGAGCAGTATATAGGGTAAGGGCTCTACTGTGCAGGGTTGGGCCCTTGTACAGGGGCTGTGGGGGGGGTATGAGTGGGAGTTAATGAGGGCTTAGCCAGCAAAAGGAAGTTGAGATAATTCGGGGAAGGTCCAAGAGGCAACCAAAGAGTGCAGGCCGTGTGTGGGGAGAGCTTTCTCTTCTGACTCCATCTTCACTGCTTTAAGGGGGATCACCTCCCACTTGCCAGCATGCAAAGAACCATGTCATTTAATTTAATCCTCACAATCACTCTAGAAGGCAGGACTCGCTTATCAGCTTCTCATTTACAGATACAGAAAGAGACTCAGAAAGGCTAGCTTGCTAAGGTCACCTGGCTAGTAAGGGACAGAGATATGACTTGAACCTAGGTCTCCTTCCCCACCCCTGCACAGGGAGAACATCCTGGTGCTGGACATTTTCTTTGAAGTCCTCAACTATGAGACCATCGAGCAGAAGAAGGCCTATGAGATTGCAGGGCTCTTGGGTGAGCTTCTGATGGCAGCTGTCCTCTCTCATGTCTTGGGCATGGCATGGCTCCCCCCCTACCCAATGCTGGGTGCTCAGTCTGTCCCAACCCTGAGCCCTTTCGCTGAGCCCTCTTGTGAGGAAGGGGGCTGGGCCTTCTCTTAGGACAAAGTGGAAAGACAGGTAGGTGGACAGGAGAGATGTGTTGGGGGATGGAGGTGGACACTGTTTCACATGCCCTTGAAATTGGCCAGATACTAAGTGAGTAGTGTATTTTGTAAAGAAGCCTTTTCTTAAATAATAGCTATTCGGTTTGGAAAAGTAGGAACATTTTTAAAAAGCAAGAGAAGAAAATAAAAATCCTGCCAGAATCTGGCTTTTCAGTCCTTCTGGATGAAGGCATCCTGCCCCAGGTCCATGGAACTCCCACGTCTCCCATGGTGTCCTGAGCCCTCTAACCTCCCTGACCGGACCCTGCAGGTGACATCGGGGGCCAGATGGGGTTATTCATCGGTGCCAGCATCCTTACCGTGTTGGAACTCTTTGACTACGCCTACGAGGTAAGGGGGCGGGGTTTGGAGGGCGTGGCCACAAGGGGCGGGGTCCAGTCCGCCCATATCGCCCCGCCCCCTCCTAGGTCATCAAGCACAGACTGTGCCGAAGAGGGAAGTGCCAGAAGGAGAACAAGAGGAGCAGTGCGGACAAGGGCGTGGCGCTCAGTTTGGATGACGTCAAAAGACACGTGAGAGAGCGAGGCAGGGGATGCCCTCCGGCCCGCCCCTCCCCCTAAAGCCCTAGCACGGCCGCGGCCCTTTCGGTAACCAGTGCTTCTCTTTCCTAGAACCCCTGCGAAAGCCTCCGGGGCCATCCTGCCGGGATGACATACGCTGCCAACATCCTACCTCATCATCCGGCTCGAGGCACGTTTGAGGACTTTACCTGCTAAGCCCCGAAGGCCACTGTACCAAAGGCCTAGGTGGGGAGGGCTAGGAGAGCAAGGGGCCCCCAACTGCCCCCTCGTCTGCCCTGGGGACTCAACTGCACTCCTAGGCAGTCCTTCCCTTTTGTCTGTGATGAGGAAGGAGTTTTGACAATGAGTCCTCTCCCTGCCTCTAGCCCATCTTTTTATTTTAACACAATTAAACGAATCTAAAAAAAGAAAAGGAGAGAAGGGCACAGGACTTCAGGCTGCCCCTCTCTGCTCCAAGCTGCCTCCCCTAGCTCCCAGCCTGAATTCTGTCTGTCTGGCTGTCTGTCATCTGAGTGTCCGCCTACATTCTGCTGCCACCAGTCACCAAAGTGAGGGGTGGAGGGGAATCCCTGGGGCTGAAATTTGGCCCCAAACCATAGAATGTACCTTAAGGGAGAGGGCTAGTGAGGGGGCTTCCCCAGCCTTAAGAGACTCTCTTAGTCCAGTGACTCCCCCAAAGCCCAAGTCTCCAGGTAGGAACTAAATCCCCATTTCCACTCTCTCAATGGTATGGAATCTCTAGGGGGTGGAGGATCTCCTGAAGAAGTAGAGATGGGGACTGGATGTGACCCTGGTGCTGTAGGCCACATCTCACTATCTACAAGTCACCTCCACCCCAAACTACTGGAGAGAAATCCCAAAAGGCAGCCCTCTTCTACATCCCATAAAAGACCTGGCAGGTTAGCTTCCAGCTCAGGGAGAGGGGCACTGGTGCCTGACCTCACTGGCTTCTCTCCCAGAGGCCTTTGCAGAGGGCCACATCCATAAATTTTCTTATGGAACTCTCCCAAGTCCTCTTCCCCGACTTCATCTGCTTCTTTCAACAACCTCATCTGCATTTTCTATTTCTATATGATACAGACTCTATATTGCTATATCTCTGTATATACTTTCCTCTAACCCTGTCTGTCTCCACCCCATTCCCTTGTCTCTGAGAATCATCCTCCCACCCCAAGTTTTCCCTTCTGTTTCTCCCCATCCCCCATCTCTGAATGCCTTCGCCTGTATAAAGAGTTGGACTCTCCCCTGGTGTCTGTACTGTGTACACACATCCCTCTGAGAAGCACAAGGAGACGACACGCGCATTGTAACCTTCGCACTGTCTCGGTGGCGACATAAAGGAAGCTGTGAATCACAAGCTCTGCCTCTTTCTGGCCTCCCCTCTACACCCTACAACCTGGGCACCCTCTGCCCCTCCCCCTGCAGCCTTAACAGTCCCTCCCGCCTGCTCCACCTATCCCAACGCCCTTTGCCTGGCTGACAGTGGCTTCCCCAGGGAAGGGGTTGCTGCAGAGGTAGTGCCCATCCAATGGAGGAAGCTATGCTGGACACTAAGCCAAGAGTGTTAGAGACAAAAGGGAGCTAGGGATTGGTGACTCTTCAAGCTGGGGCAGTGGATGCCCACAGGCAGAAACTGAAGTCCTCAGTCAGTGGCCTTTCTCTCCTTCCAGATACCCAAGCCCACCACTTCTATTTTCTGGTGAGGCAGGGTTTGGTCATGAGAGGAAAGAGGTAGGCCTAGAGGGGGAGTTGAAAGCTCTACTGTTCTGTCTGTCTCTATCTTAATAGAAGACAAGTTGAGGTAGAGGCTTCCATACCCCCACCAGGCACTCCTCCCAGGCCAGAGCCCCAACCCTTTTCCAGGCTTTCTCTGCCCCACTGTCTCTTGGTCTCTAATCCCAGAATAGGACCTGTGGGCAGATCACCTGTGTGTTGGCCTGGAGCCAAAGTGAGGCTATAGGATCTTTGAGAACTTAGTTCCTGAGAGCTCCTTAGAGATAGACTTCCTTAGAAGGAAACAGGAGCAAGGCCAGGAAGTGTGTGCTGGCTGGGGGACAGCAGACAGGGCTCTGGGCAACGCATGCCTCTGGTCTAATAAACTGGGTTTCAACCATCTCTTCTTCAGTGTTGTTCTTTTTAGTTGGAGGGTTTATAGGTGTTACCATTAGAACAGAGCTTGGCTTGAGAGCCACACAATTAGAGGAGTAAGAAAAGTTGAGAATAACCTGGTGTAGTGGCGCATGCTTGTGATCCCAACACTTGGGAGATGGAGGCAGGAGGAGCAGGAGTTCACTGCTCTCCTCCATTACATGGCAAGTCTGAGGCTAGGCTGGCCTACATGAGACCGTATCTATCCGAGCAGGCAGACACTGATCCTCCTAGAAAAGGTCAAACTCACCATCACACTAGGAATGGTTTGAATCACTGGGCAATGGAGAACGAAGGAATCAAAGGCAACGATGTTCCCAAAGAGAAGTCCCAAAACAGAACTTTTTGGAGAGGGGATACAAGGTCAAAATTCATTAAAGCAGGATAAAGGTCAGCGATGAAGTAAGGATGAAGGGCCCTGTGTGAAGGAGGTTTTGAGCCATTATCTGTGAAATGAGCCCTGGGCTCCTAGCCAGGTGTGCTGGATAGCTTTAGTGTCAACTTGACAACACCTGGGTTGAGGGAGCCTCAGTCGGGAATTGCCTCTATTGGACTGGCCTGTGGCCATGTGTGAGGGGCATCTTCTTGATGAGTGATGTGGGGGGGCCCAGCCCACTGTGGGTGGTGCCACCCCTGGGCAGGTGGGCCTGTGTTGCATAAGAAAGCAGGGTGAGCAGGGGCCAGGGGAGCAAGCCAGTAAGCAGCGTTCCTCCATGGCCTGTGCTCCAGATCCTGACTCCAGGTTCCTGCCCTGAGTTCCTACCTTGGGCTCCCTGATGAACTGCGACCTGGGAGATGTCAGCTGAATAAACCCTTTCCTCCCCAAGTTGGTATTGGTCAAAGTGTTTTGTCACAGCAATGAGGAAACAAACCAGAACACCAGGAGACTGGAATCCAAGACAGCTTTACTTCTAGCTTACTGGTTTGTCTTTGCCAACCTCTGAGTTCAGCTTTCCGTTTGTAAAATAGAAAAGTACACTCTCGTCTTTAGTCATCCAGATTGAAAGCTAGAGAATGAAAAGCAAAGCGATCACAGTGCTTTGGAAGGTAGATGCACTGTGTCAAGATGAAGCCCTCAGAGCAGCCCAGCCGTAGTCTGGAGTCAGGGTTGGGCTGGGACAGAGCTGTGGTCCCCTTCCAGGGCCTTGTCGTCCTCCGACAGCCTGGGGGCGCCCGCTCCCGGGGCCACCCTGTCCCGGAGCTCCCCTCTGTGGTACTTCTTCCCAAACCGCGAAGGCAGGAGGGAGTGGTCAGACTTTTTCCGCTAGTCGCCCCCTCTAGCCCATAGTCTCGCTGCCCCGAGCCTCCCGTACCCGCCCGCGGGCCGGGGCCACAAACAGGCCAGGCGCTCGGGGGGCGCGCGGGGGGCGGGGGAGTTCCGGTTCCGGTTCTTTGTGCAGCTGCAGCTGCAGCTCCGGGAAGATGGCGGCCCGGGCGGGTTTCCAGTCTGTGGCTCCAAGCGGTGGTGCCGGAGCCTCAGGAGGGGCGGGCGTGGCGGCTGCTCTGGGCCCGGGCGGAACTCCCGGGCCTCCGGTGCGAATGGGCCCAGCGCCGGGTCAAGGACTATACCGCTCCCCGATGCCCGGGGCAGCCTATCCGGTGAGTGGGGCAGGAGGAGGGGCGCGCGGGCCGGGGGCGGGGCCGAGCGGGGGCCCTGGAGTGACAAGGGTGGGGGTGAAGTGGGAGGGACTCCCCTGGGAGGGGTTCGGGCTCTGGGTGGAGGTAGGGGACGCTGTTGGAAGGGGGGGGCGGCGTTTAGCATCCCCACTTGCTCCCCGCCGCATTGTTTCCTTGAAGAGTGTGGAAGCAGGCTGGGTGAAGTGGGGCCTGGAATGGGCTTGGAAGGAAGAGGGGCATGTGCACCCCAGTGCCCAGAGGAACACCCAAGTTGTAGCTGCAAATTGAGGTCAGCTTCAAAGGAGATAGTAGCTAGTAAAGAGGGCTAGAGATGTCTGATGAATCAGATCCAACATAGACTGGGGCAAATTTGTATAACCTGGCTGTGTCTTAGCTTTTGGGCCCTGTATGTCAATGGAATCACCATTAGATCTGAGGAAGGTCCAGTTATCTATATTAGGGAGGGGCAGAGGGTTCCCCTCTCATTGTCCTCTACCCCAGCCCCCAACCTTGTTCCATTCTGAGAACTCAGGCTTCCTCCACTTTTCCTTCCTTTTGGGGACTAGGAAGGAAAACCATGACATCTCTGGGTCCTCTCCCTTCTGTAGAGACCAGGTATGCTGCCAGGCAGCCGAATGACACCTCAGGGACCTTCCATGGGACCTCCTGGCTATGGGGGGAACCCGTCAGTCCGACCTGGCCTGGCCCAGTCAGGGATGGACCAGTCCCGCAAGAGACCTGCGCCTCAGCAGATCCAGCAGGTCCAGCAGCAGGCAGTCCAAAATCGAAACCACAAGTAAGATGACCCCTGGGGTGGAGGAAAGAAGGGAGAGGGAGGAGGCCTGTGAGGACACAGGTGGTAGGAATGCCTGAACCAGGGAGTGGTGGTGCTATGTCAGCAAACAGTCCTACAGGGACTCACCCTTAAGAATGCCTTCTGGTGGTGGTGGAGATGGAGTTGTTGATGGTAATGAGGAGGGAGGTTCTTTGATTGGTGAGTTTTTCAGGTCTTACTATATAAATGGAGGTGCTGACAGCTTATCTTCATGTTCTGACTAGTTCTGTCCCAACCTGATAATAGTATTTATTCTGAACAGTGCAAAGAAAAAGAAGATGGCTGACAAAATTCTACCTCAAAGGGTGAGTCCAGGCTGTAGGTCTTCTTGAAGGTATGATGACTTTGAAAATAGAGATGGTCAGCTCTAGATCCCAATTATCTTTCTGTTCTCAAGATTCGTGAACTAGTACCAGAATCACAAGCCTATATGGATCTTTTGGCTTTTGAAAGGAAACTGGACCAGACTATCATGAGGAAACGGCTAGATATCCAGGAGGCCTTGAAACGTCCCATCAAGGTAACACAGGAAAGTAGTAGGCAGAGAGCCAAGGGAGAGGATGAGGGAAACTATACCAGGCTTAGGATGAGAAATCAAAGGCAAAGCACACTCCTTGGCATTTAAATTGCATCTTTCCCTTCCGGCTACAAACCAAGAATTACATTATGAGCATAAGAACAGAACAGCTGCACACCTTTAGTCCCAGCACTTGGGAGGCAGACGCAGGCAGATCTCTGTGAGTTCAAGGACAGCCTGGTTGGTCTACATAGTGAGTTCTAGGACAGTTGGGGCTACAGGGAGACCCTGTCTCAAAAAGACCAAAAAAACCCAGAACAGCTGGCAGGAGAGGTGGAGGAGTTTTTGAGGTCTCTGTACCAGGAACATGCTCTATCCATGTTTTTGCTGTAACCGCTCTGCTACCTTGGGAGCCTGGCACTTTGCCATCTATGCACTTGTACTCAGGCTAGAGGCCTGTACACTTCTAAATGGAGGCTTCATCCACCCCCCTATAGTAAGCCATTCTGTTAGGGGTAATTTGGGGGTTTGGGGAGACCCTTGTCTTCAGCATCAAACCACTGAGCCTCACCATCAATCCTGTTTCTGCCTTCCTCAGCAAAAACGGAAGCTGCGAATTTTCATTTCTAACACTTTCAATCCGGCTAAGTCAGATGCTGAGGATGGGGAAGGGACGGTGGCTTCCTGGGAGCTTCGGGTAGAAGGACGGCTTCTGGAGGATGTGAGTTCAAGGTCCACTGTGTTTGGTGTTTAGGGTGGGAGCTGTTGGAATGAATAGTGTTTTCTGGTCTGCAGGAAACCTGACTGGGGCTCACAGCTCCTGCTGGGAGCTTCACGGGGAGGGACACTCTGTTCCCTGCACACAAAGACAATGGTCCTTTGTATCTACTCCCTCAAGTTCAGTGTTATTAAATCGAAAACCTTATTGTCCTGGGATCTGATTTGTTTATTCTGGTGATCCTGGTCTTTGAATTTAGCAGCATCTGCAAATGATTTCAGTAGTGTTCTCCCCCCCACTCTCTAGTTTGTGCTTAGCATTTGAGGCCATGTTTCCTCTCTTTAAGTGCTTCAGGTTCTTGATTCCCATGTGACATTTCCATCTTCCCACCTTTCATCAGACAGACACTACAGTTTGAGTATGATAGATTTCTCCAACAGCTCTGCTTTTTGTTGCTTCACGGGGAGTAGCAACAGACTGGTGATAGTCCCCAAACTTCCCACCCAGCAGCTCCTTGGGAGGCTTACTTTTCTCTTATTCCCTTGTACTCTGGCACTGTTTTTGGCTGTGTGCAGGTATGCTAATTTGGATGCGTTTTACAGAAGAACCAGGACTCAGTGTCAGAGCTCCTCCTCTTCATAGGTCCAGTCCATCTGCCAGTCTGTCCAGATAAAGCTGTTTTGTTCTGGCTGCTTACTGCCTGTGATTCATTTCCCCTCTGCAGTCAGGCTTTTCTCTGTTCAAATGTGCTTTGTTATGTTAAGGGTTTGGCTTAACTTGCCTCATTTCCCTAGGGTAAGTCAGTGGCCCTGTCCTGTCACAGGCTGCTTTCTCAGGGTTCTGATGCTACCCTGATCAGTTTAATAGCCTGATACCTACCTTGTCATGTTCAGAAGACACTTGAGTTTTTTTCTTGTTGCTGTTATGAATTCCTTTTTTTTTTTTTTTCTGAGACAGGGTCTCTCTGTTGCCCTAGCTGTCCTGGAACTCACTGTGTAGACCAGGCTGGCCTTGAACTCACAGAGGTCTGCGTGCCTCTGCCTCCCAAGTGCTAGGATTAAAGGTGTGCACCACCACACCCAGCTTGAATTCCTTTTTAAAAGAACTTTGTCTTGGGGTGTTCTTTCTGGCCATTTCTAACATGACCTTCCCTCTTTCTCTTTTTCTTTCTTTCTCCTAGTCAGCCTTGTCCAAATATGATGCCACCAAACAAAAGAGGAAGTTCTCTTCCTTTTTTAAGTCCTTGGTGATCGAATTGGACAAAGACCTCTATGGGCCAGATAACCATCTGGTAGAAGTGAGTAGTTCTGTCTTCTAGGTTTTGACCTTGTGACTGGAGGGTGATGTACTTGGGAACCAAACTTGAACATCTGGGTAAAGAGGGAGGAATAAAGGGTTAGCCCAGGTGTGCTGTTTCACCTTTGCAGTTTGCACACTGACCTCTAGGTGGTGCTAGCAGTGTTTGGTTTGGATCCAAGAGGTCATACAATCTGGCTCTTCCCACCCATTACTATCCTGATCACTGCCCCACTTTCAAAGAAAATGATAATGAAGGTCTCTTATACATGCCAGGCTATCTTCCATCTTGCTTATAAATATTGGTGAGTAGTTACTGCCAAATCACTCTTCCTGATAGCAGCTGCCACAGGGGTTGACTAAAAGCACTAGTACTTGTCTATTTGTGTTAATCTGGGTCTTCATTTTGGTCCCTTTTTTCCTAGATTCATATTCCAGATCACTAGCGATCCTTTATTGTGATGTCTGGTTATATAGTGTTTTGAGGACTGTATTAGCAACAATATTCTTTGGGACACAGACCCAGAATAATAGTCCAGTGTCCCATGTGAACTTAACTTGCTCCTTTCTTTGCCAGTGTAGCTGCAGCCCCCTAATCTCAACCACTAAGAGACATGGAAAGGGCTTTACCATCTAATAAGGGAAGTAAGTCATAGAATCAATAGAAATCTGTAAATATACTTAATTTTCTAGCAGTGGCTAAGAACGTGGACACACCAGAGCTCCAGTTTCAGTTCCGTCATGTTTTGGCTATTTAACCTGGATAGGTTTCTTCATTCTTCTCAGCACTAGTTTTCTCACCTGTAAGATAGGTTTACCATACCTGTCTTCAATGGATGTTTGGAAATTAAATGATAATCCAGGTAAATGTCATGGAATACGCATATATAGTAAACACTCAGTTAATTGAAGCAACATTATGTCTCTATTGCCATGTATATTATCTATTTTGTGGGTAAACTTTTCACTGGAAATTCAGGCCAGTTTCAGTGTGGATTATTGTGGTCAGAACTGAAAGGTTCTGCTTATACACAAACAGTAATCCCAAAGCAGTGTACAGTTTTAGAGATGTCTCATGCTGTTGCTCTTCTCCAGTAACCTCAGTAATCAGAGTTGAGTGTCCAGTCATTACAGAGGCTCTTCCTCTGGAAGAGTCCCCCTGACATCTTCCTCTCTGTAGTGGCACAGGACCGCCACTACCCAGGAGACCGATGGCTTCCAGGTGAAGCGGCCAGGAGATGTGAATGTACGGTGTACTGTCCTACTGATGCTGGATTACCAGGTATTCCTTGGAGGTGTGAAGGGGTCCAGCTTTCACAGCCACATTCCAAAAGCATTCTGGCTTGGAAGGGTCTGAATATATGTTTGTGAATAATTTGCCACTTTAGTACATCTGAGTTCTTCCTCTAAGTTTCCTGCGCCACAGAAATCAGTAATGTTAAACTGGATATGTTGCCATACTAAGCACCCCAAAGTAAGTGCACACGGACCCAGCTTATTAGCTTCATCCCCTATACTATTTGTTCTCTGCAGCCCCCCCAGTTTAAATTAGACCCTCGCCTGGCTCGTCTCTTGGGCATCCATACCCAGACGCGTCCAGTGATCATCCAAGCACTGTGGCAATATATTAAAACACATAAGCTCCAGGACCCTCATGAGCGAGAGTTTGTCATCTGTGACAAGTACCTCCAACAGGTATGTAAAAGGCACGTTCTGTTGCTAGAATCCGTAAGAATACTAGCTTCAGTCAAAACGCCAGTTTGTAGCTGCCTCTCTCTTCTCACAGATCTTTGAATCTCAACGGATGAAGTTCTCAGAGATTCCTCAGCGGCTCCATGCCTTGCTTATGCCACCAGAACCCATTATCATTAATCATGTCATCAGGTAAGCCTGTGTATGGGGGGCTGGTATGCTTAGTTAGAGTTTGTTTGAACCAGCTTGTACCAGTTGTCAGACCTTCAGGGATTTGCAAACAGGCTGTTAGACACAGCTGTTATTTAAATTACACAAGCTCATGATTACACAAGCTCATGATTATTACATTAAAAGTGAGAGTAATGTGAACTCCACTTACTGCTTACCAGTTATCTTGTTAATTTTAGTAGTGTTTGTAGCTTTGGGGTCACTGATGTCTGCATGATAGGAATGCTGCTGCATCATGACATGACATGTCATTGAACACCCTTCCCAACCCCCTGATCAGTGCTAGAACGTTAGTGGCTAGAAATCGGCAAGCACTGTCATATCAGGGCTCCCCTGCCCCTCGGAGACTTAGTTATTAAGACTTCCCAGATGTCAGAGGGGTCAGCAGCCCTCTTTTCTCAGGATGACAGGGCTTCCAGTCAGACTCTGTTGCTTTCCTTTTTGGTTTGGAAGGTAGAGAACCAGGTATCTAGTTTGTTCTTTTTGAAGCAGCATGCCCCTGTTGTTAAATATGAGCTTTTTTTTTTTTGGTCTTTTTGAGACAGGGTCTCCCTGTAGCCCCAGCTGGCCTGGATTTGCTATGTAGACCAGGCTGGCCTTGAACTCAGAGATCCGCCTGCCTCTGCCTCCTGAGTGCTGGGATTAAAGGCATGCGCCACCACGCCTGGCTGAATATCAGCTTTTTGCTTACTTCCTTTGTTCCATGTTATTGTAAAGGCCTGCATTTCCTTAGGTCCTGAATCCATCACCCTGTAGTAACTCCTACAACCTATACATTGAGTCTACAAAGGCTGGATTCCAGTACTTAGAATTAGGCAATTTTTTTTTTTTTTTTTTTAGTTTTTTATTTATTTTTTTAGTCTTTTTTGAGACAGGGTCTCCCTGTAGCCCCAGCTGTCCTGGAACTCACTATATAGACCAGGCTGGCCTTGAACTCACAGAGATCCACCTGCCTCTGTGGGATTCAAACCTGGGTTAAAGGCGTGCGCCACCACGCCTGGCCAACTTTATTATATTTTTTTTTTATGTGTATGCGTGTATTCTCTACACGTAGGTAAGTGCACCCGTGCCGTGCAATGCCCACAGAGGTCAGAAGAGGCTGTTGGATCCCCTGGGACTGGAGTTACTTATTATATTTTTTTTTTTATGTGTATGCGTGTATTCTCTACACGTAGGTAAGTGCACCCATGTTGTGCAATGCTCACGGAGGTCAGAAGATCTCCTGGAACTGGAGTTATGGACAGTTGTTAGCTGCCATGTGGGTGCTGGGATTCAAACCTGGGTCTTCTGCAAAAACAGTCAGTGTTCTTAACTGCTGAGCCATCTCTCCAGCCCCAGAATTAGGCAACTTTTAAAAAAATATATTTATTTTATGTGTGTGTATTGCCTGCATGTATGTAAGTGCACCTCTGCCATGCAGTGCCTACAGAGGACAGAAGAGGCCGTTGGATCTCCTGGAACTAGAGCTGTTAGCTGCCATGTGGGTTCTGGGATTTGAACCCTGGTCTTCTGCAAGAATATTCAGTGCTCCTAACCAATGAGCCATCTCTCCAGCCCTGAGTTAGGCAGCTTTTAATTTTTATTTATTTATTT
>NW_008351701.1:466544-479465 GCF_000622305.1 Nannospalax galili
GTGTGTGTATTATTTGGCTTTATTTTATGGGTTAATTTTAGTTTTAAAAAGGAGAAAGAAGGCCAGGAGTGGTGATGTATGATTTTAATCTCCACATTTGGGAGGCAGAAGCAGGTGGGTCTCCGTGAGCAGGCCAGTGGAAGAGAAACTTTTCTTTTTTTCCTTTGATCTTTTCAAGACAGGGTCTCTGTAGGCCCAGCTGACCTGTCACTTGCTGTGTAGACCAGGCTGGCCTTGATCTCACAGAGATCCTCCTGTCTCTGCCTCCTCTGAGTGCTGCAACTGAAGGCATGTGCCACCATGCCTAAGAAACTTTTTGCTGGATACTTTTTGTATTATTTGAATTGTACCTTTGACTTTCTAAAAACCAAATGTGGGCCAGTGAGATGACTCATCTGATAAAGGTGCTTACTGCCCAGCCTGACAGCCTGAGGTCAATCTCTGGAACCCCCAAATTGGAAAGAGAAAACCAACTCCCACAAATTGTTCTCTGATTTCCATGGGCTGCTCACACACAAAATAAAATGAGTAAATTTAATAAAAACCAAACTTAGCGAAGTAGAATTTGTATATCATAAATTACACCCATGAGCTGGGTGTGGTGGCACACGCCTTTAGTCCCAACACTGTAGGAGACAGAGGCAGGCAGATCTCTGTGAGTTCAAGGCCAGCCTGGTCTACATAGCAAGTTCCAGGCCAGTTGGGGCTAGAGGGAAAACCTCTCTCTCAAAAAAAATAAATAAATAAATTACACCTATGTTTTAAAAAAATTATTTTTTAAGGTGTGTGCGTGGAGGTTTATGCCTGCATATGTATGTGTTGGTGCTCACAGAGGCCAGAAAAGGAAATCAGGTCCCCCAAAGCTGGAGTCATAGGTGGTTATGAGCCTCCTGTTGTGGGTGCTGAGAATTGAACTCGAATCCTCTGGAAGACCAGTATGTTCCCTGAACTGCTGACCCATCTCTCCAGCCTAAATTGTATGTATTTAAAGTAGCGACTTTTGGTACAGATTGAAGACTTTTGAAGATACATATGTCACATAACTCTCAGAATGAAGACAGAGTATTCTGTTGCCCCAAAATTGTTAGATCCTTATGCAATCACTTCCCTTTCCCTCCAACCCTAGGCCATGTTTTGTTGTTTTGTTTTGAGACAGGATCTCCCTATATCCCCAGCTGGCCTGGAACTCACTGTGTAGACCAGACTGACCTCCATCTCAGAGATCCTCCTGCCTCTGCCTCCGGAGTGCTGGGACTCAGAGTGCTGGGATTAAAGGTGTGCACCACCAGGCCTATCCTGGGCCATGTTTTTGACCTGATGCAATTAGGTCCCAGGAAAAGCCCTTTACTAGAATCCCTTTGGTTTCCTCCCCAGTGTTGACCCAAATGACCAGAAAAAAACAGCTTGTTATGATATTGATGTGGAAGTGGATGACACCTTGAAGACCCAGATGAATTCTTTTCTGTTGTCCACTGCCAGCCAGCAGGAGATTGCTACTCTAGACAACAAGGTAAGAGTCTCTGACCTAAGCCGTCAATCAGCTTCTATGCTGCTTTTTGGTTCTTTTTTTCAAACTAACAATACATATATTGATACCCAGAGCAAGTATATGTCAGGCAGTATGCTCATATGCTCAGTGAGAAGTGGAGCCAGGCTCACAGGTGTTTTGATTCTGCCTATCTTTTTTTTTTTTTCTTCGCATTTTGAGCCAGTCTCCCTGTTGTAGCCTGGGCTAGTCTGGTTTCAAACTCATGATAGTTCTAACTCAACCTTCTCAGTGCTGGAATTACAGGTGTCAGCCACTATGCCCACTGTTGGCTGTACCTTTTAGTACCATTGAGCCTCAATTTCTGATTTGTGACATGAAGACCATAATACCTATTTTTATAAGGTTGCTTTGTGAATGAAATGAGACCATGTGTTTAAAGATGGGAGCCAGTGCCTAGCACATAGAAGGCAGCAATGGTAACTCCTGCTTCTGTTTGTATTGCCATCATCATTATAACATACGGCACAGTCCATACAGGCAAAGCCAAAAGTGCTTTACAAACACCAAAGAGAACATAGGGGCTTTCCTGGGACAGTAGATAACTCAACTAAAATTTGAAGGACAAATTAACAGATGGGGAGAAAGCATAGTGATGCTGAGGGTATTGAAGGCAGAGGACATTCCAGAAAAATGGAGTAAGGTATATAGAAGACTAAAGAGGAGAGTGAGCATGGTGTGTTCGAAAAATAGAAGCAAAGCCGGTGTGGTAGTGTGTACCTGTAATCCCAGCACTCAGGAGGCAGAAGCAGGAGGGTTAACACAAATTCAGGGCCAGTCTGGTGTATGCAGTGAGTTCCAGCCCCAAACAAACAGAAAACATTGAGTGCAAGCTGTTTGGTGTGCTGAACACTACTTGAGGTGCCAGGGATGAGCTGTTAAGGGAAAGGAAGCTGGTAGGGAAATAGGAGCCGGAGCATGAAGTTCTGATCTTGAAAACATGGTAGAGACCTTCACTGCGGAGGTTCTAATGCTGTTTGCTTCTAGAGTAATCAGATTACTAGTGAGTAGGTGGAGAGAATTATGAGAGGGTCAGATCTGAAGGAAGCCCAGTTTGGAGGCTAGCCTAATAGTCTGTGTGAGATATGTCACAGTACTAAACTTAAAGCAGTTTGTGGAGGGGGGGCGGGGCATGAGGATGGTAGAAATAGGGTTTTAGGGTCAAAGTGGAATTAAGGGATGTGTTCCCTGTTTGAGAGACAAGAGGCCTGGCTTGGGTGGAGAGGAGGAGGAAGAGAGATTAGGGAAGGTAATGAGTTTATTTTTGGAGACCTTCAGTTTAAGGTGTCTTTTGACATGCCAAAAAAGCATTTGGATTTGTTGGTATTTGGAAAAGGGATTCTGAACTGCAGAATGGGGACTCATGACCTCATAGATAAGTACTCACTAGTGTAGTGATGCATATTGAGAATGCTAAAAGGACAACTGTCCTCATACAAGAGAAAAAGAAAAAGAGCACATCACCGACTGAAAGAATGCACCTGGGTTGGGAATGACATGTGGTGATGTCAGGCTGAGTCTCCTCTTTAGCTTGAAAATGGAGGATTCTTCCTTTCAGATTCATGAGACTATAGAAACTATCAACCAGCTGAAGACTCAGAGGGAGTTCATGCTGAGCTTTGCGAGAGACCCTCAGGGTTTCATCAATGACTGGCTTCAGTCCCAGTGCCGGGACCTCAAGGTAAAGAGCCTGGGAAAGGCCCAGAGGGACTTAGGGAGTACAGCGCATACTGCTTTATCTCTGTACAGCTGGTAGAAGAGTCGAAGGGAGAAGGGAGGGATCACGGTTTCCCTTCCTATTGCCCAGGGTCCATTTGACAGTTAAGGAGGATATAGCGGCAGAGTTATCAGGCATAGAGGTAGTACACCCTCAGTGTTGTCCTTGGGTTCCACACTACTGGGGACAGAGAGGAAGACCTGACCTTTGCTCTCAAAACAGATGTGTTCCACATGGAAAAATTACGCTAGTGTGATTAAAGCAGCAAACCAGAAGAGATATTAGCCACACTGACTGGAACCAGTAAGATCTTTCAGAAGAAAAGGGAGACAGATGAGGCTAGAATCACTGTGGAAGGCATCATGGAAAATTTAGGATTTGGAGATATGGCTCAGAGAAAAGAGCATCATAAGCTCAGACAGAAAAGTAGGCCCAGGCAACATACCGTCAGTTCTTGCATAGCCTGTAGTTGCTGTGGCAACTGCAGAGTTCTGAGCAGAGGATCAGTGGAAAGGAGTGCCAGAAAAAGCCTGGACTTGGCAGTGACTTGATGGGTGCCAGGAGTGGTTTGGGGTGTTGTCTTAGTTTGCTGGGGCTGCTGTAGCAGCCTGACCCAAACGGAGTGCCTTGTGGTGGAGATTGGAAGTCCAGAACCAAAGCGTCAACAGGATTCATCCCATGCTTTCTGTTAGCTTCTGGTAACCTTAGGTGTCCCTCAGCTTAGGTTTGGCATTCTCCATGTGTCTTCACATCATGTTGCCTCTATGTGTCTGTGTCTGTCCAAATTTTCCCCCTTTGTAAGGATGCCAGTCATACTGGATTAGGGCCCATCCCAATGAGCTCATCTTAACTTGACCATCTGCAGAGACTATTTCCAAATAAGGTCACATTCACAGGTACTGGGGAATTAGGATTTCAGCATCTTTGAAAGTGGGTGGGTAGGGGGATACAATTCAACTGAGAACAGATATGAAGGCAGGAAACATGTCTGTTCTCTCCCCTCCCCCTTCTCTTTCAGACCATGACTGATGTGGTGGGTAACCCAGAGGAGGAACGCCGCGCCGAGTTCTACTTCCAGCCTTGGGCTCAGGAGGCTGTGTGCCGATACTTCTACTCCAAGGTGGGTGCTATGCTTGGGGAAATGACAGAAAGCAGGGGTCTGTAACAAAGTGGGGGTCTGTACCCTTGATGAGGTTTGGGGATAGTAGGTTCCAGCCTCTGATCTGTTTCATCTCAGCTCTTGTTTTCTGTTTAGGTGCAGCAGAGGCGGCAAGAATTAGAGCAAGCCCTGGGAATCCGGAATACATAGGGCTTCTCCTACAGCCCTGACTTGACTGCACCAATCCTTTATTTGGGCCCCATGCTGCCTGCCTGCCTCATAGAACCTGCCTTGGTTCTGCTTGAGGCATTCCAGGAGATACTGTTGGTTCAAGGACAGTACCAGAATGAAGAGGGTCTCAAGTTTATGTTTCACAAGGCACCTATTATCCTCTTCCTTCACCCCAACCTCCTACCCCCAACTTCTCTTTGACCCACAGAGTTCCCGTGTGCCTCTACCTCCCTACCCTGTCCCACCCTAGGTCTTTATAGGACCTCTAGATAGTATTAGAGAACCCGTAGTGGTAATCAGTGCTCTGAAAGGACTGGGTGCTCCTGAGACCAAGTGGTCTTCGGGGAGACCAGCTACACTGATCCTGTCCTTCAGAGACCCAGGAGTTGGGAGCTATCTGAGACTCAGGCCTGGAGGCATTCTATAAGCTAGTTGACCTTGGCCCTCCTGCTAGTGCAACTCCTTTCACTTGTTGCCCTGTAGCACTAAAGGAGCCCAGGTTCTTGGGTTCCATTGAGCCCCAGGTCAGTCTCCACCCTCTGGATTGACCTGCTGTTTCAGTGCTTCTCCGATCCCTTCATGGGGTTCCATATCAGTATTGGAGTTTGTTCTAGAACTGTTGCTCCCTTCTGCACACTCCCATAGCTGCCTGTTGTAGGATTTCCTCACATCTGCCCTTAACCCATGGCATTTGGGTAGGGGATCTTGCCTTTCCCTGTCAGAGCCCCAGGGAACTAAGCTGGGCACTGTCATTGCCAGCAGAGGCTGTACATTCCTGTTGTTGGTTAGATGAATGGCTTGTTCATTCGCTCCACTCTGCCCCCTCTCTTAAATGGAGAAACAAGCCTGAAACGGGTAAAGCCCTAGGCCATCCCTGTCTTCCCGTCCCTTGTTTGCCTGGTTGACACCCACTGGTGACTTCTCGGGTACTGAGGAGTGAAAGCGCCTAGGGCTGGAGAATAGGTCTGAAATGGGTTTGTGACTCTCCTGCCTCCCCAAATTGTGACTCCCAACCCCTGCCCTCAAAGCTTCAGACCCCTCAGGTAGCAGCAGGACCTTGTGATCTTGGCCCCTTGGAACTGAGATGTTTTTGCATTTTTCCAGGAGAGCCTTGGATTCTTCCAGGTCGTATTACCGCAAGTTAGCATATCCCAGGCTCGCAGACAACACTGCAGGGTGGGAGATAGCTGGGCACAGAAAGGGATTCTGTTGAACACGGGCTCTGAACCCACAGAACTGACAAAGTCCCTGCTTCCCCACCCCACCTCAGGCTCCTGCGAGCAGTGTCCCTGCCCCTTGTTCGGTACTGGGGACAGCCATTTTCTCCCCATCTTCCCCTTGTCCTATATCCATCCCTCCCTTGGAAGGTTCTCCCCACAGTGACACTGGATGACCCTGGGCAGCTGAGGCCCAGCCCAGCTCCTGGCTGGAAGCATGATAAGGAAGCTCAGCACTCCTACAGTGTCCCTGTTGATAACTTTTTATTAACTGAATTACTGTGTTTTCCCCAATGGACCAAATTTTTTTTTGTACTGTCCCCTTACTGATGTCACCCGGTTTTAATAAAAGAGTCTTCTGAAAAGTGAGTGCCCTGCCTCTTGTGGGAGTCTTCTGGTGCGCCAGCCCTGCTCACAGTGCCATCTTATTTGCTGTCTGTTGAGCACTTGCTATGTACTAGGCACTGGGGTCCTACAGAAAGGAGTTCTTCCCCTGTGGACTCCAGGTCTCACTTTAGAGGCTGGTGACCCAGTGTCCAATCAAGCTATGTTCTTGAGATGATTGCCCACTCCACCCCTTGTCCACCAAGAACAGACAGGGTAGTAGCACTGCCAACTTCCTGTCCTTGAACTCTCCAGGTCACTTGGCTGGATGGAACAAGCTGTCCTTGGCACCCATGGCCCCTTTAGGTTGGTGAAACTGGGTTTCTCTCTCTCCCCAAAGTACATACCCATCCAGCTGTTGTCAAGGCTGGAGTGACAGCAGGCATTTGTGTTTCCTCTGCAAAGGAGCCAATTACTGATTTCATGCTTTTTGAAGTTCCCCTTAAGGCTCTAAGAAAGATAACAGGATTTTCTGTGTGTTGTAGTCTTGCAATGGGATCTCTGGCCTTAAGCTCAAAATCTGGCCTCAGCCTCCCCAGTGGAGATTACAGGTGTGTGCCACTACCATGCTGAGTGTTAAAATGCTCATTCTTAAGCCCTGTGTTGAACAATTGCATTGTTCTGTGAGTAGAGGGCTGCCTGGGAGGCCATTGAAGTGATTATTCCCCTTGGTAAAAGCATAAGGTTTCTGCAGTTCCAACTGCTTCCACCTGGTGGCTCACAGCTTGCTTCGTGCTCTTGTCCAAGAGGAGGACTAGAAAATAGAGTGCTGCCGCTCTCCAAAGTCAGTTACAGCTCTGCCCTTTGAGTAGACGGGAAAACTGTCAGTCTACTCCCAACATGCTGGTTTCTCTTTCCTGAGAAAGAAGGGGTGCTGGAGGTATGGTAACTGAGTGGGGAAAATTTATGTCAAGGACATGGAAATGGCATGTGTTTTTACCCAGGCTAATTGCATCTGTAATGAGTGGCTGACGAATCATTAATTTTGAGCAAGTAGTCTACAGCTTCCTCTTGGAGAAAGCTTTGGTGCTACAGACAACTCCCTGTCATGAGCATCCTCTTTATTCCTCTGCAAATGGACACGTGTGTTTTGTCTCTACCTAGAAGAATTGTGGGGGCAAAGAGAGATGGGAGCATTTAGGCAAAAACAAGGAATCCATTTCATGCATAAATGCCTATTCTTAAGGGTGCCAGGGACAGGAACATCCTTTCTCTTCCATGCTTCATAACCAGTGTTCCCAGCTGGCAGCCTGGCACTGGTGCCTTCATCTCTGTGCCAGTGTAACAAAGGTGGTCTGTGGGAGACTAGCCCTGTATCAGGCATAACTTTGTCAAAAGAAAAACAACCATTGATTTGATGCTCCCATTATAGGGACCTCCTGGCCATGGGAGAATATGGTGGGCCTTTTCTGTGTAATCCTCAAACTAAGAAAAACTTTCCCTTGTTCTTGACCTCCTACCCACTTAATATTAGCAGTGGTTGCACTGAGACTCTCCTCCAGCCCAGTTGGAGTTGCTGGCCAGTGGGAGTCTGGGGGATGGCAACACCCACCTAGCATATGCCAAGCCGGGAGGTCGGCATGTGAGCACACAGTGGTGTCTGCCCTGTAGGCCAAGGTGCAGGCAATGGAGAGTGAGGAGCTTTCCACGGTTTCTTGGAAACGGAAGTTCCTCCTCTTAGTCAAACAGATGGCTGTAGGCACCATGGAGCCCTAACTGCTGGATGTGTGCCTGCCATTCTCCCCTTCCGCCAGTCACATACCCACTTCCTCTCAGTTATGACACCAGAGACTACGAAGCTCTTAAGTTTTAGAAACTGCTGCCCAGGTCTGGCTTCTCTTCCACTCTGAACTAGCCCCAGTAGGGTAAGCAGAACCGCAGAGAAGTCGAAAGAAGCTTCAGGCTTCTCCAGCAAAGTGCATGTGCTGGCCACCACTTCATCTGTCCTTCCAGTAGCCTGAAACAACTGTGGGCCACTTGGCATTAGAGCCCTCTACCTTTGACCTTCCTCCCTTTCCCTTCATGGAAGAACTTCAAGTGGGGATTATCTGAGGTTAAGAGGCCCAATGTCAAGTCCTTGACATGACTACTGTGGGTCACCAAGATGACCTTGTTCTTCAGGGATCCTGAGGTCTCTTATTCTTAGTCTGGGCTGCCCTAAAGCAAATCCTTACCTTGTATGTAGCCTTATCCCTAGAAGTGGGCCCACATCCTCCAACCCTCTCACCTACAGTCTGAGGTGGAGCTACTGTGAGGATGGATGCTGGGGGACAAAATTACAGGAGCTGAGGGGCTCAGGAAAGGAGTGTTCTAAGGTGAGAGATGAAGATCCCTATCTGAAAATTTATTGCCGCTAGTGCTAGCTACAATTTACTTCAGTACTTGGGACCAATCACTTGTTCCTCATCTGGGCTGTTCCTTGGACAACCTCGAAATGAGCCCATTGCAAGGAGGGGGTAAGAAACTAGACTGAGGCCAAAGGAAGAACTTTCCCAGCACAGTCAGTTGCAAACCCGAGGAAAAGCTGGCCTGGTTCTCCACCTGTCTCTATCCTTTTCTCCCCTTTCCCTGGCCCTGCCAGACTCCCTGTCCCTGGGCGCCAGCCTCAGGGCCACCCTGGAGGTGGAGCTTGGCTGCACCCACGTGTGGTGGAGTTAAATACTCAGTCTGCACCGGCGCTGGGACAGAGAAGCCAGAGCGGCACCATGGCTGGCAAGAAAGTCTGCATTGTCGGCTCCGGCAACTGGTAAGCAGCTCTGTCAAGGGCCATGGGGGAAGGGTGACTTCACCCAATCACAGAGAGGCTTCTTGGAGGGAGGCTGAGTGGGCAGGAGATGACAGGAGGGTTTGAACAGCCATCAGGGTCCTACTGGACCCTGCTGCTATCTCCAGTGCCTACAGGACAGACTGTACCCAGACCTCCCTAGCTGAGCCTGCCTGGACAGCTGCACCTGTTCTCCATAGAAAGGCCAGCATCCCTTTGAGCCTGAAAAGCTGCTTGGGCTTGGGGGCAGGATCAGAAAACTGGCCCTTTCCTCCAACAGCACTGAGACAGACTGAATCTGTTCTCTATTGTGGTACACTTGTCATGTTAGAGGAGGTGGCGAGAAAGGTGGGAAGTAAAGAATCTGACAAGCTTTTTGAGGTCCTGCAGTGGGGCAGTGCCCCAGCCCCTGAGGTTGTTCCCTCCCTCACACTACTCCACTTTCCTGTGCTTCCCCTCCCTCCAGGGGCTCAGCCATTGCCAAGATCGTGGGTGGTAATGCAGCCCAGCTAGCACACTTTGACCCACGAGTGACCATGTGGGTGTTTGAAGAAGACATTGGGGGAAGAAAGCTGACGGAGATTATCAACACGCAGCATGAGAATGTTAAATACCTGCCTGGGCATAAGCTGCCCCCCAATGTGGTAAGCCCCAACTCCCTGTTAGGAAGGGAGAGAGGGACACAAGAACATACAGGAGAACCAGCACTCAGATCTTACTTTAAGTTGCCTCTTATGGGGAGAGGCTACTTCAGATGCCAGCTGGACTTAGGAAGTGTCTCAAGAGAGCTACTCTAGGCCTGGAGTGTCCCTTTGAGCACTTTCTGGAACTGGGGAACTTGAATGCACTACCCCTTACAGGCCCTTAGGTTGGAAGGGAGGGAAAAGGTGAAGCTTGTCTCTGTGGCAGCCAAAGCCTGATTCTCAGGCTCCCAGACATGGGGTCTAGTCCCTCCTGCCTGCCCTGAGCACCAATCCTGTTATTCATTCACTGGTTATTAGCAGATCTGAAAGTTGATCGTTGGACTTCGGGTCTTTGGTCAAATCCATGTGGCTTGCTCCCCACCTAGAAGAGGGAGCAGGGAACAGAAGCAGGAAAACTGGGGCTCTCCTTGCCAAGTTGGGGCCCCTCAGGAGCAGGGTGATGAAATCTTACTTGGCCTCTTTCTCTGCCAAGGCTAGGCTGCCTTTGGCCTTCTGCTCTGTCCCATAGCCAAGGGCTAGGAGGGTATGGCAAGAGGTTCCAGCAGACCTCCAGGACCAGGAGAGCTAGTGTAAAGGGGGGCATGGTGGCTTGGAGCAGGGAATATAGGAAGTTCTGATCCTACAAGTCCAGTCCTCTCAGATTCAGTCCCAAACACCCTCCCTCCCCTAACATCACTTTGGCTTGTAAATGTCCTGAATGGAGTTCCCTGGGGACCAGGAGAGGGCTGCCAAGCACATGAGCATCTGGTCACTCCGCAGGTGGCTGTCCCAGATGTGGTCCAGGCTGCAGCCGATGCTGACATCCTGATCTTTGTGGTGCCCCATCAGTTCATTGGCAAGATCTGTGACCAGCTCAAGGGACACTTGAAGGCCAACACCATCGGCATATCCCTCATTAAGGTGCTAGGGACACCTTCATGTTGGTGGAGGTGGGGTACAGCTATTGCGGGGTCAGGGTAGGTGAAGCATGTAGAACAGAAAATAGCAGAAACAGACCAGGTATTCCAGAAAGAAGAAAGGAATTGGCCTTGGAGAGAATGAAAACAGCAGTTGGGGCTAGGAATGTGGCTTAGTGGTGAATCTGCCTAGCTTGCATGAGGCCCAGGGTTCAATCCCTAGAACCACCAAAAGGAAAAAAGGAAAGGAAAAGCAGAAGGAAGGAAGGAAGGAAGGAAGGAAGGAAGGAAGGGAGGGAGGGAGGAGCCAGGACCCTATAGAAAGACCTTATCTTTAAAAAACAAACAAAAAAAGAAAAGAAATAAAAAACTAAGAAACTAAGGAAGGAAGGAAGGAAGGAAGGAAGGAAGGAAGGAAGGAAGGGTCAGCTGAGTTGCTGGAGGAAGGAGATGAGACTGCTTTGGAGGCCGATGTCTTAGAGGCATTTAGGAGACATGAAAAGCTGAGGGAGATATGAAGTAAGCCGACTTGGGAGATGAGGCAGTTGGTCTGGAACAGTCCCCGGGCTGTTGGCTGAGGTGTCGGGAATGTGAGCAGTATACTACTTTGAAGAGGCACGTTGGCTGGAAGTATAAGAGAAGGGAGTTTGATGACAGACTGGTTTGTCACTCCTGTACCCACTTCACACCACATCTGGGCTGGGTAGGATTGGGGCAGGATCCTGGGGAGGGACACCAGTAAGCAGTGGATTTGGAAGGGGCAACCTCTGGGTGGGAAGCCCTCAGCTGGCCTGAGCTCCGTCCTGTGCCCAGGGAGTAGACGAAGGCCCCAATGGTCTGAAGCTCATCTCTGAAGTGATTGGGGAGCGTCTTGGCATCTTCATGAGCGTGCTGATGGGGGCCAACATTGCCAGCGAGGTGGCTGATGAGAAGTTCTGTGAAACCACCATTGGTGAGAGCCCCTGCATATACCACACAGCTCTAGTCGTTTCCCCTTCCCAAACTCTCTCCCCGAGTCCCACTTAGCTATCTTCTTCTATAGGGCAGAGAAAGTGTCAGAGGTGAGGGAGGGTTGGGCTATCCCAGAGAAGAGGCTGAGTCTTGTTTTGGCAGGTATATGAGAGATAGTCGAGTCCCCTACTGGCTGGGTGCAGTGGTGTGCACCTGTAGTCCCAGCTACTCGGGAGGCTGAAGCAGGAGGATTGCTTGAGTCCAGGAGTTCCAGGTCAGCCTCAGAAACACAGCAAGAGCCCATTTTAAAAATAAAGTCCTTCAAAGCTTTACCCCTCCACAATTTAGGCTGCAAGGACCTGACCCAGGGACAGCTTCTGAAAGAACTGATGCAGACACCCAATTTCCGCATCACTGTGGTGCAAGAGGTGGACACAGTAGAGATCTGCGGGGCCTTAAAGGTAAGAGGGCTATAGAAGCAGCTTTGGGATGGGGTAAGACCCCAAAGGAGGGCTCCGCTTAGCTCTTTAAGGTTGGTAGTACTCGAGTTTTGCACTTGGGCGACCTTTCCATTTCCCCACCAGCTCTGCCCTTACACAGGAAGAACTACAGAAGCCAGGCCAGCCAGGGCATCCAGGCCTACTGATTCTTCATTCAGCAGTGGACCCTTCTTCCCTCCCTCTTTAGAGCCCCTTTGAGACATGCATAGCCTGGGTGCAGGTGGCAATCCAGGGGAAGAGATGTCCAGGCTAATTCGAGACAGGATATTCAGCATACCCAGAAAAGTTGATGCCAAAACTATGGATCCTGGATAGCTATGGACATAAGAAACACAAGCTAGAATGCAATGATCATAGATGGGAAGGCCAGCTAGAGAGCAAGTGAGTCTCAGCCAGGCATGATGTGGCGCACCTTTAATCCCAGCACTTGGGAGACAGAGGCTGGCAGATCTCCATGAGATCCAGGTCAGTTTGATCTACATTGTGAGTTTCAAGCAAGCTGGGGCTACAGGAAGACCCTGTCTTAAAAAAAAAAAAGTTCTCAGGAGTTATCAAGGATAGAGTATGGGACAGAGCTTGAGGAGAGGCATGCATGGCTGAAGAGAAGGGTCAGCTGGTAAAGTGCTTTTCATGCAATAAAGACAAACAAAAAACCAGGCAGCCCAGTGACACCTCCGTAATCCCAACTCTGAGAGGCACACACACAGGGTCTCTAGGGCTTGCTGGTGAGCCAGTGTAGCTCAGTCAACAAGCTCCAGATTCAGTGAGAGACTCTGTCTCAAATAACAAGGTGAAAAGGGGGCTGGAGAGATGTCAAGGGGTAAAGAGCTCTGGCTGCTTTTGCAGAGGACCCAGGTTCTGTTCCCAGCACCCACATGACAGCTAACAACTGTCTGTAACTCCAGTTCCGGG